>NC_092131.1:134028330-134329484 GCF_043159975.1 Macaca nemestrina | reverse complement strand
TAAATAAGGACATTGAGGCCCACAGAGAATAGAAGATTCAGAAATCAGTTGGAAGTCATATGGCTAATTAAAGGGAAGGCCTGGATATAGACTCTCAATCTCTTTGCTCCTGGTTGTTTTAAATAAGGTTTTGTTTTGGTATCTATTATAGTCCCGCTCAGCTTTGCAAATACTACTTTTTCCTGAGTGTGAAAAATAATGCTTATTACCAAAATGTCACTGTACTTGAGTTTGTAGAGAAATGTAAAAAATACTCTGTTGGCCGGGCGCGGTGGCTCACTCCTATAATCCCAGCACTTTGGGAGGCTGAGGCGGGCAGATCACAGGGTCAAGAGATCGTGACCATCCTGACTAACACTGTGAAACCCCATCTTTACTAAAAATACAGAAAATTAGTCAGGCGTGGTGGCAGCTACTTGGGAGGCTGAGGCGGGAGAATTGCTTGAACCTGGGAGGCGGAGGTTGCAGTGAGCCGAGATTGCACCACTGCACTCCAGCCTGGGCGACAGAGTGAGACTCCATCTCAAAAAACAACAACAACAAAAAACTCCGTGGGCGTCTGAAGGTTTAAAGGTTTTGTCCTTACCTACAAGGCTATGTTTTACCTTGTTTGCCAAATTTGTTGTCCATTTAGAAATTGAATATTTAATAGCATCAGGGCCTTAGCTATTAGGAAGTTTTCTTTAAAGAGCAAAGAGGTTAGGAAGCTCATTTTCCACATGGTGCTTTCAAACATGCCACATAGTAAATAGGTTCAACTTTGAACTTAACTTTGCAGGTGGCAAAATCAGTTCAGCTTTCAATGAGTCCCCTAATTGAATGCAATTTATCCAAACAACTGACCACATAGTATATTATTCAGGCAAGGTGGAGAAATGGTGAAAAAAATGAGAAAGGGAAACTGAAGGAAATAAATTGTTTTGGAAATTTATTTTCTCAAATAATGACATGCTCCAAGCTGTAAGTAAAGTTTTTGTTTTGTTTTTCTTATCCTAGTCAAAAAAGAAAACTTTTTTCCAGAGGCAGATTATTTTAATTCTCTTCTCTGTGTTGTTTGGAACATTTGGATGCCCTTGAAATAGTGATAAAAGTGTAGTGACCCCTTCTAGCCCCTGTTGTGATCTATCTTGGAGCCTGTTTGGAAGCAGGGAGCAGAAGCATATTCAAGTTTGCATCAGAACAAGGGATTTATTATGTGGCTCTTGGATGCAAAGGAAAAGATAAGCATGAGCAGGCCTCGGTCTTGGTGGTACCGGGACACTCTGGGGACTGCTGGAATAGGAGGTTTGGACCACCAACATTTTGTCATTTATATGACTCTACTCCCAGTTCAGTTCCATCTCTGTGGAGGGTTCCGCTTACCCTATTTATAACAAAATGTCTCATTTGGCTGCTGTCTGCATAGTCCTGTTTTATTTAAGTGTCAGGTTCCCTGAAGCTACTGTTAAAACTTCTGCTTTAAGAGGAATAGCAGAATTGCTACAGTCTAAAAATCAGGTGAAAGGTCAGTGTGTGAACACTACCCCAAGCTAACCAAGGTAATAACTCTGAAAGTTTCAGCTGAGAGGATCCCATAAATTTTGGGCCTGTTGGTGAATACAAATTTAAACTCCTTCTGCCAACACATATTACCTTAAACTTAGCCAATTTGAATTTCATCTGCTATTGGCTGCCCAAACTTCTATTAAGACTATCTGGAGCTCCTTAAAGTCCTCTACGGTTTTATCCAAATGGTGTTATCATTAAACTTGCCCAACTTGCTGTCATTTTCACTTTCAAGTCATTAATAAATACATCCATCCAATAACATGAGCCTATAAATAGGGCCCAGAGTTGGTCCCTGTTGACCTTCACATTGTGATTTTCTTTCTCATCATCTAATCAATCTGTGACCATATGTGGACCCTCAGTCGAGTCTCTTAAGGAAGAGCTTGTATACATTGTAGTCTCCTCATGACAGGAACAATGAGTTATTAGGGAGTCAGAGCCTGAAGCCAGGTAAGTAAATGTAGCTATTAATTTGATATTCAAAATAGATTGGCTTCATATGTTATTTTTGACCACTGGGGCAGTTGTGTGCTTTGTGAGAGGTCAGCATCATAAAGGAAAAGCCTCTTAATGTAAAGTATGAGAAATAATTGAAAGAAGGTGTAACTAATGACACATCTGAGTAGGGTTATAATTGAATTTGTAGCCATTTGATAGAGTTAAGATTGTTGGGTTCTTCACTGGGAAAACAAATAAATTAACTATGGACTGCAAATAGTTGGTTAGTTTATTGATTATTGCTGTAATTACTGACTGAGCTACATATAATAGGATATGCTTGCAGTATTGACAACAGGAATCTGAAAATCTTATCATTAGTGTGAAAAAGACAGCATGAGTATTCCTTATAAGTGAAATACTGTACCAATTATGTTGTCTGTTAGGCATGCTAAGGAGAGATTTGAGAAACCGTCCTGTTATAAATGTATGGAAGAGTAATAAATAGGCCTGGTGTTTCCTCTGTACGTGAGACTTGCTGCTGAATAAATTAGAAGGTATGACCAATGAGAGTCATTACTATGTCTATATCAGTTCCTCTCTGGATTCTTCCTGTAAACATTTGTGCAGTGTCTATAATGTGCTAGGCATTATATGGCAGTGATTTCTCAAGTTTTTAAAGGCATAGTCCTTTTTGAAAATCTGTGGGAAGTTGTTTATTTTTTTACCCCAGAAAATTCACATAATGCAGTGTTTCACCAGCTTCAAGGATCTCCTAAAGCCCATATAGATCCCAGGTTAATACCTCTGGCATAAGAGGAAATAAAATATACAAGGCATGGTTCCTGCCCTTGTTGCACTTCCAAAAGAGAAACAGTGTTCCCCACAATACCCATTTTACTTTATTATTTATAGTACTGCAGTAATTGAGGGGAAGGGAGGGGATACTGACTCAATCTCCATAAACCAGTTAGTTAAATTCTACCACTGTACTTTGTCCAGATATCTCAGTGGCCTTGTTTTGTGGTTTCTGTGTCACCCTATTGTTATGAACGTTTTTCTTCTATGTACTCTTACTTGGAAATGAGAGATTCAAGGCACCATTTCCTATTTCAAGATTTTTTTTCAGGTACTTTTTAAGAAGGTTTCCCATATACCAGCTCCTTTAATTTTGATCTTCTTAACATCTTTATAAGACGAGCAAGGCAGGCTTTTTCCCCCATTTTTACAGCAGAGGGTACAGAGGCATAAACAATTGTGTGCCTTTCTTGAGGTCACACAGCTAGTCCATAGAGAGCTGGAGCCTGAGGTCACTCAGTCGCTGGTTTGTTTCCTCATTCATCCAATCAGTTTTTTCATGCAGCAAATGTTTATTGGATAGCAGTTCTCTGGCCAAGTGCTATGCAAGGTGGTGGGGGTGCAGTGAGCATACAGTTCATGCCCTCTAGGAGCTCATGGTCCAGTCAGGGAGATTAACAAAAAAGGAAACAGAATTCAGTGGGAGAAATCAAGGAAACTCATAATTACCAAGCGGAGTGATAAATGATAATAATACACCTCAGCATTAGGTGCTCCATGAGCACAAGAAGTGTCTAATCTAGCTTTGGGGACCAAGAAGGCTTCCTGAAGAGGGCCGGTGTCCAGGTGGGGTAAGTTAGGACAAGGGGACTAGGAAGGGTGTTTGGGGCAGAAAGAACAGTGTATTTAAAGAATGCCTGGTGAATCAGGAGGAGCTGCCTGTGATTCAGTCTGTATGGACAGTGACGGGGAAGAGGGTGGGAGATGAGGCTGGGAGGAAGGTGGGTTAGACCATGGAGGGCCTTAGCTTGAGGGAACAGGGAAGTGACATGATCATATCTTGTATTGTCAGAGGCATTTGAGCCACAGCAACTCTGTATTAGTCTGTTTTCATACTGTTACCGGAAAGGTGTCCCAATCCAGACCCGAAGAGAGGGTTCTTGGATCTTGTGCAAGAAAGAATTCAGGGTGAGTCCACAGTGCAAAGTGAAAGCAAGTTTATTAAGAAAGTAAAGTGGTGAAAGAATAGCTACTCACTGCATAGACAGAGTAGGACATTCCTGAAAGTAGGAGGATGAATGTGCCCACCCTAGGTATGATGTTTGTTTATGTATAGGATAAAAAAGGATCATGGGGAGATGTGCTCTGCTACAAGGGTTTGTGATAAAGGATTCATTTTCTTAATTACTATATTTTGCAAGAATTGATATCTTTTTTTTTTTTTTTTTTTGAGACAGAGTCTTGCTCTGTTGCCTAGGCTGGAGTGTAGTGGTGCGATGTCGGCTCACTGCAAACTCACCTTCCAAGTTCAAGCGATTCTCTTGCCTCAACCTCCTGAGTACCTGGGACTACAGGCACCTGCCATCATGCCCAACTAAGTTTTGTATTTTTAGTAGAGACAGGGTTTCACCATATTGGCCAGGCTGGTCTCGATCTCCTGACCTTGTGATCCGCCTGCCTCGGCCTGCCAAAGTGCTGGGATTACAGATGTGAGCCACCGCGCCTGGTCTGATATTATTATGTTTAAAGCAAAATTAGGAATGCTTCTGTTCTCGAGATATTAGGATATCAGGACATTCCTGAATCTGGGCGTGTTTAGTAAACGTTATCAATCTGTTCCCTTCATCATAAACATCTAGAGCCTCGGAATACCTAACTTCCTGGGAATGTAGCCCAGCAAGTCCCAGCCTCATTTTTCCTAGCCCTCACTCAAGATGGAGTTGCTCTGCTTCGAATGCCTCTGACAACATTACTATAAATAAGAGCTATTTGAGACTGGGTAATTTATAAAGAAAAGAGGTTTAATTGACACAGTTCTGCATGGCTGGGGAGGCCTCAGGAAACTTACAATCATGGCAGAAGACAAAGGGGAAGCAAGTGCCGTCTTCACAGGGTGGCAGGAGAGACAGTTGGGTAGCGGGTGGGTGAGTTGCCACACACTTTTAAACCATCAGATCTCGTGAGAATTCACTCACTATCATGAGAACAACTAGGGGGAAATCCACCCCCATGATCCAGTAATCTCTCACTGGACCCCTGCTCCAATTCGACATGAGATTTGTGGGCGGGGACACAAATCCAAACCATATCAGACTCCATCTTGAATAGAAACTGGGTAAAATGAGGCTGAGACCTGCTGGAAGTCAGGCATTCTTAGTTACAGGGTGTTTAAGAGTTAAGGGAACAGGTTAATAGCGTTTACCAAACAGACTCAGGACTTAACAGACCCAGGAAATGTCCTGATATCCTGATATCTTAAGAACAAAAGCATTCTAAGTTTTGCTTTAAAGATAATATCTTTAAATAATAATATCTTCTTGTGGAAGACAGTAGTCACACAAAGATGAACAATCCTGTGTCACCAGCCCTTGTAGTGCAGCGCATCTTCTCCATATGGTTTTTTGCTTTGTTATCTAGTGCTCCTCCTCTTACTTTTGGGAACACCCGGCTCTGGATTTATTGGTGAAGCCATTCTTTTATTCCTTTACTTTCTTAATAAACTTGCTTTCACTTTACTTTGTAGAATCACCCCAAATTCTTTCTTGTATGACATCCAAGAACCCTCTCTTGGGGTATGGATAAGGATCCCTTTCTGATAACAGTATTTCTCAAGAGTGGCTTGGGGTAGAGAAATTATAAAGCTTGGAAGCCACTTAGGGGCCTGTTCCCTGTGAAAGACAATGGTGGTCACAGGACTGATGAGAAGTTAACAGATTTGAGAAGTGGGGAGGATGTCAAGATAATAAAATTTAGTAGGCCCAGCATGGTGGTACACGCCTGTAATCCCAGCACTTTGGGAGGCCAAGGTGGGTGGATCACGTGAGGTCAGGAGTTTGAGACCGGCTTGGCCAACATGGTGAAACCCCATCTCTACTAAAAATACAAAAATTAGCTGGGCATGGTGGGAGCACCTGTAGTATCAGCTACTCGGGAGGCTGAGGCAGGAGAATCACTTGAACCCAGGAGGCGGATGTTGTATTGAGCCAGGATCGCACCATTGCACTCCAGCCTGGGTGATAGAGCAAGACTCTGTCTCAAAAAACAAAATAAGGCCTGGTGTGGTGGCTCACATCTGTAATCCCAGCACTTTGGGAGGCCGAGGCAAGTGAATCACGAGGTCAAGAGATCGAGACCATCCTGGCCAACATGGGGAAATCCCATCTCTACTAAAAATACAAAAATTAGCTGGGCATGGTGGTGGGCGCCTGTAGTCCCAGCTACTCAGGGGGCTGAGGCAGGAGAATCATTTGAACCTGGGAGGCGGAGGTTGCAGTGAGCCGAGATCGTGCCACTGCACTCCAGCCTGAGCGACAGAGTGAGACTCCATCTCAAAAAAATAAATAAATAATATAAAATTTAGTGATTGAATATGGGGGAGAAGAGAAGAGATGGTTTGGATTACTTCCAGATTTCTGGTTTGGGAAACAGGGTCATAGTGATGGTATTTCCTGAGACCATAAACCCAGGCAGCAGAAGACTAGGGTCTGAGAGGAGATAGGAGAGGAAATCAGTTTTGGACCTGTTGAATTGGAGGAGGCTCTGCACAACCAACTGGGTATGTTTCAGAACTTAGGAGAGAAATCTGGGCTGGAAATAAAGATTTGTGATTCATCAGCTCATAGTTAGTCTCAGTGACTCCTCTGGTAGTTGAAACCTTTGAAGTGGCTGAAGTAACTCAAGGAGAGTGTAAAATGAGAAGGTTAATGAAAAACAGGGAGGGAAATCCTGCATTTAAAGGAGGAATGGGGTAATAACCACTTACAGGAAACCGAATGGAGTAGTAGGAGAGGTGGGAAAACCTGTGGAGGGGGTGGCGGGAGGGGGGTTGCCAAAGAAAGAGCCAGAGGTCACCCATCAGCACAGATGTCTTCACATTGCTTCGCCAGCCTCTGAAAGATCGGGGGACATAACCTAACCTGCACAGGGTGTGAGCGAAGCCACAACTCTTCACCAGCTCAGCAGTCTACCAGGTAACCCTGCCTATTTAGGTAAATGTTTTGAGGTATGAGAAATATGAGATAACCTACCTCTTAACTTGTAAGCAATAAATATACATTTTATGCCCCGAGTGCATGGCATGGCCTAGAATGAAAGGAGTACTTTTTTCCTTTGTTTTTTGGTTTACTGATAAACCATTTGCTTCATCTGTTAAATAGAGGTGATGATACTTACAGAATGGGATAGGATTGTAAGAAACTAAGTGAATAAACGTAGATATGTAGTACTGAGCCTAACACACATAGGTGTCCAATGAGTGAGGGTTAGTTCTCTCCCTGTGTCTCTATCTCTGTCTCTGTTTTCTCTTCTTTTTTTCTTTCTTTCTCTCTTTTTTTTTTTTTTTTTTTTTTTGAGATGGAGTCTTGCCTTGTCGCCCAGGCTGGAGTGCAGTGGCATGCTCTTGGCTCACTGCAACCTCCGCCTCCTGGGTTCAAACAATTCTCCTATCTCAGCCTCCTGAGTAGCTGGGATTACAGGTGCACACCACCACACCCAGGTAATTTTTGTATTTTTAGTAGAGACAGGGTTTCACCATGTTGGTCAGTCTGGTCTCGAACTCCTGACCTCAGGTGATCTGCCTGCCTTGGCCTTCCAAAGTGCTGGGATTACAGGCATAAGCCACTGCGCCCACTTCTTTCTTAATAGAAAATATGTGCCTTATAAACTTAAATTGTGCTATTTTAGAACTCAAGTTTTTTAAAAAAATGGCAGATTTCCATGAAGAAAAAAATGTAATTATTGATTGAATTGTGCCATTAGCATTAGAATTAGGTTTATAACAAATATGAACACTGTAGTAAACTTGCAAACAAAACAAAGCAAAAAATTGTACTTGTTATCCCCTTGTTGAATCTGGCCCTCTGTTTCAAATTAATTAGATTTTTGGTAACTATGCTAAACTTTGTCACATCCTTATTAAAATGGCTTAAGAATTTTGAAGAACAGCTCAGAAGGAGTCTGAAACTAATCTGAGTCTAGTACTGGAGATTCCATTAGCAATTGCAAAACTGATTAATCTTTTACCCAGTTAACTTATTGATTATCGCTGCAGTTACTGCATGTTTATGCAGTATTATGCAAGGGATAACAGGAGAAAACACTTTTTATAACTGCTGCTGATGTATTCAGTTTGAACACAATATTTCGTACTCTATATAATTATTTCTGCACTTTTAAGTGCTGGAACACTTCTAAGATAGAAACTTTGCTTAATATTGTTTCAATATGAGGAGGTGTACTTTTAAATTTCTTAACTAGTAATGCATTATAGTTTACCAAGTGCCTTCACTAATTTTATTGCTGCAGTTTAATTTTTGAGCCTCACCGTAACCCTATATATTAGGGTAAATATTAGGAAACTAATGTTTAATAAAGTTAAATGTCTTCCTGAAGGCTACACAAGTTAATGATGGCAGACTCAGAATTCAACCCCATTTGAATCAGTAAATATTTATTAAACACCTACTATGTGCAGAGTTTTGTGTTAGGGCTAATAAACGCCAGGATAAGATTATAGACTTGAAGATGAAGTTATTTGGATAACTTTAAGTAATATTATGAAGGTTACTTTGTTACATTTCTATCCAAGCTATTATGTTCAGTATCTTGGTGTACAAGGTTTAGGAGTGTTTTTTTGGTCGTTGCTGTTTGTTTCTTTGTTTTTTTCTTTTCTTTTGGTTTTGGTCATTACTGCTTATTTTATCACTATTTAGAACAAAATTGGAGAGAATCCCTTTAAAGGAAGAGTATATAGAAATGACACTAATAGATTCAGATCTAAAAACAATTTGCTGCCCGTGTGTGGTGGCTCACGCCTGTAATCCCAGCACTTTGGGAGGCCAAGGCAGGTGGATCATCTGAGGTCAGGAGTTTGAGACCAACCTGGCGAACATAGTAAAACTCCATCCCTACTAAAAATACAAAAATTAGCTGGGCATGGTGGCGGGCACCTGTAATCCCAGCTACTTGGGAGGCTGAGGCAGGAGAATAGCTTGAACCTGGGAGGTGTAGGTTGCAGTGAGCCAAGACTGTGCCACTGTACTCCAGCCTGGGTGACAGAGCAAGACTCTGTCTCAAAAAAAAAAAAAAGAAAGAAAATCCCAATTTGTTTTGCAGTTTATTAGTTGCTGTCTTTGTTTTCCCATGTGAGCCTCACAGCTATCCGCTGGGTAGATCTGTCTTGATTTTATAAATGAGTAACATGAGGCACAGTGAGCATTTCGTCATGGAGGTCACATGCTTGGAGACAACAGTTAGTGATGAAGCTCCTGAGTTTGAGCCCTCTGATTCCTTCAGGTGCCTTGCTCATCTCACTGAGTAGCATGGACCTGGTGGCCAGTCAGGACTGCTCTGTGCCAGGAGGTACCATGCATGGCCCTGCATTTTATCCTTATCTGATGGGGAATGCTCCATAGGCAGTAGCCTGAGTTTCTAGGCCTAGTGCCTTGTTGGTGGCTGTTTCTCAGGGATCAGTTGTGTAGGGCCCACACTGTGGGTTTGATTACCTCCCTTTACAGCATGTCCTTGATAGTGAATTACTTTGCTATGTAGAACATAAGCGTCTCTATTAATACAGATACAGATCAAATGCAGTAGTACAGCAGGAGAAAATACACTTGGATTTAGAGGAAATATAAAAAACAAAAAATACAACCTAACTACTCGCTATAGAGAAACTGTTAAGTGGCATACTCAACATCATTACTGTGACTGTTAATCGTGGTACAGAGAGATGTTTATAGATGGGTTAAAAATTCTCACAATGATTATAAAAGTGTATATAGCTTGCCAGTTGATTTGGAACAGACTTAAAATGAAAGGAAAACCATATTTATTTATTTATTTATTCTGTGAGGTAAATAAATAAAGCTGGAAAACAGGTCAATTTCATGCATGCAAGGTTTTATAGTAGGAAAAAAAATGCATTGCACCTGTTCTGACCCTTTACATTTGAGGTTATTTGTTTTCAAACTTGACCCCAAGCACCAGTTTTAGACATCTCTATAATTAACTTGTTAGATAAAGCATAAGGATATTTTATTTGTCTTGATTTCTAGGACAATGGCAAAGTAGTAACTGAAATTACTAGCCTATTGTACATAGCAGTTAATTAAAGAAAAGCATTAACTATAGGAGAACACAACCACTGCTGTTGTCTTGTATCAGTACAAAAAGGCAGTAATTTTTTTGACAGCCACTGATTGGAAAGTTGCTTGCAGCCTTCCAGAAGCAAGGGGGTACATGCTGTGGATCAATAACCGGCAAATTTCCCATTAAAAAGAATACCTGAGCAATGTTCCAAATAGCCACTGGCATCTTAATTTTCCATGGAAACCTCAAATACTTGTGTGCCGAGGACAAGTCATTTTCGGACAATTTTTCCAGACTACTTGTTAACAGTTATTGCTGTCCCAAAAGGTTGACAGCCTACATGATTGATATTTCATTTACTTGTCATCACTGTTTGAGTAATGGCGAGTGCTGTATTTCTGTGGTTTTAAGGAACAGAATCTCCTGAAAGACATTTGCCTTAGAGTATATTCCAGAGCGTATGTTTCATATGTTTATGCTGTATGTATATGAATTTTTATGTCCATAGAAGAAGAGAATCACTTCCTTTACAGTTTGAAACCCTTTGGAGAGCTGGGTATACTTGTATCAGTCCATAGCTATCCAATATCCACCTTCACTTTATTTGTTATTAGTGCAAACAGCCTTAGATGTATTAACTTGTGATTCCCAAAATGATGTGGAATTTTATAGCTCCCCTTTATTTTCAAGAGGAAAAAAAAAAAAAAAAACCCCTTGCTCTTGTAATAATTTTAATGTACATAAAAGCAATAGGAAGATATATGTGATGTCTGCTAAAAAAAGAAACTTTTAAAGAATGTCAGGAAACAATGATAATCAAGGAGAGATTTCCTAAACATATAGTATTTAAATAATATGAACATGTTTTTAATATAGAAACAGCGAGGATGAAAAGGGTGTTCTGCTCTTTGACAGCCCCTCAAAACATAAAATCAGCAGTTTTCATTGTGGATATTTTTCCACCAAGAGCGTCACTTGTTATTTGTCAAGCATTATAAGATGTGAGAGCACAGAAGCCATCTCCAAGTTAGGTGGACATATGCTCACAAATTAGCATATTGAAAGAAGTGGTAATCAAACCACAGTACAACCTACTGAATAATTTGTGTTTACTAAGGAGTGTGAAAGCTTTGTCACTTAGAACTTTATTTTTTGTGTGCAGAATTTTACAGTGCAATTTGGTCTGTACTAAAGTGTTTATAAGGCTAAAGCATAAAAGGTATGTTTGCTTGAAACTAGGCTACCTTTTTATCCTGTTAATCCTGTCATCTTTGGATGGGTCATATTTTGTTTGCTGTTTCCACAGTCTCTGTAATTTAGATTTCCATTATCTGTGCATTTCATACACAAATGTGAATAATGTTTGATTAACTGGTGTGTAGGTCCAAGCCCAATGTGAAGTTTCTTCATTTTGCTTTGCAAAATCCAGGGAAAAAGAGCAAGAGGCAATTTGGGAAATTCCACTAAAATGCTTTATGTGTTGTTTAAATATATATAATTTTCAAATATTTTATATTATTTAATTTACATTAAATACTAATATAAAGTCTTAACACTTTTAAAGATAAATGCCAGGGTGAAGGCTAACATACTGGACTTTCAATCCTAAATATTCACTATAGTCATTTTGGTGTGCCGGTAGGGGAAAAGTATTCTCAAGGCTGATATGTTTATACCAGCAGTTTACAAAAGTACTGTGAATTAAGCAACCACTAAGTGTCTGTTCCAGTATTCATACATTACTGAGTAATCTCTTTCTATAATCTCTTTGCAGTATTATTCCACAGTAATGGAACAGCAAGTAAATGGACAGTTAATAGAGCCTCTGCAGATATTTCCAAGAGGTAATGTTGAGCAAATTCTAATCAACAATGATTATTTCAGTAAACTGTTTCATCAACAGTTATGTTTTCCAAAGGTTTAAATGCACATAACATGATGTTTAGCTCTTAATTTGAAAAACAAAAGAAGTATTCATTATCATGGGGATTGCAGGCCATATTATAGTTATGGCAGATAAAATATCTAATTTACTAGAGTAAATTAAACTAACTAGATTGTTTTTTGTTTTTGAAGTACATGCTTACATTAGCTTAAAGAACTCTTTGGGGGTCCGCATGGTTTCTAAACCAAGGCAAATGAATAACTTTAATCCTGGATATTTATAAACTGTGGCTCATGATGGCAGCCAGAGCTGCGATTGAGGAGAAAGCTTTTAGCTAGTGCAGAAGCTAAGATTTACTGAGGTGTTAGGAGAGAAATTTTGGCGGAATGTTTGGTGTCTGTTTTTTTGAGGAGGTATTTTCTAAATAGTTGAAATTCTTCACAAATGGAAATTTGATTATCTCCAAAAATAAGAGCTGATGAGAGTAAGTTTCAGTGAATCACTTGGTCAGATAATTTTCTTTTTCCCTTTTAGGTTTGGCAGTACTATCCTTGTATCAGATATGATTGTTCAACCGTGTATAAATGTTCCCTCAAAATTTGAATAATGGTGAAAAAGAACAGTTTAATTATATAAACCATTAAGTCTTTCACCCGTTATACATTGCCCCACTTGGAATCCATGTTTTCTAACTAATGGAACAGATAAGGAAATTCTCTAAGTAACCCTTCTAGAAATAACTTAATTGAAATAATTAAAAGTTAAACTTACCTTCGTTAACTGATACTGTACAAATAATCATGGTATGAGTTTTCCAATTAAACATTCTAGACTTTCATTACCTGTAACTCTCTGAAGTTTGAATGGCTCAATTAACCAGTAGGCTCCTATTTGCACTGATAAAGTCTCCAAAGGCAGCTGGCTTGGCCAACCCTCAAGAAGATCTGGGTTCAAGAATAATATTGCTCTTTTAGCATATGTGTGGGCAGCAGAATCGGGAGTGCTTAGTATATTACTAATAACTTATTAAAGTGCTAAGTAAGTACAGTTGGGCTATTTAAGGCCAGTGATAGTTCAAAATAAGGATTGTGATTAATCCACTTCTGTTGTACTTGAATAACCACCAAAACAGAAAAAAAGAAAGAAATGTTGCTATTTCTGTTTATTAGGCCAATGATTAGGATGTAAATTATTTTTTTTTGTTTGTTTGAGACAGAGTCTTGCTCTGCCACCAGGCTGGAGTGCAGTGGTGCAATCTTGGCTCACTGCAACCTCTGACTCCCTGGTTCAAGCGATTCTCCTGCCTCAGCCTTCTGAGTAGCTGGGATTACAGGCTCATGCCACCACACCCAGCTAATTTTTGTATTTTTAGTAGAGACAGGGTTTCACCATGTTGGCCAGGATGGTCTTGATCTTCTGACCTCGTGATCCGATCCCTTGGCCTCCCAGAGTGCTGGGATTACAGGTATGAGCCACCGCGCCCAGCCAGGAGATAGCTTATATCTTAATGTTTGTAGTGACTGGAGAATTTGGGCAAGTTTCAAAATTCTTTCTTCACAAGGAATACTATTTTACAAACTGAAAATTTCTATTAATTTCTCTACTGACATTATAGCTCTGCCATAGAAAACCCTAGTTGCAGTATCCTGGAGAAATATACTTCCAGGCAGGGCACAGTAGTTCATGCCTGTAATCTCAGCATTTTGGGAAGCTAAGGCAGGCAGATTGCTTGAGCTCAAGAGTTTGGGACCAGCCTGGGCAACATGTCAAAACCCTGTCTGTACCAAAAAATACAAAAATTAGCCAGATGTAGTGGCACACTCCTGTTGTCCCAGCTACTTGGTGGGCTGAGGTGGGAGGATGGCTTGAGCCCAAGAGGTTGAGGCTACAGTGAGCCATGTTTGTGCCGCTGTACTCCAGTCTGAGTGACAGAGCAATACCCTGTCTCAAAAAAAAAAAGAAAGAAACATACTTCCAATGTTGTGGGTTGTTTGTTTTCTTTCATTTTGTGAGCAGTCCTGTCATTCTCACTGTTCATCCCATTATGCTTCTTCCCATGATAATCACAACCATTTTTAGATGTCTGCTCTGTTAAGGCATTAGTATTGCTTTACGTGTCATCGTCTGTAATCTTCCTGATAGTTCTGCCTATTAGGTATTATTGTTTCCAATTTATGGATGAGAATATTGAGGTTCAGAGAGGTTAAGTAACTTCAGAGTCACACAGATTATAAGTGCTTACTATGCCCTTTGGGTAAGAATTTCATTTAAATTATAATGTGATTAAAATGGAAAGACATATATATTAAAATATAATTAGAGTGTGCATGGGAGTAGTTTGGAGGGCTTGTTTTGGAGTGGAGAGAAGAGTATATTATGGGGAGAGGATTCTTAAAGGAGGAAAATATATGAGATGTCATTGTCACATGTAGTCTTATCATAAAACCCACTAGGCTGCAATAAATTGTTAAACATAGTCTTTCTAAGCCAAATTTAAATATTTCAGAATATGAGACTGTCTTTTTATTTCTGTAGTTTTTAAATATGCTATGGTATAATTGTTTCTAGTTTTTGGTAGTCTTTTGCTTTTTGCTACCTATCTACATCAAATGTACATTTTATCATATGTAGATAAGTGAAATTATGCAAATTTACATAATCAACATGTAGACATACTGGGTATATTTCCTATGTCTACCTAGTTGGTTAGAGACCCTCAGACCTTAAAAAGAATCTTTAGACTGAACAAGTAGGAAGGATAGGAGAAAATGATTGTTTCCGTTTTAGTTTTTTTTTTTTGGAGACAAGAGTCTCACTCTATCACCCAGGCTGGCATGCAGTGCGTGCTCACTGCAGCCTTTATCTCCCCAGGCTGAAGCAGTTCTCCTGCCTCAGCTCCTGAGTAGCTGGGACTATAGGCATGTGCTACCACACTGGGCAAAGTTTTTTTATTTTTCAATAGAGACAGGGTATCACAATGTTGCCCAGGCTGGTGTCAAACTCCTGAGGTCAAGCAGTCCTCCCACTGCCACCTCTCCAAGTGCTGGGATTAAAGGCATGAACCACCATGCCTGGCCATAATTCTGGTCTAATAACATGTTCTCCTCATTCCAAGTAGCACAGTTGCCTTGGACAGTAACTCCCAGGTCATGGCTAAGTCCTCTCCATTGTTAAAAGATACGTTAAATATTAATAAGTGTGAACATTGACTAGCTTTACAGTAATTCCTGACCCGATAACTTTAGGAAATAGGAGGTTACTGGGTTTTTTGACTGCTCTTTACATCTCTAGTTATAAAAGTTTGAGAAGTCAATTGAGGAGTGAGGCAGATGTTAAGGTTAGAGATAAGAGTTGACGTTTGTCTCTGATTCCTTGGCTAGCGACTTTGTTTAAAGGAAATTTATGAATGCACTGCTTACTTCAGTGGAAATATTTTGAAGTGTTGTCTTAGGAAGTATTGATGGTCCCTCAAGGACCAGGCATCAAGTGCATGTGACTGTAGTTCAAAAGGTTAATTTCCATTTTAAGGAAAGAAGATTTTGAGTCTTAATTTTAGTGTATTTTAGAAAGGCAAGTGAAAACATTTTGTTATGGTTTAGATATATTTTCTAGGAAAAATAACGTAATAAATTTGAGTATATTTGAAATATACAAAATGAAAGCAACTGAAGTGTTTTGTAATTATTACCCATATCTTCTCCTTTTTTTTTTTTTTTTTTTTTGAGACAGAATCTCACTCTGTCACCAGGCTGGAGTGCAGTGGCGTGATCTCAGCTCACTGCAACCTCCGCCTTCCGGGTTCAAACGGTTCTCCTGCCTCAGCCTCCCAAGTAGCTGGGATTACAGGCACCCACCACCACGCCCAGCTAATTTTTGTATTTTAGGTAGAGACGGGGTTTCACCATATTGACCAGGATGGTCTTGATCTCTTGACCTCATGATCGGCCCACCTCAGCCTCCCAAAGTGCTGGGATTACAGGCATGAGCCACTGCACCCAGTCATTACCCACATCTTCTTGTTATTAAACGGCTCCATTTCTTGTAGTCAGAAACAGGAAAAAGACATGTACATCTGAGAGAGGGGCAAAAGAAAAAAAAATCAAATTAATCCATCCCCAAACAATCAATCAAAATTGACAGCCCCTTAACATACAATTTGTAGGGGACTATAGTTTTCATGTCTATAACATGGGCAGGAGGCTTTTGTATTTTTAACACATTTGTTGAAGAAGCATTTGCTGAATTAGAAAAGTACTAACTTGTAACTCAAGATGGTGTCAGGAAATTAATATTCTTTTTTCCTGATACTGCCTTATCTCTAGGACTAAATGTTAGCACATGTCAAGATTTGTAAGAAATGTAATAAAATTAGTTATATGTCTGTATTTTAATACATTTGACTGCTTATGACTGTGCAAAGTAGTATTCAAACTAGAATGTTCCATCGTAGAATCTCTAGCAATCTTTTTGGCATTAAAAGATCCTTTTCTCACCCCCCTCCCCCGCAAAAGAATCCCTTAGCTCTTTTCAAAGTAGTTTTAAGTGATAGCAGATATACAGTGTGATAGAATGAGGACAGATTGCAGAAATTTGAATTATGAAAGGAATCTAATCATTTTAGCTCAGTTAACTTGGTTTTTATATGTTTTAAGCAGAAATTGGAATTTATATGAGGTGGTGTCAGAAAGCTCTTTGCATTTATAAATGCTCACTCCTGCAAGTTAAAACCCTGGCTCATAATTCCCACTTTGGGTCTTGGGAGCCACTTTTCAATCATTTCTCTCTGCTAATTTTGGTGTCACCCTCATTTCTTTTTAAACGATTCATTCTGAGCAAATTTGTAAATGGCCCTGATGTGTTCTACAATTTAGTCAATTACTGTTTCAGCCTGCAAGCCTCCTGGGGAACGGAACATACATGGCCTGAAGGTACGAATTTCAATAATTGTTTCAGTAAAGTTAGATGGATTTGTAATGCTGTGTTCCACTTATTGAAATGTCAAATAAAACTGCACTTTCTCAAGCTCTGACAAGCGATCCTTTTATTTATTTTTTTTAAATGGGAGGTGGAGGGGGATTCATCTGTAGTATTTGCTCAGTATGTGTATATATTTGCATACGCGGGGTTTGGTACTGTATTTTCAATTATTTGGAATTGTTTTGTTGGTCAGTATCTTCAGGATAATCCTAGATGCTGGTATCTACAAAGATTTTAGTAAGAATATAGACTTCATTTCAGTGATTAATTAAGCACATGAGCATATTGCCCATGGAATACCCTCCTTTTGACATATTTATGCTAGAAACATATATCTAGCACATAGCTTTTCATTCTGTCTATTTTGAATTCTGGATTTCTGTTTAGAGCTTCACATCTGAAAGAAAAGCTGGCTTTTGTATTAGGCTCAAATATTTAATAATTAATTATTTGAACCTCATTTTTTAGTGAATAAGAAACACTCTGCATACAGTGTTCTGCTTGGTTGCAGAGCTAGAAGGATGTAACTTGAGGTTCACTACTAACCCCTGGGTATATTCTTAATGTACTTTTTGAACATACTGTTTTTATATGTATTCTAGACAGTGAGTTGGATTTTCACGCTGTTTATCTCTCCTTTTTCATCACCGTTTAAACATTTAATGGAATAATGACAGGAATAGAATATTATGTAATGTATGGGTTATACGGTTTTGTAACCTATATACTGAATAGACTCCAACCGTGGGTCTGTCTAGCAACAAGCTAATTAACCTTCATAGTGAAATGAGAAATTTGTGGCAAATTATAGGTTAATTAGAACTGTGTCCTCAGAACACAAGACTGATCAAGATTCTTTCTTTACTTTTAGGTGAATACCCGGGCCGGACCCTCTCAACACAGCAGCCCAGCAGTCTCAGATTCACTTCCAAGCAATAGGTGAGAGCAGTTTAGTGAAGTGTGCCCTTGATGTGATTTATCTACAGAGTTGGGGTGAGGTGGGGAAGAAGCTAGAAAGAAATTTGACCAGTTAGATAACCTAGCTACATATTGACCAAAGAGAAAGGACCTCTTATGGAAAGGAAAGGTGAATGTTTAGATTTAGACTGGGTGCTCAGAGAAGGCTGCCTGGGGAGAGTGATGTTTCTGTTTTGATCTGAAGGATGAGAAGTACGTCAAGAAGTAGACAAGGGTGTTTCAGACAGAGGGAAGAGGGTAGGTGAAGGCCTTGAGGTGGAGAAGAAACTCGGCATGTTTGTGAATAGGCCAGTTTGACTGGAGCACAGGGAGGGGTGCTGGGTTGGGGAAGGGATTTGGAGAGAGGAGATGAGAGAGCAATAGGAGTGATAGGAGCTAAGGAGGTAGACAGGACTCATCATGCGGGGCCTCGTAGGCCCTGTCATGTTTGAATTTTCCTCTCAGTTGCACTGGCGAGCAGTTAGAGGGCTTTTAGTAGGACAGGGACGTGGCCAGCCCTATGTTTTTAAAAGATTCTCTGCCTGTGGTGTGGCAAATGAGCAGAAGCTCCCATCTAATCCCGCCGTCTTTTGATGTTTGACTCCCTACTCCTTGCCAAATGGTCTTCAAACCTCTTCCTGAACATCCCTGTTGGAGGAATGCACTTTATCAGCCGAGGCAGCTCCTTCCCTTTTTTATTCAGCTATATCTCAGAAGGCTTTTTTTGTGAGCTGGGATTTGTCTTTCTGTAGCACCCACTCATAACATTTTAGTTAAGCCCTCAGAACGTGGTTGTTCCCTCTTCCAGGGGAACAGCTCTTCCAATGGTCTTCCCTCCAAACACAGTTCTAGATTTTCTGTCTCAGTAAATTCTCCCATATCCAGTCTATTGCTAACTCCAGATAACCTGTCAGTCCTCCTTCACTGCTTCCTAGGCCTCCCTCAGTGCCACACCCTGTCAGTCCCCACACTTGTAGGTTCTACCTTCTGAGTAGCTCTGAGTCTTTCTACTCACCAGCATCCCTGCTGCTGTGTGGGTGGTTCTGGCTCTCCACATCGCTGCCACAGCCTCCTGAGAGTCTGCTCCCTCCGTTCTTGCCCCATTGAGCCCCTCCTCCACCCTGCAGCTGGAGCCACCTTGCCAGTGCACAGTCCTGAGCTGCAGTCATTCCCTACTTTAAAACTTCACTGCTCTTCATGCTTTCAAGATGAAGTGTAACCTCCACAGCAGGTGAGCAGTGGCCCTTCACATATGGGTGCTCTGTGTACTCCAGCTTGTTGACCTGCCTCTCCACGGCATCCCACCTGACATTCCAGCTTTGCTGATGAACACATAGTGCCCTGAATGGACCACTTTCTTCTCTCTACTGGGCCTGCACATTTTCCCGTTTCTTTTCATCCCCACCTTGACCTTCAGTCTGGCTAACCTTGGTTATCTTTGAGGGCTAAATTATCTTCTTCTGAAAACTGTCCCTGATTACTACCCATCTCCCAGTGCACACCAGGGACCTCTGTAGGAATTCCTATGATATCCCCACGCTTCCTTGTATTGTAGCAGTGAGCACATTGTATTATAATCACCTCTGTCCTCCAGTAGATTCTATACTCCTTGAGGGCAGTGACTGTAGCATATTCATTGGCAAAGTTCCAATTCCCAGCATGATGCTTGCCATATAGGTTATAGTCAATCATGTTTGAATGAATGAATGAATGTATGTGTGAATATACGTGTATTTCTTTTACATCTTGCCTCTGGACTAAATTCTCCCATCTCTTTCATCTTTTCTGATATGACATTACTTCTAGTCCCCTCATCATTTTACTCTTCTTTGGATATCTCAGTGTCTCTCTTCAGGTGTCATACTCAAGTTACAGTCGTAACACATTTAAATTTTAAAATGTTTTTATTTTATTTTATTACTTTTTTAGAGATGGGGTCTCGCTCTGTTGTGCAGTTAGAGTGCAGTGGCGCAATCACAGCTTGCTGCAACCTTGACCTCCTGGGTTCAAGTGGTCCTTCCACCTCAGCCTCCCAAGTAACTGGGACTATGGGCCTGCACCACAATGCCTGGCTAGGCATTTTTTTTTTTTTTTAATTTTTAAATTTCTTTTGTAGAGATGGGGTCTCACTGTGTTGCCTAGGCTAGTCTCAAACTCCTGGCTCAAGCAATTTTCTCACTATGACCTTCCAAAGTGTTGTAGTTACAGTCATGAGCCACCACAGCTGGCCTTAAAATGTTTTTAAGAGTGATTTTTGGATAGCTTAGGTCACCATGAACATGCGGATGAATGAAATATTGAGTAAAATGACTCACAAAGAAATTGCCAGGATACAATTTTTTCTTTTTTGTTTTTCTTTTTTTTTTTTTAACCAAAGTTGATAGCCAGATACTAGCATAATGAATGAAACAGTATTTTCCTCTATTGCTCTCAAAGCATGGGTTGTTTTTTCTTTTGCCTTAGGTGATTGACTGTTTATTAAACTGAGTTTACTAATCCACTTGGTGTTCCTAGGCCATAATTACTGAATTCAAGTCCTGCTGCCAAGGCAAGGCCTTTCCTAAACTACTTAGCTTTCTCCTTCTGTAAATTAGGATGATTAAACTTTCCATCTATCTACCACTGGTGTTAGAAAGATTGATGAAGCTGTATTAGGAATCACGTTTTATTTCTTGGATGAAAGGCATTTTATAAATGCAATGAATCAAAATGTTATTAATTCAAGTTTATAACGTAATGCAATATCTATGTAGAAACCTTGCCTGGACTTTGTTTGCTTATTTGTGTCTTTACAATAATTGGAACTATCAAATTGGGAGTCATTTGTGGGAAAACTAGAATCTGAATGTTTCCCAGAAAAAAATATGTGTGTGTTTGTGTGTGTATAGGAGATAGACAGACTTTGAGCAAGGTATGTACCTTAGAGGTCTGTATTTTAGTATCCTTTATAAATTAGGGATAATAACTATACCTAGAGTATAGTTATTATAAGGATTAAATTAGGATAATAAGCATTTAGCACAGTGCCTAGCACATGATCATCACTTGATAAATAGCAGCTATTATTATGTTAACTGGACTGATTTTAGGCAGCTGTGTATTTTTTCCATATATGTTTCAGCTTTCATCCTATTCTACAAAATTGTTAATTGCCACTTTAGTGCATGGAGTCTTAGACGTCGTAGGACATTAAAGTCAAGAACCCTTGGATGAGGACATACTTTATAAAATCTGGGAAAATAGGGACTCAGGCTCCATAGTTTACATTTGACCATAGCAAAAGTTTAAGATATATGTAGAAAGAAGAGTAATTATAACTTGAAATGGTAAAGTGTGATCCAACTTGAAGTCTGAGATTCTCTCAAACGTAACCTATTAAAGGTACCAAATGGAATATGTGTATTTCATGTTAGGTCTTGAGTCCTTTCTCTTTTTTTCTTTTTCTTTTCTTCCTTCCTTTCTCCTTCCTTCCTCCCTCCCTCTCTCTCTCTCTCTTTTTCCCTCTCTTTCTCTTTCTCACTCTCTCTCTCTCCCCCCTTCCTTCCTTCCTTCCTTCCTTCCTTCCTTCCTTCCTTCCTTCCTTCCTTCCTTCCTTCCTTCCTTCTTTCTGAGACAGGGTCTCATTGCTGTCACCCCCCATTCTGGAGTGCAGTGGCACAATTACGGGTCACCACAGCCTCAACCTCCTGGCCTCAAGTGACCTGAGTAGCTAGGATTACAGGCAGGTGCCACCATGCCTGGCTAAGTTTTTAATTTTTTTTAGAGATGGGGCCTTACTATGTTGCCCAGGCTTGTTCTTGAACTCCTGGGCTCAAGCGATCCTCTTTCCTGGGCCTCCTAAAGTGCTGGGATTACAGGCTTGAGACACTGTGCTTGGCCCCTTTTGCTTTCTGATATATTTATGATCTTAATATCTTACTGCATTACTACTACTGCCACCACTGTATAATAATAACCAGAGCAGTGACCACCATTTATGGAACCCTTAGCATATGTCAAGTCATTTACAGGCATGAGCCACTGTGCCTGGCCTCTTAACAGGCTTTAAATCTCAAATAGAATATTGTTGGGAAAAGGTGCTATTTTATATGCTACTCTACTAGTCAGGTAGATATTCACAGGTATAACTCATTATAAAGCTAGAAGTCTTCAGAGCTCCCCTTGACTACCATTCTTTATTCAAGAAGGACTTTCATGCCGGGGTAGTGGCTCTTGCCTGTAATCCCAGCATTTTGGGAGGCCGAGGCAGGTAGACCACCTGAGGTTGGGAGTTCGAGACAAGCCTGCCCAACATGGAGAAACCCCTGTCTCTACTAAAAATACAGGCGTGGTGGCGCATGCCCGTAATCCCAGCTACTCGGGAGGCTGAGGCAGGAGAATCACTTGAACCAGGGAGGTGGAGGTTGTGATGAGCCGAGATCGTGTCATTGTACTTTGCACTCCAGTCTGGGCAACAAGAGTGAAACTCTATCAAAAAAAAAAAAAAGGACTTTCACTAAATTTATCCATATGAGTGTTAACATAGTCATACATGTTCAGAAAACGCTTTAATATTTCCTAAATAACTCTGGAAGCTCAGTCTTGTACCCATAGGAAAGGAAAAAAAAGCCAGCTAAAATTTATTAATTTTGTTTGTAAAAACACACCTACTATGGACAAGACACAGCACTAGATTTTTTGTAATATTTAATTTTCCTGGTTACCCTGTGAAATTGATATTTTCCCCATTTTACAGAAAGAGGAAATTGAGGTTCAGCGAGGATAAGTAACTTGTCCCAGATCACACAGCTAGTGAGTACCAGGATTTATTTGTACTTCATATTTGCTTCCCAGGAAACTCAATTATAACTTTTAACTGTGTGAGAGACCAGGACTTAAATGATCTGTTTTTTCTTTTAAAGTTCCATAATCTTTATTTGCTGTGAATATTAGTGCTTAGCAGCTGACATTGTCCACATGAAATTGCCTCTGAAAGGCTATCTAAAGGCAGAACTAATGACCATAAAAAAGTCACTGAAGTAGTTCGTAAAATATTGTAGCTTTATCTTGACTGTAGGCTTCTTTATTGCTTTAGATTACTAATAGAGTTTTAGTGTCTTTATTTGATACCTTTTGCATTTGGCCAGTTACTTTTGAAAAAAAAAATTATATCGGGAGAAGGATGTGAGGAGTGTGCTCAATCCCTATACCTAAAAGCAAAGGTATATTTCAGTCTGGAATTTTCAGTGGTGTTCAGAGGTGTTGATGATCTTGCCACTAAAAAGTATCTTTCCTTTTCAGCTTAAAGAAGTCTTCTGCTGAACTGAAAAAAATATTAGCCAATGGCCAGGTAGGTATTATTATATATTAAGATTTGCACATAGTAATAACATATTACTGTCCATTTTTTGTATCCATAAGCTTATTAAACAGATAAAGAGTCTGTGAGTTTCCTGTCATAAATGAATAACATGGCTTAATTTGATTGGCAGAACAATTTGCAGCCCGTTTTTCAAACTGTGCTAATGGGTTTCACTCCCAGCAGATTGAAGTACCATGCACACACCCTGCTGCCATCTCAGTTTTTAAAAAGTTAATCAGTTCTGAACAAGTGTGTCAACTCAGGGGCTGTTGAAATGGCCCTGCATTCTGAGGTAACTGTTTCTTTCATTATCTTTGGGGAGAAAAGGAAAAACCATTACTTTTTCACCTTAGCTCCTTCTTTTGTCCTGAAACTAACACTGGCTTTTTAGGGAAGCAGAGTGACAGCAGACCTTTGGCGTAGAAAATTCCTGGCCTTCAGGAGACCTTGGTTTGCCTCGTAGACTGGCCATCTTATGCTGAATGACCTAACCCAGCCAGTGAGGGGCAAACGAGCCTTCAGGCCAGTTATTTCTTACTAATTTTGATTCAAGTAAATGGACACATCTGAAATAGTATAGTGCTTTTAAACATACACTGGTAAATTAAGCTACCTACAGGGTCCTCGATTCTTCAATAGCAACATAAATGCGTTTTAATGTTTGTTATAGTGGAAGCCCTTTGATAGCCTTGGAGGCAGGCGCCTGTCCATTGCGATCAAGCCTGCCTATTAGGCTCTATTGACTGAGACATCTGTGTCACTGCAAATAAAAGACTCTTATTGATTTTCTTAACTGCTGTTCACTTCCCGTCCATGTTTCGAAGGCTGAAATCTTAATTATCTCAGATGCTTATTCAGTGCCTTCACACGCTGACCTCTCCAAGCCTCATTGGCATTTCATGAATCAAGTACTTGTAGTGGAGCATGTCAAGAAGACAAAGCCAGGTCCTCATGCCTGTCCTTTAATATCACCTGTAACATTGTGGCCTAATACATGTGCATGCCTTAAAACAGTGCTGTATGGTAGTGCTTCTGGGGGCCTTGCTTATTTAGCACACAATTCCTTGAATACAGTTAGAAGAAATTAAGTTGATCTGCTTCTGACATCTGATTGCCATCCAGAGTATGTGAATTCCAGTCCTTAAATATCCTATATACAGCTAAGGAGAATCTAGTGGTGTATGTATAATCTTTGCACTCTCAACATTTTAGATAGTATTTATCGAATACCTTTAACTTTTAGCAGCCAAAGGTTTGTTTAGATTGAGGTCCACATCTGTATCACCTCAGTGCCTTATATTTTGTTAGAACCAGTATATATAAACAAAATCTGACTAAAAGGAAAGATATTGAGCCTAGGATATTTGTGTATCTTCAACATGCTTGCATTCTAGTTACTAATTGTAGTTTATGTATGAGTCACTGTGTTCCTTAGCTGGAAAATATATTTCAAAATTGACATAAATTAAGAAGCTTTAACTACATTTATTCAGCCCAGGCAATGGAAAATAACCTGTCATAGACTCTTCTTCCAAAAATGAAAAACAGTTTTTTCCACTGCAAAAAAATAATGTTTTGACAGTAAACCTAGTACCATAGATATCTTAGTGGCTTCAGTTATGAGGTTCTCTATGGTGGGAGGTTGTCATGGCAAGGATTTTTGACACTTAAAGATTGTTTATTGCTTTCCCTTGGGAATGTGATAACCTCATATTAAACAATACAGCTTTTTTTTTTTCTTTATAAGGATTAGCCTTTCTTACATTTACTTGCACTCAAAAAATTCCCTCAAAAACCAAAAAAAACCCACCTTTGGAAGCTTTCGAAATGTCTCCTTCTACTAATTCCTTAATTCCTTGGTGCTATAGGGTAACTAAACAGTGAGTGAAATTGCATTGCAGTGAGGTACTGTGCACAGTTGTAGGCATCAATAAATTTCTGGGCTGAACACTGACACCACTTGATATGGAAGATGTAAGTCACATTTAATGATACTTTAACACTTGAGCATAGTTTTTTATTTTAGTGGTTTATGCTCTCAAGCATTAATAATGATTTGCCTTTCCACTAGCCTCCACTTAGATTTAATAAGGAATTCATATTAATCATTAAAAGAAAGGGACATGATTCTTCAAGATAATCAAATATTGACAAGTTAGAAATAGCTTTCTGCCTGGGTTCATTGATATAGGTTATGTGATATAAATATTTATTTCTTTTCTGTCACTCAGAGTAAATGCCACCAATTGATTCAGCATTGATATAGTGTCAACAGTTCATAAGAAACATTTGACTGGCCTGTGTTTTCCGATTAGTCTCTGCTCTATAAAGTGGGATTTACTAAATCTCTCCAATTGTCTGCTCATAGAGTGTGACTGCTTTCTGAAACCATTATTGCTTCGATTTGTGAAGCAAAGGTCTAGTGATGGGACTAGTTTCTGTCAGACCTTTACATATAAAATAAGGATTAATTGAGCATTTTTATTTTAATGATTTATAAGCGATAGGTACTGATTCTTCTTAACACAGACAGACAATAAACAAAGAATATTTTCTGTGCTGATCCATAATTGAATTCCATTTCATTTTTTCCATTAATTTCATTAATATATTAAATCAAGCACTTTAAAAAAGTTTAACATTTAGTCTTTGAAATGGAGACATTGTTTTCCTGTTATTACTTTATGTTGGAGTAATTCCATTTTTCCAGCTTAAAAAAATAAATCAGAAGGTATTTTTGGCATGTTTTATTGAGAGCTATAAATCAGTCTCACTGATGTGTTTTCTGGATGTGTTTTTCCTACTTCAGTTCTAGTGTGGCATCATCTGTTTAACATTGGCCCTTGATTTGAAACTGATTAGAAATAGCCCAGAATTTGAAGAATTTAAAAAGTGCACAGTTACTCCAAAGATATGTGACTTTGGCCTTTGCATCTCTAAAGTTATTTTTTCTTTCTCTGTTTTTTAGAAAGAGTTTATAGGAGAGGGTGGCAGTATTTTCCTATTCCTGATAAATCAAGTATAAATCTACTCAAATCAGATCTAAAACTAATTCTGGTCCAGCTGCATCTTTTGGCTGTTATTTCGATAACTTCAAAAAGCCTTTAGAAAAACTTTCTGTACTTGGCTGGGCGCGGTGGCTCATGCCTATAATCCCAGCACTTTAGAAGGCCCACTTGAGGCCAGGAGTTTGAGACCAGCCTGGCCAACACGGTGAAACCCCTTCTCTACTAAAAATACAAAAAATTAACTGGGTACGGCGGCCCATGCCCAGGTGGTGGAGGTTGCAGTGAGCCAAGACTGTGCCACTGCACTCCAGCCTGGGCGACAGAGCAAGACTCTGTCTCAAAAAAAACCCAACAACAACAGGAAAACCTTTTTGTATTTAGAAAAAAAAGGAAGGGGGAATAGGTATCTACTGTAAAATTAGGTTTAAAAACTGTATCATTACTAGTATATATAACTCTTAGATTCTTACAGTTCATCTTGGATTGTAGAGGAAGACTGAAACATAAATGAGACTGTGTATGTAAGCCCAAACTACACAACCCTCCTTTACCCACACAAACCCAACCTGACTCTGCCCATGGGTTGTTGCTGTCTCTGTTTCTTTTATGGCCCCTGCCTCTCTTTCAGCAGGAACAGAGCTCAGTGCCAGTCATTTCTCTAAGGTCATTTGCTATCTTGGCAGTTGACATGTAATTGTAACTCCTGTGGCTTTTTCTTCCTCCTCCCTCACATTTATTATTCTGCCTTTTATTTGCTTTTTTAGTTAAAACAAGGAACCTGGACTGTATTTAAAAGCTACTTGGTATTGTTATTGAATAAAAAGCTGTCCTTCACCTGTTTTCAATTTAAAGAGCTGTGTGATTTTAAAAACGTTTTTCTTCTTAAAAACTAACATCATAGCTAATGAAATTGCTTTTAACTTGTGAGTGTCTTTCCGTTGATTGTTTACCTTCCTGTGGGCCAGTAGCCATTGATAGGAATGTCCCGCCATACTTAACACCTGAGACAAACTGCTGAGCTATGATGTTGTACTGGAGTATACTGAAAGACTGAGTTTTTGACTAGTTATGTAACCTAAGTAAAGTGGGCTAACTGGTCTTAGAATGCTGTAAAATTCTGTGATTTTTTTAAATGATACTTGATCCCAACTATAATATTTAAATACAATATTCTGTGAGCTTCTAAATATCACTTTCTTATGTAATGAACACTCTTCCTATGCTTCATTTTGAAAAGTTGAATTAATATCCTTATCTAAATGAAAAAGGCAAAAATGCTACTAGTTGATTGTAGATCCCTTTAGTGATTTTTTCATAGTTAAGATCAATTAAATTAGCCTAATTGGTCAGAGATATGAAGTTCTAAAAATATTTTTTGTAATCAATTCTTGGGCTCTGCTTTGTTTTTCCCATCCCCTCCCAATTTCTTTTTTTACATGAGGAGTATTTGTACAGCATATAAAAATTAGAAAATTCAAATAAGCAAAAAGAAAAAGAATCTGGTATTTTTAAATATTAAAAAATGACCAGACTGGACACAGTTGCTCATGCCTGTGATCCCAGCACTTTTGGGAGGCTGAGGCAGGCTGATCACCTGAGGTCAGGAGTTCGAGACCAGGTTGGACAACATGGTGAAACCCCATCTCTACTAAAAATACAAAAATTAGCTGGGCATGGTGGCACGTGCATGTAATCCCAGCTGTTCAGGAGGCTAAGGCAGGAGAATCACTTGAACTTGGGATGTAGAGTTTGCAGTGAGCTGAGATCACACCATTATACTCCAGCCTGGGTGACAGAGTGAGACTTCATCTCCAAAAAAAAAAAAAAAAAAAAAAAAAAAAAAAACCAACTAAAAAACTATCAATCAGTTCACAGGCCAAAGGTTTACATAACTTTAAAACATTGTAGAAACACATTATAGGAACATGTTGCTCACTTTTTATGGATACTAAGTGACATGGTTCTAGAAATTGCTCTTCAAAACCATTTTTATCTTTATGAGACTCTTGCAATCCTCCTGGTTATATGAAGGATTCCATATTTGTCTTGATTTTTTCCATTCTTGAATTTGCTTAGACAGTGATTAATGCACATGCACATACACTTGCAACAAACATTCTCCCTCTCCCCTTCTCCTCCCTGCACTCCTTCCCCACCTGTGCCCTGACAGTGTTGGATGCTTACCACTCCTTGTTAGGTTGGAGTGCTGGGAATGTGGATTGGGTAGCTTCTTCCCTTCTCTTTTCCCTGTAGTGGATATTAGTGGTAAAAAGACTAAGAAGTCAGAATTACACCGTTTGAACATGCTCAGAGACATGCCATACCTACCCCTTTGCCTATGAAGTGGTGGAGGGTATATGATTGCAGACTGTGGCCCCTCCAGGGCATAGACCCTATCTACTACGTAGCAACTTCCTGCTTACCCTTAAACCTTAGTGCCACAAATTCAGAATTTGTGTACTTGAGTGAGTGAAATGTCTCTTCTAGAAATTTATGTCAAGCCTTGATGAGAGTGTAGCTTATTAGTTAATAGTACAAATCAGGTTGTTACAGACATGTTTAGATTACCTAGAGAAATGTTCTAAGGGAATTAGCCCAGTGGCCTATTTGTGCCCACCAATGGATACTGCTATTTACATATCCTTCATTTATCAAAGTAAACCAAACAGTAGTTCTGCTAGTTTAGCATCTCGTCACTTTATGTGTTACTTTTCTTCATGCTGCTTTAAAATTTATCATTCCGTCCAGAATAATGAGATTTTATTTTGTTTATGCCACACCTTTTATACAGCTTCAAATGTTTTTTTTCTGTATTAGTAATATAGAGGTAGTGATGAACAGAATTTCCCTCAAATAGGAAAATAGTTGCCAATTGTTCTGGCATGTTTTTCATTACTTCACAGACCCTGAATATAATAATTAGCTGATTGTAAAGGGCATCAATCTGGTTGTACTACAATTAAATTGGGTGCTGAATTGGCCTTTGCACATTAATCTGTCAGTATTCTTTTAGGGATTGGTAAAATGGCTCGGAAAGGAAGCTGTTTCTGTTACCTGCATTGTACTCCTAATTATCACAGCTCTCTGAAGCTTCAACTTCAGAAATGTGTAGAAGGAAAATATTTCCCTTGGTGAATGAACTCTTGCTTTATTCAATTGGTAGAAGTTTAGAGTAGAGCAAAATATTTAAAGCTTTACTATACTGGTCTGAGAGCAAACTGTTTTTTTTCCAAGTGATATTGAATTAAAAACTCCATCCATTTTCTGCCCATGCAAGGCAGTGCAATTCCCTGGAAATTGATTTTTTTTTTCAGGGCTTACAGTGGCTTTCCCCAAGCTTTAGCTATATGGAAAAGAACACCTTTATTAAATCCACTTAGTGAATAAAGTTGGCAGTTAATTTTTAAGCATCTGGACCAGTGTGTAGAAAATTACTGAATGCATCAAAGTCCGACTAGTCTTAAAGTCATTTGATAAATAATTATATAGGGAGCTCTCTAAACTCTAAAACATTATTTTGTGGGCACTAACATAATTTACCTACTATTCATGATACAAATGAGAGTAGTTATTTGTGGTATAATGGGTTTTATAGAACCTTGAAAAACATGCAAACTTTTATATATTAAGTTATGAAAATGACTTTAATAAAAATTACATGCCTATGTATTTTTCCTTTATAATATCCGACTATATGTGCATCTTAAGTGCATTGATTTGGTACTTTGCCATCTTCATAATATGATTTCTGCCTAATTATTGCTGTATACTAGTTTGTTACTTGCAAAGAAAAGCGATATGTACTCTAGGAAAATCATAAACATTATTTAGTTTGTTAAATGTTAATTATGGGGGTCATCTGAGGAGTTTTCTAGGGCTGATTTATTTACAGATCATGCGTTAGATTACTGAGAGTGTGTGTGTGTGTGTGTGTGTGTGTGTGTGTGTGTGTGTGTGTGTTGTCTTCCTAAGTTTGACTTTGGTTATGTGCAGTGCTCTTTGGCATTGGTTATATGCAGTACTGGAGACTGTTTTCTTATCAGTATCTCTGACCTGACCCTTTTGAGCTATGTTATATCATTCCATTTTGACACCTTTTATCAAACTTTAATGAAATGACCCAGGCAAACAAATTGTCATTAAACTTTCCATCACTTTGTCCCTTGGTATCGTCTTTTATAAATTGGACAGCAAATGTTGTATTGATCTTCTCGTTCTTGCAGCTGAACTTGAAATGACCCAGACTGCTTGTTGTTTATGGCCCAGAGTTGCTTTTCCTTGACATTTCCATCCACAGCATGACACCCTTTTTGTTTTTCTTTCTTTCTTGTGGAGATGAATGAACAAGACATACGGTATCGGGACACTCTTGGTCATGGCAACGGAGGCACAGTCTACAAGTGAGTAGTCAATTTTGTTTAAACTTTCTATCGGCTTTTCCAAATACTGAGTATCCAAGTTCTCTGTGGCAAAGATTTTTAAATGACCACTAACACTTAGATTTTATTTCCATATTTGACTCCAAAATTCTGCAAGACATCTATTTTCTCAAGAATTGCCTGGAAAGTGCATTTATATTGCCTTTTTAATATTTCCGAGTCTGCAACTCTCCTGGGTGTGTACTTAATAGTCCACCATTAGTAAGTGTACCTTTAACTGGCCTGAAGTTTAATGCATTTTTTTCCTTTGCTTTTTAACACTATTATTATTATTTTTTAACTTGCTAGCATCCTACACTAGTCCCCTGCCTGTTTACAGTTATGCCCAGTGGAAGCCAGACCTTATAAATACCATTGCTTTGCCCTGTGTCAACACTATAAGTTATTAAAAAGCCTTCTTCCTGTTGTATTTTCTTCTCTCCTCACCCTATTCCCCTGAGAGAATTTCTACACATTGATGAATATGTTAAGTTATAAAGTTCTCCCAAATTCCAGTTGCAGTGATCTTACCCCAAAGGAATGTTCATTTTCATATTAAAAAATGCTAGCCATAAAAAATAGTTCTCCGACAGGGAAGTCTTCTCATGCAGTAGTACAAAGTTTAAACTACATAATGTAATATCTGGTACTTAATAGTCTGCAATGGTGTATGAAAAATATTCCACTAGGAATTAAAAAATCCATACTCTGTAAGAAGGCCCTGAGGGAATAATAAAACTTTCCTCCAGAGAGCGGTTTTCCATGTATACACTAATCCTACATCACATTATGGTTGTGATATTAGGTCACAACCACAGATACTTTAACATTGGTATTAATATGTATTTCCAGAGTTGTAAAATAATTAACTTATTTTCTAATCGATTACCCATATTCTTAGAATTTTAAGTTCTGACTAACCACATGAATACAGATAAAAATTGCCCTATTCTATGACCATGAAGGTTCACATCCTAAAATTCCAGAACATCCCCTACTCATTGATGCAGCCTTGGTGTGGAATTTGATTTCTCAGGCTTAGAAGCTCTTTTGAAGTCATCTGATTCAGCCACCCATTCAGGGCTTCAGTGCCCTTTGCAGATACAGCCAAGATGTGAGTCCTTTCTCCTGAATATAGTCCTTTAAGAGCTTATGTTCACATGTTTGGATTGTTTTTTCCTGCAGATGACTGAGTATTGTGAACAGTTGGTCTGAAAGTGAAGTCCTTCCACTATGATAATTCAGAGAAGTAAATAAGAACATGTTTCTTACATGTTCCTTGGTCCTTGGGCCTGGCCCTTAAAATTGGGGTCCAATGTGTCTAATGATTTTTGCGGCTACTATTCTGCTTCCCTGGATCATACTAATGTTCTTCCCACGCAACCTCCAGTATAAATGGCATCTTTTCATCTTAGTCTTCTCTTCCTTACTATCTGATTTAGATTTTTACTGTGTTCTGAAGGTTCTTGAGTTCAGGTGCCCATAGAAAGGAAAGAGGAAGAAGGAACATGTACAATCTGATTTGCTTCTATTGAGTTCACTTTTCAAAGCTTGAACCTTTCTTCTTAATGCCTTTAGGCTGATAGCCAAATATAATAAAATAAGAAAGATTCTGGCAACTCTTTGTATTCCTTTTATTGGCTTCAAATTGAATTCAAAAATGTTTCCTTAGACTCCTAACCTACCTATCTGTGTTATTTCAGCAAACCTTTAGTTTTATATTAATTGAAGGTCTATTGTGAACTTATTGTCCTAGCTTATTTCTAGAAGGGAAGAAGCATAAGACCATGAAACTCCAGCAGAATTTTTACGAGACATAATATTCTAGATGTTGACATTTTAATCCTTTATTTTAAAACATAGGTTTGTTTGTTTATTTGTTTGTTTGTTTTGAGATGAAGTCTCGCTCTGTTGCCCAGGCTGGAGTGCAGTGGCACGATCTCAGCTCACTGCAACCTCTGCCTCCTGGGATTCTCCTGCCTCAGCCTCCCAAGCAGCTGGGACTACAGGCACACACCACCACGCCCAGCTAATTTTTGTATTTTTAGTAGAGATGGTGTTTCACCATATTGGCCAGACTGGTCTCGAGCTCTCGACCTCGTGATTCACCCGCCTTGGCCTTCCAAAGTGCTGGGATTACAGGCATGAGCCACCAGACCTGGCCAGGTTTATTTTTTAAAACGGGGAGTGTACAGAGAAGTGGAAAAAACATGCCCATCCACCAAGGGAAAATCACAGCATGAAATTATGTTAATTTTGTTTTTAAAATTGTTATTTTAAATTGTGGTGAAATACACATAACACAAGTTACCATTTTAACCATATTTAAGTGTATAGTTCGGTGGCATTAAGTACATTCACACTGTTGTGTAACTGTCAACACCATTCATCCACAGAACTCTTCATCTTGCATAATTGAAACTCTGCACCCATTAAACAGTAACTCCCCCTTCACTCTGTTAACGTTGTTTTTAGCTAAGAAGCATGGCTGGAACTTCTTTCATTAGGGCTACTATGCCAAAGGGACCATTCTTCTATATGTCCTTGCCACAAGTTTTTTGATTTGCTAAAATGCTGTGTGTGATGTTAGGAACTTATCCTAAGAGCTCATTTAGCTACCATTGCTAATGCTCACTGTAAGTGTTGTAAGATGTAATGTTTTTGACATGATTGCATATGGGTGGTGAATGACAATATCCTGATAATTTTAGTGCGTATTTACCTTATTGCCTGTGTGATTCTTAAGAGGGGAGGTGAAGGTACCAAATTGCATAACCACTTGTCATTGATCGTTGGGTATCATTTTTGCTCGGGCTTCAGCTTGTATTATTGTTCTTATATCCCTGGCTTTTAGTACAGCACAAAGAAATGATATAATCATTGAAAAATGAGGATCCACTTTACTAAAGTCTCTATAAAACTAAGTGTTTGATGTGTTATGATTGAGTTTCTTCTATACTAAGTTCACCTTAATGGTGTCGGTGATAAAAAAAAATGTGGTTTTTCAAACAGCGTGATTACATTATAGGCTATGCTACATAAACTAGATGAAGAAAATATTGGAAAATACACTCATTGGTAACAAAACTGCCTAATGGGCTTATTCCATTTTTTTCTTTAAAGTGTAATAAAGCTAATAAGTGCAAAGCAAAAGTTTAATAATGCAGTCTTATTCACTTCACTTGATAGAAGGTTGGGAATTTTAAGGGATATTGTAATCATGTGTAATTACAGTGTATATGATTTAACAGTTGATACATTTTCCTCCTTTAGGTGTAGATGGGCTTCACAGTTGTACAATATGAAATTCTGGCCCCAGACATTTAAACCAAATGGTAATGTGAATTCTGTGTGCTGTCTCCTGATGAGCTGTGCTCTATATTGTGAGAGTGACTTAGGCAGTTAATTTTAAGTTGGTATTTCTTGGATTACTAATTTGGGCTACATGGAACATAAAGGAAATACCTTAAAGTATGGCTCAAGCCTAGGAAGAAGAAAAGTTTAGGAAAAGGTAAGGAATGTATTTTCCTTGTTGCCCCATTTCCTAAAGTGCTACAGGTTGCTCCAAAAAAAATAAATTCAGGAAAGACATATGTTCTATTTCCCTCTGAGAGATTCACAATGAATTTAAAAAATGTTGAGAAAGTAGAGAATGGTGTGTGTTGTGATTAAGTGTGAGGGCTCTTAGTCTGAATCCTGCCTCTCTCACTAATTAGCTACGTAACCTTTGGCAAGTTATATAATGTCTTATGCCTCAGTTTTCCCATCTGTAAGATGGGGATAATAATAGTATCTAGGTTGGGCGGGGCACGGTGGCTCACACCTGTAATCCCAGCACTTTGGGAGGCCAAGGTAGGCAGATCACGAGATCAAGAGATTGAGACCATCCTGGCCAACATAGTGAAACCCCGACTCTACTAAAAATATAAAAATTAGCTGGGCGTGGTGGTAGGTGCCTGTAGTCCCAGCTACTCAGGAGGTTTGGGCAGGAGAATTGCTTGAACCCGGCAGGTGGAGGTTGCAGTGAGCCGAGATTGTGCCACTGCAGTCCAGCCTGGCGACAGAGTGAGACTCCGTCTCAAAAAAAAAAAAAAAAAAAAGAAAAAGAAAAAAGAAAAAAAAATAATAGTACCTAGGTTGTTGTGAGGTTAAATGAGATGATCCGTAAAAGGCTTAGCACTATGACTGACACTTATTAAGTGTTAACTACTGGTAATGGTAGTGCTAATAATAGAAACATTGTTTACATTCTGTACTTCCTACCCTGACTTGGCCATGGGACTCTTTATTATTTTTATTTTTATTTATTTATTTTTTGAGACAGAGTCTTGCTCTGTTGCCAGGCTGGAGTGCAGTGGCAACATCTTGGCTTACTGCAACCTCCGCCTCCCGGGTTCAAGTGATTCTCCTGCCTCAGCCTCCTGAGTGGCTGGGACTACAGGCATGTACCGCCATGCCTGGCTAATTTTTTGTATTTTAGTAAGGATGGGGTTTCACCATGTTAGCCAGGATGGTCTTAATTTCTGACATCATGATCCACCTGCCTCGGCCTCCCAAAGTGCTGGAATTATAGGCGTGAATCACCGCCCCCAGCCAGCCATGGGACTCTTTTTGAGGAACATCTATAAACATCTCACAGAATTATAGTTGTGTTGAACTAACTTTGAGAAATTCTGCCTTTACGTTATACACATTATACTTCTATATTTTCTTCTATTCTGTAGTTGCTTGATGAATAATGATATCTTACATATTATCTTAAATATAATGATTTTTTAAGTTTCAAAGTATTTTTTAATCCTAATTTATTTTCGGATTGCTATAGGACAGCTGGTATAATGTTAAGCCCATGTTACCACTGAAAAAACTAGGGCTTATCATGTGGCCATTCAGCAGCAAAGCCAGATCTCTATACAGCATTTCTTTTCTTTTTGCTTGGTGTTCTTCCCCCAGGCGGTGTTGTCTCAAGGTCAAGCCGAGTCCATTTTGTTTTCTTGTGTTTTCTCATGTACCCAGCACAGTTTTAAGGATAAAATAGATCCTTTGTACGTCTTGGCTGAAATGAGAATGAGGCAAGTGGAGGTTTTAGTGGGGCTCTTTAATTGGATCTTCCTCATATCTAGCTACTTTGAGAGGCTGTACAATTGCCGTAGAACATTCACCTAGAAGAATAAGAATACCCAAACTAAGGAGATTGATATTCGAATGACTAACTTTCTTTAAAATGTTAAAACTTTCAGTGCTTAGTATCTGTTGACTCACTAGTCACTGTCTCTTTTTCTTGGATAATATGTCACATGGAAATGAAAGAAATTAACAGCCATAGTGACTTTGGAAACATTGATTCCAAAGCCAGTCTCTAAGACTCTGCTTCCTTGGTATATCATTTGATGGAGTCACTCAAACTTTGGGTCAGAAATGAAGTAATATTTAACTTTGAGGATTAAATCATGGTAAGTCAGTTAGCCAGCAATCACTGAAGGTTTTATTTTATTTTTTCCTTAATACCAGTTATTCAAGCCAAGACTCATATTTTCAGCTTCGGGGCCAGATAATCTAGTCTCAAGATGTTTGAAAACTGAATTTTCTACCTCCAACTCCTTCCCACAGGATAGAGTAAGAGTCTGATCTGGAATTTTCTCAGTGATACAATGGGTAGGATAGATACTGCCTTCATGGTGTTTTGAAGGTTGAATGTATACCATTACTTAGGAATTAATTTGAACCTATCTAGAGACAATAAGAGGAGGGAAGGATTTGTAATTCTCAAAGATGTTGGTCTGTCCTCCTTTCTGTTGCCTTATCTAAAGAGAGATATTTGCTGGGCAGTGGGCTGGGGATGGTCCTTGGAGGTGGTAACTGCGATCCTGTGGCCTATTAGGTTGTGTTTTTTGCACTTGTGATTTGACTGTAGAGGCCAACTAAAATGTTAAATTAGTGTTTGGGAGCTCGAATCATATTAACTCATTATAGTAATATGATTTATTTAATGAAAATTAGAAGGACTGATGGTCATTTATATAAAATGAGAAAATACATAATTGTCTAGTTAAATGCTGTTTAGTAAACAGAATATTTCAAAACATGGAATTCCTTACGGGAAACAATGAAAAGAGTCCTTGATGGTGAAAATATTGGGAACCACATAGTACCCAGAAAACTTTGACTTTCCTCTTTGACCAGCCAACCTGAAGGTGTGAAACTTAAAGAGGGAGCAAGAGGTCTGGACCCCAGCTTCGCTTGTGGCTGTGCCAGTGGCCCTAGTCTTTTATATATTTTTCCATGATGTGTATCTTGTAAATTAAGAGTAGTTTTTAAAGGGTTTTAAAATTGACCTGAGAGCTAGAATGATGGTTTGATTTATTTGGACTTTAAATTTCTAATCACATAAGGAATCTTCCTTGCAGCCAAGATCATATTTTAAACAAGCAAACAAGACATCATCCTAATGTAAAATTAAATATTTGTATATGGCTGGATTGCATTATAGTATCATGTGACAAGCAAGGATATTAATGTTTTCAGAAAATCAATGAATATTTGTCAAATAAAATTAATTATGTATGTTTCCTTCTCTCCTTCTCTCAGCATTCACTGTTATAGGTTTGTTTCATACAATAATGTGTATTGTATCGATTTGAATCTAAGGAATGAACCTGAGCTCATGGTTCTCTGTACCTTTCCCACCTTTGCTTTTCCCCACCTCTCCATGTTCCTATAACTTCATACATGCTCATATCCATTATGGCAGTGATGTATTATTGGCATCCAACCAACATGACAGGATGTCACAGGTCGCTGAGAAGAGATTTTCAGACTCTGTTTCCACCCGAATTAACTATTATTGAAATAGTTTATTGAGATTGAAGTATTGATCATTTTCTGCTAACCTTGGCTTAAGGGAAGGAAGAAGAGGCAGTAGTGTTTTTGAAAGACACTAAATTTCATTTTTAAAAATCTCATTTATTTAGCCTTTTTTTCTTTCTGTTTTATAGCCTTTATTGTTTTATTGCTTGGAAAAGGGTATCTTGGTTTTATTTTTTATGACAGTATAATTATACTTCAGAAATGCACTTGATTACTATGGGTAACAAAATTGTTCTAGTATATTGGTTTGGCCAATATTGCTATACAAACAACTTTTCAGTCAATTGAGTCTGGTAAAAATCAATACATTATGGTAATATTTCAAGTAAGAATTTGCTGAGTCTAAGTGTTTCAACTTCATCTCCTTTCAGGGAAAAAAATAGTTTTGAAGTGGCAAGACTTCTTTCTAATATTTTAATAACAAATTTTTATTTATAAAGACATTTAAAGTCCCCAGTAAAAGTGGTTGTGATTGGGTAAACATTACATTAGCACACTTCTGTATTATAGGGTGCAAGATATCTCGTTTCCATTTGAAATCTATTCCCTGCCACACCAAGAAGGCATAACATCAGGGACTGACATAGTGTCTGTCACTTTTAGATTCTGGATTCCTGTATGTAGTTCTGGGTGCTGAGTTTACAGACATGTGGACAGTTCAGAGAGCACCCAGAGGAGCAATGGAGAGAATAATGAGGGATTGGGGAATTGTGCCTGTTCAGTCCTCCTTCATTCATCTGTCAGGCAGCCAAGTTCTGAGCATGTGCTATGTGGAGGGCTCTGTGTCAGATGTTGGGGACAGCCTAGCCTCAAAACTTGTGTCTGGATAGATGCATAAGTTCTGTCCTCAGGTACGCATGGGACCTCACAGTCTGGGCCACCTGTCTGTGTGTATGGTGCACAAATCTGGGGGCTGATGAAGGAGTGATGGCTTTTGGCTCTTTCCTCAGGAAGGATCAGGAAAGGCCTCATGGAGGAACTGGCATTTGAGAAGTGTTTGAAAGGAATTGGCTAACTTTTCTCTGAGGAAGAGAAGATTAAAGGGCTCCGTGACAGCTGACTTAAAGTCTGAAGGGCACTTCTGTAGATGAGGAGCAGGTTTGCTTTGTGTTCTTCTGAAGATTAGACACAAATGGCCTGTCTTGAATGTCTCTGTGACAGTCGGCCTTTGGTTAGAGTGATTAATGTACTCTTTCTACTCTTCTTCCCACTGGGTTGTGTTCCCTGGAGGAGAGTCATGTCTAGGTTATCTTGGTGGGAGTCCTTACAGCGCCCAGCACAGTGCCTTACCTACTGTAGGCACTTAGTGAGTGTTTCAGGAATTTACCTGCAGAGGCAAATTCTTCACAGCCTAAGGATGGACACAATGTGTTGTTCATTGCTGGGTGACTCTGGGAAGTGGTGAACTCCTCTACCTTAAGCAGAATGATGTGGCTGTTGTTCAGAATGGCTGAGAAAAGAATTCCCACTTTGACCTGGACATGAGATGACTGCACAGATTTCTCCCAAGCCTAAAGTCCCAGAACTAAATTCAGCATTCAGTTACCATAAAAATCTTATGTCAGGTGTTGCTTGGTTTTGTTTAGTCTATATTCATTTTTTGCTGAACATCCTGTCACTGTGCCAAGGACTATTCCAAGCATGTGCAGTCCAGTTGTGAACAAGATAGGCAAGGTCAGATAGGCAACGTCCAGAGCTCACACTAGTGGGGCAAACAATAATCAAGACAATAAACACTGAAGTAAGATTATATAGACCTTGCATGTTCTATTAAAAAATGTAGAAGAGGTGCTCAGGAAGACCTGTCTGAGGTGGTGCTGTTTGAGCTGAGACTTAAAGACAGGATGGAATCAGTTTGGGAAAATCTGGGAGAAGAACCTTATAGGCAGAAGTAACCACTCAGGCAGAAACCCTAAGATTAAGATAGGCATGAACTTGTGTAATTGGAGTAGAATAAGCTCTGGGGAAGGTGGAGAGATGGACAGGGCTTGATCACCCTGGGTCTTTTAGTCCTTGCTAAATCCTTGCTAAGAAGGTATGTTACCCTCTTTTTACTTGTGAGAAAGATAAAGCTTGGAAGGGCTAAGTGGCATGCCCAAGATCAAGTCAAGAATAAAACTTAGGTCTTCTGACACCTGCTTCCCAAGCCAAGGTTTTTCTGTTTGCCATTCACTCTCTGAGTTTCCTAACTTTTAACCCAGATTATTTTTGGATGTAAGATATAAAATCAGTGTATAGATTTAAAAATCAATGATGTGTCATCTCTAGGTGTTAATTTTAGAGGCTTTTTAGTAGATGTTAAAACATCCATTTCTTGGCTGACAGTTATGACAACGTAACTTGTTATTTCGTCTACCCTTTGGGTCTCCTTATTTACCAAAAACTTATAATTTAATAATTGAATCCCTGGATTAATTATATGGTTGTGCTAGCAGAGTCTTGATTTATAAGACACGTTACGTTTTTTATAGCTATTTTATAGTATTTGATATGTTAGAAAATCGTAGTCTCTCGGTTGGCATATTGCACAAGCAAATATTTGTGTACCATAGCATCTAGGGTATTTACTTAAATTGCTTTTTTGGAAAATAATTCACTGGAAAGTCCAAAAGGCATTTACTGTGTATAACTTTCTGCCACAGTTTTTTTTTTCTTTGCTCTGTCATTGGTTACTTTGATGTAGGAGACCATGTTTCTGTTAAATTGCTGCCTTACTAGAGCGAAATAAGTTTAGGTTCTGATTTGTACACTAACGTTGAATTGGAGGAGCAGTTTGTAAAATTTGAGAAGGAAATAGCAATAGAAATTTAGGTTGTGGGTATTAAACATTAAAAAAAAAAACATTAATTTGCTTTCTAATGTGACTTTATATCATGTTGTCTTCTTGACCCTAAAATTTCCTTACTTTTCCTTGGCAGTATGGCAAAAAGAAAGAAAAAGAGAGTACAGTGCTATTGCTGAAAGCAGTTAATGGTTTTTGTCTCGTGAATTTAAATAATAAAATGAAAAATGTTCACACAAAATTAGAACTTGCTTTAGGACACAATCAATATAGCATTTTAACAAGCTTAATGTATTTGGAAGATATGTATTGTGTGAGGTTCTCAAACATACTGATTCTATTACGACAGTTAACTGTAGCAGCAAAATGTAACAATATACTTAGCCAATAAACATAAAACTTATTAAATCATAATTAAATTTTCAGAAAAGTTATCTAAATATTATGAATAAAATATATTTTACATGGCCTCAGCAACAAAATGTATAGCCAATGAAACTTTATAAGTGGTGAAGAAAACCATATATGGGATAAAATTATAGAATGAATTTTTACTGCAGACACATGTACCGAGTTAAGTTTGTGTACATCATTTATTTCTTCTCTCTTTTAACTTCTTTTGGAGGTAATTCTTAGTGAGTATTTGCAGAGCCCAACAGCTGGGGTAACTGACTAAAGGGGCAAATGAGAAGTTTCCCTGCTCCTTTGGAGTCTGGTGAAATGTTTCAAGGCCCTACCTGCCCCCATACATGGAAGATGCAAGAGGTACTCAGATTCACTGTGGTTGCGTTTACATTTCCACAGTGGCCCCCAATCACAGGCTTCATGTTATGGTCCCAGCTGTGTGGGAATGTAGCTGAGTACAGTAGGTATCGTCATCCTCATTTGATTTATGAAGAAACGGAAACACAGATAAATGAATGGATTTCCCTGAGGATTCAGACCAAGTCAAGGATAGGACCACCACTGAAACCCAGGCTTTCTTAATTCTTAGTCCTTTCCCAATGCCATTCCTGGTAAATAATCACATTTTGACTCCATGAGGAGCTAGAATAAACAGAATATATGCAAACCTAAGAATTTCTGCCAGCAATCTCTAGCAGATATACTTCAGCTGTACTTTGAATTTTTATTTTGTACACCAGGCACAGGCACATGTATGTTATAGATGACCAATATGAACAAACAGCTGTCTCCCTTCCTTCTTCCTTCCTTGGAACTTGTAATCTTTGAATAACTGATTAGCCCAATGTCAGAAATGTTTATGCTGATCTCTGAACCTCAGTCCATTCAACAGATGACTCCCTGGAAATTTTATCTTTGGTTTTCTTTTTTTTTCATTGCCATGATTTTGTAAGTTAGTTTATGAGTGTATTTAAATCATTTCTGGAATCTAAATATTTTGGGCTTGCTGATCTTTATAAGGAAGTTAGTTTCCCTTCTCTCATATAGACCTCTTTCTGCTTTCTCCTCCTATCGTATTTTAAAAGTATATGTGACACCGTTAAGTTTTAATCTTCTAAATGGATTGGAGAATAGCACCTTCCCTTGACTAACCTCAAAGGATTTTAAAAAACAGAATGTTGCCCAATTTTTGAGGGAGAATGTTCTAACACAGTTTATATATTTTTGTAACTCCACAAAGGTATCTCGTAAAGAACATTGGTGGAATTGGGTTTTAAAGTCCAAATACTTTCCTTCTGTTGTGCAGAACATAGCTCCTCAACCTAGAGGCACAGTGTCATATGCAGGGAAGTCACTCAGATTCCTTCTTATTATTGGTTTAAAGATCACTGTCCCTGGATGGTATAAGATATGATGGTAGTTTGTACTGTTCAGTTTTTACGTTAAAGGAAAAGTCTCTCCTGGTTTCTTTTGACCCTAGTCATGATATGCCCATTTCATGAAGTCTATTTTATGCACAAAAGTGCACAAAATGAAGATAAAGTGCCTCTCTCCAGCCTGACAAAAGCCATTTCTTTGCAGAATGGTAGCTGCAGCGAAAGTGAATAAATGAATGGACAGCAATCACAGCCTAGTTGATGAAACTGTTCAATTAAAGCACAGGCATTTACATGGTGTAATTTCCCTAAATTGCCAATGAGCCCCTTTAGACACAACCAGTGTTCAAATTGATTTCAGCATTGATTTTGGCTGAAGCTGATAAATTTCTGCTTGTTAGTTAAAGTAATTTTGCAGAAGACTTTGTACTGCAGTATTGAAGTGTTCATTTAGCTGATGGTTAAAAGAGGAGTTATTTACAGAGGCCTCTACTGTTGTTCTGAGATGGGACAATTCCCCAATCATCTTTTACTTTTAATTTTTTAGGCTTCAGTATTCCAATCAATAGGTGATTGAAACTGATTAAAACTTATCCAACCAGCTGCCTATGGCAGTTTAATTAGAAGCTGGATGATTCTTAAATTAAAGTTGTCTTATTTTCATTGCAAAGCCATCTTCCAGAAGAGTAAGGCACAAACAGTGCAGAAAACTTACAAAGACTGGCTTTGCTAAGGTATCTTGCAAATGTTAAATCACTCAATCGCTATTCCTAAGACAATTCAAAAATGTATCAGAGAGTTTGCTTTTATGGAGATTAGAAGTAATAACATGCTTACTTGCCAGCCAAGGAATGTTTGTTCCATTCAGTCAGAGAGATTACCTACTGTATAATGATATATGTGAAAGACCAGCTGTTTGGGATATATCTATTATTTCATAAGCAAGATGAATGCTTGAGCTTATTTTTAAACACTGTAATGCAGGATGAAACTAGCCATCATGATATCCTCTGCATCTGCCCCCTGGAAACCATCAGCTTTGAATTTATATTTTTATTCTGTTTTGAGGTCTTGATTAAAATAAATCTCCATTGAATGAAAAACAGAAATTTTTTTTGTAAGTTCATGTTGACTTGTCAACAGTATTGTGGGCAGGATTATAGAAGAGAGATTTTTGCTCCTCTGCTCCCTAGGGAAGCTTCTCCATACTCATTTTATCTAGTGTGGGACAATTTCTTGAGTTTTTAATGGAAATGGGTTAATATTTTTGTCATAGGGGACATATTACATCTGATATTACGGGGAAGAAGGGAAGAAATGGCTCACTTTTCAGAGGTGCATTTACTCTTTGACCCACTAGGGTACTATTTAGTGTTCTAGAAGAGGTAATTTAGTAAATTGTACCCCAGTGGCCTGAAAAAGTTAATGCAACTCTGAAAAGTGAGCCATTCAATCGATTTTCCCTATTGCTTTTAAAAAATCAACACTGACCATATCCAGAGAATGTTGAAGACAACTGAAATTAGAGGATCTAGAAGCAACCAGTTTATTTTTACACAAAGCTTGTTGGGACATGCACTGGATTTGGCTTCAGAGGACCCAAATCTACTTCCCACTCCAGTACTTACAGATAGGAATCGTGAAGCAGTCAGTGACCTCACCAAGCCTTGGTTTCCTTATCTATAAAGTGGTGATAATAAGAATGTTTACCTCACAAATTTTTGTGGAGATCAAATAGCTTTACTGTATGTAAAATGTTTTATAAACTATGAAGCACAATAGAATGTTAATTATTAGAATAAGGAGGTTTTCTGAAGTAGCCATTTATGTATCTGATTTTGGAAAGTAATTTGTTGTTAGTTTTCCCAGAAACTGTGAGCAAAGATTAGATGGCTATCAAGTTTCAGGAGAGAGTTTCCTAGCTAGTTAATCCTCAGGGTATTTCTATTCCCCCCACCCCCACATATATTTTCTAACAATTCCAGTTATTTCATTCCTTCTCATCATTAGGCTTTATATCTCTTGCTTCTCTGTTTACCCACTACATTCTTTCAGAATCCTTGATCAAGAGATCAGTGTGACTGTAGCTTCCTTGATCTCAAAGGTATTTAGACCATATATTAAAAGACATTACTCTAGTTGATGTGGAGAGTGTTAAAGACTTGAACCAGGCCACATCAACTTGGGGAAGAAATACCGAGGTAGTGATGACTACATTAACTCTGAGGCAGGTGTGGGAGTAAAAAGGGGTATATAGCCAGAGTGAACAGAAAGAAGAAATGGCAAATGTAGAGTTACAGTAGCTTTCTCTTATCGAAAATCTTTCTAATCTAGCCAAGTTCCCTATATCATCCATTTGGTTGATTTATGAGCCCTATGTACAATCAGTTATCTTGAAATTAATATCTGTGACCTAACAACATATTTGACTTGAGACCTAAACAGTATGAGGGGCTCTGTTTTTTTGTTTTTTGTTTTTTCTTTCTTTCTTTCTGAGACAGAGTTTTGCTCTTGTTGCCCAGGCTGGAGTGCAATGATGCGATCCTGGCTCACTGTAACCTCTGCCGGATTCAAGTGATTCTCCTGCCTCCACCTCCCAAGTAGCTGGGATTACAGGCATGTGCCACCACGCCCTGCTAATTATTGTATTTTTAGTAGAGACGGGGTTTTGCCATGTTGGCGAGGCTAGTCTCGAACTCCTAACCTCAGGTGATCTGCCCGCATCGGCCTCCCAAAGTGCTGGGATTACAGGCGTGAGCCACTGTGCCTGGCCTGTTTCTTAACCACAGATTATTTTGCAATCAGTAGTCAAGCATCTGTAATGGGTTTTTAGGCAGAAGGAAGGTTGGCAAAGACTGCTATTTGAACTAGTACAGTTTACATAAAAGCTTCTTTTTACAACTGCTGTTTACTTTGGATTTCCTATTTTAACAGCTAGAGCCTGGCTAATGTGTTTATCTATTATGGAAGGCAACAACTGTCAGTGTTGATTTCCCTGAAACTATTTGAAGTATTTCTGTGGATGGCTACTTTAGTATGTGACAGAATGTTGAAATTTCGAAGCTTGGCCATTAGTCTTAAACGTGTTAATAAAATCTACCTTCAAATAAACCTACCAAGTGAACAATTTCTAAAAAGGCCAAGCAATTAGAGGATTAAATTTTAATTTAAAAATTTAAATGTATTTAATTTAAAGTTTAAAAATTATATTTTTCATTAGCTGAACCACAGCTAGTTTACATTTAGTTACTGAAACGATATCATTGCATTAAAAGGTGACATCTAGAGGGCTTTAAAATTAATCTCGCAAGATACTAAAAGATTTTTGTTTTGTTTGTGTCAGTATTTGTGTACTCATGTGCTTTATACAGCAGAGAAATGTTCTGCTTGTTTTGTATTAGCTTCAGAGTTGTTCAGCCTTATAATCTTTTGGGAAAATGTAATACAATCAACTCTCAGATTCCTTGTTTTAAGTAGTAGTCTCATGGGGGTATCTCCTAATAGTTTAACCTCCTCGATTTCTACCATCTTCTTTCTTTTTGTTTTAGTTTTCCTTTATGCCAACACTATAAAGTCTTTGAAATGGAAACTTCTAAGTTGAAGAAAAACTGGTATCTTGTTATTCTAAATTTACATAAAAGCAGAGGCTTTTTTGGTTAATAAATAAAATGTCACACAAAGAGCAAAGAAGCATCATCTCTGTAAGTATAGAAACTGATGATCCTACAGTATATAAGCTTTAACCAATGCCATGTTTTAATAAGGAAGTAGATTTAATAATTGAACCTGAGTGTGACCAACTCTTAACTTTCTGTGCCAATGAGGAGAATGAAGAATTGCATTTTAGACAATGATTTATTTGTCTTGTCTTGATCAAACTTTTTCGTAATGAATCAGATCTCAGAGAGCTTTCTTTTCCTTTGTCTTTTTACCTCTGCCATGTCTCTGATGGACGTCCTATAAATCCCTAGGGCGTTCAGAGAATAGAGAATCAGGGAATACAGGATATCTCGCAAGCTGTGAAATCTTTGCATGAAAAACAAAGAACTGATGTTATTATTTGAGAGAATGAGCTATCTCTGCAATGAGCTAATAACAACAAATACATTTGTAACTTTTATTTATTTTAAAATAGCCTTTGCTCACCGTTTTTCTTGTCTTCTACCTGTTCTCTAAGAGACACAGGGAACAAAATAACCATCACTTTCTTTCTTGCTTACCTAGAATGAGACCATCTCTTTTTAATTACTGGTTATTTCTTGAGCCAAATCCTAACTGTTGCTTTCGCTATTTTAGTGGCTGGATTATTTTCTTAGGTTTCCTATCCATTTGGAGAACCTTTCAACAATTGATAACACTCTATAAATAATTCACAAAGTAATTGTGTCCCTCTTTTCACTAACCTTCTTTGAAGTATGTTATGTGAGAAGTAGAATTTAAGTCAGTGGCATTTAGTTCATGTGGTTAATGAAGGAAGTGCCCTGTGTCCTTCATAGAACAGTGGCAATACTGTCATTTCAGTGTTCCTGTTTTGCCATTGTGATTAAAAGTCATTATACATGCAGTTACGCTCCAGGTCTTTTCTCCAAGAGGCAAAAAAATGGGTATTTCCATACTCATTTTGATAACTATTTTGCTAATAAATTGACATTTATGACATAGGATATTGTCAGTTATGCTGAAATCTGAAATATTTATAGTCAGATTATAGGCCAGCCTCCCCCATTCTTTCTTTAATTATATCCTACCTCGCAATCACTAGGAAAGCACATATGCTCCCTATTATAAATTCTTTCTGCTCATAATTTAAAATAATTTGGTTGGAATATGTTTAGAAATTAATATGCAGAATAGTACCGTAGAAAATAGATGCCTACTTTAATTGTATGAGATTGTACCAGCTTTATCAGAAAATATATGATCAGCTCTAGGTTATTTATTTTGTGAACAAGAGTCAGCTGGGACGACTCATATTTTTTGGTTCTCCTAGAATTTGAAATTCTAGGCATAAAGAATTTTAGTAAACATGGTAAAATCCAGATGCAGTTGATCTTATGCATGGCATAAATTTGTGTGGGAGTCCAGATGTTGGAATTTGAACACAGGTTGTTTCCCCCTTCTGTCCTGTGTGGACTTTTTTAACATGTTATTTTCACATACTTATTTTCCTTACTTTTATTTATTTTTTGATACAGGGCCTCACTCTGTCACCTAGGCTGGAGTGCAGTGGTACGATCATGGCTTACCGTAGCCTCGACCTCCCAGGCTCAGGTGATCCTCTCACCTCACTTCCCAAGTAGCTGGGACCACAGGCATGTGCCCCCATGCCCAGCTAATTTTTTAAAATTTTTTGTTGGGATGAGGTATAATTTATGTTGCCCAGGCTGGTCTTGAACTCTTGGACTCAAGCGGTCCTCCCACCTCAGCCTCCCAAAGTGTTGGGATTACAGATGTGAGCCACTGTGCCCTGCCTGTTTTCCTTACCTTTAAAGATTATTCTAGAAATTCAGTTTACTCTTTGTAACGATGTATCTTCTAATTCTCATTAACAGTTTAGATGAAGGTGAGCACACCTCTAACCTTTTATGTATTGTACTAGACTCATCTTTAACATTTCAAAGAGTAGGTAATATAGTCAGTTGGATTTGTCCCTAAGTATTGCTTTTGAAATCAGTCACATGTTTTTTGAACATTTTGTGCAAAGTACTTCACTTGGCACTCGGGTAGATAGAACATCAACTTTCATGGCCTCAGGGACCCCATTCTTTGGGGTCTGTTGTTAGCTTACTGTTTGTACCTTCTCATCTCCTTTACTGTTTTCTTCTCATCTTTCTGACCTTTGGATTTAGAGAGCCTCAGTTCCAGTCCTTACACCTCTTCTGTGTTTAATTCACTTCCTAAGTGAGTGTGTAATTCCATGGCTTTGCATATCATCTGTATGCTGAGGAAGTCCAAATGTATGTCTGTAGCCCTAGCCTGTGTCCTGAACTTCAGACTCACATCTGATTACCAGTTGGATGTCCTCTAGGCATTTTTAAATTATCTAAAACTGAATTCTTGATTTCTTTGGAAACCTGCTTCGTTTACTGCTTTTTGCATCTCAGTAACTGGAAACTCTATTCTACAAGTTGCTAAGGACAAAAACTTTGCAGTCTTTCTTCATCCTTCTTTTTATTTCAGATTATATATACCTTTACCCACAAATCTTGTGGGTTCTTCCTCAAAAATAGGAAGCTGACCACCTTTCATCACTCTTTTCTTGCTACCCTATTCAAAACCACTATTACTGCTTGCTAGGATTTTATTGCAAAAGCCTCCCAGTTTCTATCCTTGCTTTCCTGCAATGTGTTCTCTCCACTCAGCAGCCAAAGTGATCTTTCTAAAATATTAGGTCTCCCCCTCTGCTCATAACCTCTTATATCACTTGGAATAAAAGTCAGAGTCCTCACCATGGCCTAAATGGTACTACACAGTCTGTTTTCCTTACCTCTCTGACCTCATCTCCCCCAGCTAGCCCTCTTGCTTATTCTGCTTCTGCATACATGTCAAGCACACATTTCCACCTTGGGCTTTTGAACTTGCTGTTTCCTCTACCTGGACTCCCCTTCCCCTAGATGTCCGAATGGTGTGCTCTTATACTGTTCACATGTAACCTGAAGAGAGAGGCATTTTCTGACTTCCTCCCCAACCCTAATATCAAATAGCATGTCCCTAATGTTGATCAGTCTCTATATCCTTACCTTTATTTTTTTCAATGCACTTACCCCCACCTCACATATTGTATATTTATTTGATTATTGTCAGGCAGCCCCTATCAGAAGGTAAACATCACAAGGGCAGGGACTTGATCTTATTTGTTCTCTGCTGTATCCACACTGCCTTGCTTATTGCCTGGCAATCAGAGACATGCATTAAGTATTAGATAGAAAAAAAGGATCTAGGAGGAGAATGTATCATATACTGTGGAAGAGGTTGAGCATATAGTAATGAACAAAATGGACCTTGACCTTCCCCTTGAAACTTACAACAGAGACCCTATATTAAGAATTTACAGCATAGTTAGGTAATTAGAGTTTACAATATAGTTAAATAAAGTGAACACCATACCTGTAATCCCAGCACTTTGGGAGGCCAAGGCTGGAGGATCGCTTGAGGCCAGGAATTCAAGACCAGCCTGGGCAACATTTTTGTAGAACCCTTGTTCTACAAAAAATAAAAATAAAAATTAGTCAGCCATGGTGGTACTCTCCTGTAGTCTCAATGACTCAGGAGGCTGAGGCAGGAGGGTTGCTTGATGCCAGGAGTTCAAGACCAGCCTGGGCAACATAGTGAGACCCCTTCATTCTGCAAAAAATAAAAATAAAATTTAGCCAGGCATGGTGGTTCACTCCTGTAGACTCAACTACTCAGGAGGCTGAAGCAGGAGGATCACTTGAGCCCAAAAGTTCAAGGCAGCAGTGAGCTATGATTGTGACACTGTACTCCAGCCTGGGTGATGGAGTAAGACCCTGTTGCTTAAAAAAAAATACTAGGCTGGGCGCAGTGGCTCATGCCTGTAATCCCAACACTTTGGGAGGCCGAGGCAGGCAGATCACGAGGTCAGGAGATCGAGACCATCCTGGCTAACATGGTGAAACCCCGTCTCTACTAAAAATACAAAAAATTAGCCTCGCGTGGTAGCAGGCGCCTGTAGTTCCAGCTACTTGGGAGGCTGAGGCAGGAGAATGGCGTGAACCTGGGAGGCGGAGGCTGCAGTGAGCGGAGATCGTGCCACTGCACTCCAGCCTGGACGACAGAGCAAGACTCCATCTCAAAAAAAAAAAAAAAAAATTAGCCAGGTGTGATGGTGGGCACCTGTAGTCCCAGCTATTCGGGAGGCTGAGGCAGGAGAATTGCTTGAACCTGGGAGGCTGAGGTTTCAGTGAGCCGAGATTGCACCACTGCACTCCAGCCTGGGTGACAGAGCGAGACTCTGTCTCAAAACAAAAACAGAAACAAAAAACGACTACTGATAAGTTAGAGTACATACCTGTGCATTTAAATAACTGTTGAAGAGAAATAATAATTTATAACCAGAACATATAAGGCAATAGAGTAGTTGATACCAATAGATAAATGAAACCACAGGGTAGGAAATCTAGTAGGTAGGGAAGTAAGTAGAAATAAAAGAATGGCATCCAATTGAATTCAGAAAGGAATAAAATGGAAGAAGGAATTGTGACCACTTAAGTAAATCTGACTATATAAGACAACAATAGTAATAATTCAAAATGAAGTCAAACAAAAAGACCGGACAAAATAATATGTTAAGATGAGAAGTGCTTGATTGAAGTTAAAATGTTCTAAGATTTTTATATTGTTTAGGAGAAGGATATAGGTGGCAATTAACTTTATATTTTGTTAAGTCAGGTATGATTGTTAAAAAGTTATATGGGCAACTAAAACACAGTGAATAGTGAATAGAATGCATAACTTCAAAACAGATGGAATAAAGGGAGAATAATTCTGTATAATAGAGGAAGAGAGAAGGTGATAGGTGTAAATTAAATGAATTAGGTGGTAGAAATAAATCCAAATATATCAGTAATTACAAAATAAGTAGAGTAATATTAGCAGCTAATAGATTAGGTTGCATTTTAAAAAATACAGCTATGTGCTATTTTAGACTGTATTGGGAGAAGTTTCTAAAATACCAAGACACAGCAAAATTGAAAGAAAAGGGTAGGGGAAAATACCTGGCAAAAACTAATCAAAAGAATGCTCCTGTTGTGATTATATTAACATAAGACAAAATAGACTTTAAGGCAAAAGATATTACTAGAGAAATGTTATGAAAATACAAATATTTACAACTGAACCACAAATACCATGTATTAATATGAAAACTCCTGACATGCACCAAAGTGACTCTTAAAGGATAGGTTTATATACATACCTTCGTAAAGAATAACTGGGTATTATATGCTTAGCATCTAACTCAAGAAAATCAAGAAGGTGGGACAGGGAGTAAACCGAAAGAAAATGGAAGGAAATAAATACTAAAGAACAAAAGCTAAAAAAAAAAAAAAAAAAAAAGAAGAACAAAAGTTAATTAGGTGAAAATTCAAGAAACAATTCAACAAAACCAAAAGCTGGTTCCTTGGAAAAGCTTATCAAATATAACAGCGAGAAGCAGAAATAACAAAATTAGGAATGAAAAGGGAACATAATTCTAGACATAACAATGATTTTAAAAATAACAGGATCCAATGAATAACTTTATGACGATAAATTTGATAACACAAAATGGGCAGTTTCTTAGGAAAACTTAATGAAATTGCCTTAAAAATAAAAACCAAAATAGACCTAGAGCACTTTAAGAAAATTTATTCATTCAGATATTTAATGATTATTTGTAAAATGTGCCTGATGTAGTTTTAGGCACTGGAAATAATAGCAGTGAACAAAAAAAAAAAAAAAAAAAGTGAAAGTCTGTGTTTTCATGGAGCTTCATTTGTTGTGGAGGGAGACATAATAAATTAATAAATTTTATCAGGTGTTGCTAACTCTGTGAAGAATAAAGAAAGTGGCCAGGTGCGGTGACTTACGCCTGTAATACCAACATTTTGGGAGGCCAAGGTGGGTGGATCACCTGAGATCAGGAGTTCGAGACCAGCCTGGACAACATGGTGAAACGTCGTCTCTACTAAAAATACAAAAATTAGCTGGGCCTGGTGGCACACGCCTGTAATCCCTACTATTCAGGAGGCTGAGACAGGATAATCGCCTGAACCCAGGAGGTGGAGGTTGCAGTGAGCCGAGATCATGCCACTGCACTTCAGCCTGGGCAACAGAGTGAGGCTCCATCTCAAAAAAAAAAAGAAAAAAAAGAAGATGAAGGGAGAGTGTGCTGTTTTATGTAGGAAAGACAAAGGAACAATGGAGGACTGAAGGAAGCAGTGGAGCAAGCCCGTTATATATTAGAGAAAGTGGCCCAGCCCTCAGGAGTAGGTGCAAGGCCCTGAGGCAGGAGCACGTTTGGTGGAACAGTTGAGTATTGTACATAAAGGAGACTAGCAGAAGCAGAGATCAGTGAGGTAACCAGAGGCCAGATGATGAAATCCTTGTTTAAGAAGTGGCAGAGCTGGGATTCGAGCTGTCAGTGACTTCAGAGCCCACCCGCTTTGCTCTTGTGCCTCCCAGGATAGATTGGCAGTGATTGCAGAATGCTTCCTTACCTGGAGCAATTTGGATATAATGGTCCTTTGCCTGATTGAAATAGGTCAGTACCTTTGTAAGTTTTGGATTATGTGTTTCCCTGCCCTAGAATACAGGTAAAAAAATTAAACATCACCATCTGTTGTGTGTGTGTGTGTGTGTGTGTGTCAGAATTTCGCTCTTTTTGCCCAGGCTGGAGTACAGTGGTGCAATCTCGGCTCGCTGCACCGTCTGCTTCCTGGGTTCAAGCGATTCTCCTGCCTCAGCCTCTCGAGTAGCTGGGACTACAGGTATCCGCCACCAAGCCCGGCTAATTTTTTGTATTTTTAGTAGAGACGGGGTTTCACTATGTTGGCCAGGCTGGTCTCGAACTCCTGACCTCAGGTGATCCACCTGCCTCGGCCTCCCAAAGTGCTGGGATTACAGGCATGAGCCACTGTGCCCAGCCAAACATCACCGTCTATTTCCTTTAGGTCCTAAAATATGCATATTCTGTTGTGTCTCCAGTCTTGGCTTTGCCACTGGCTGTGTGAGCTTGGATAAGTTATCTAACCTGGCTTTTGGGTGCTTCTGCTATGAAAGAAGGGGATTAGGTTAAATAATTTTCTGTATTTCCTACTAGCTCAATAAATTATCTAATTCTATACTAAGATTAAAAGTTAAGACCAACTTCTTTGTCTGGTCATCTAGAACCTATTGTTACAAATGAAATTTGAAAGTATGGGGCCAGGCGCGGTGGCTCACGTCTATAATCCCAGCACTTTGGGAGGCCGAGGAGGGTGGATCATGAGGTCAGGAGTTCAAGACCACTCTGGCCAAGACGGTGAAATCCCATCTCTACTGAAAATACAAAACTTAGCTGGGCGTGGCGGCGGCTCCCAACTACTTGGTCGGCTGAGGCAGAGAATTGCTTGAACCCAGGAGGCAGAGGTTGCAGTGAGCTGAGATCGCTCCATGGTACTCCAGCCTGGGTGACAGAGTGAGACTATGTCTCAAAAAATAAAATAAAATAAAATAAGAAAGTATGGATAGTAAGTATTCTCTTGTACTGGGCTCTTTGTTATTTTAAATATATGAAAAACTTACACCAGGCTACTAACTTTTTCCATGGCAAAGTGTATGTGTGTGTGCTCAATTTTAAGAGCTGGGACTGTTCCAAGAAGGCCTGTGCTGGTCACAAACAGAATGGAACACTGAAGGACCAAGCACTAAAAATATCTCATAAAAATGCTTCCTCCATGCAGTCATTGGAACAGGTAATTACTGTGGCAACAACAAACTAATTTGAAGTGTTAGCTGTTAATTAAAACATTGCAGAGGTGTATAGTTGTCTTTTGGTGTAACCAGAGCCTCCATTCAAACTTCATTAATCACTTTACAATTAATTTGTTGAGGAAGGTCAAGACATTTGAGATGCAGTATCTGTTGAAAGTAAACAAATTCCTTTTCTCTAAGTAAATACCATTTGCAAAGTTAAGGGACACACTCGACTCATGCCTGGCATTGCCTTTTGTCATCCACTTCTCCTTGATGATTAAATGTTAAATTGGTACTGTCATTGTACTGTAAACCAAACCACATAGCATCTTTATTGCTCGAAATCGAACCCAAACTTCCACGGATGAATTAGCGTGCATCATAATTAAATTATCAAGCCTCTCCTTTTAATTCACTTGGAAATAGGAGACCTTTCTTTTAGAAAAGAGATCGGCTTTCTTGACAAGCTAATTAAGTTGCCAAACTGTCCAGTATGGTATGTATCTCAAACTATCTGCTAATCATTTTCTTATCGCTGTTGCTGGTCTCAGACATCCAGGTGTTGCTTATTCAAAGTAACAACACTGATCTTTTTACAACTTTTGAATCCTTGTGTATATATTTAATTATTTATCGTTATATTTCAATTCTTGGTTAGTGATTCTAATATACAATATTTTTAAAAGTTGGAATTGGAAGAATCTGTGATGTGGAAGGGGAAAAATAATGTATCACAAAGTCTTACATATTACTTGTATTTACATGGAATAAACTTACTAATTTCCTTTAAATCACATTTCAGGCCAGATGTGGTTGCTCACACCTGTAGTAATCTCAGCGCTTTGAGAGGCTGGTAGATCACCTGAGGTCAGAAGTTTGAGACCAGCCTGGCCAACGTGGTGAAACCCTGTCTCTATTAAAAATACAAAAAAAATTACCCAGGCATGGTGGTGGGTGCCTTAATTCCAGCTCCTTGAGAGGCTGAGGCAGGAGAATTGTTTGAACCTGGGAGACGGAGGATGCAGTGAGCCGAGACTGAGCCACTGCACTCTAGTCTGGGCGACAGAGCAAGGCTCAGTCTTAAACAAGTAAACAAACAAAAAACATAGGGGATAGGGTTCCACTTATAAAATGTGTATCAGTTTGTACAAAGTATAAAAAATTATTTTACTGGGCACAGTGGCTCACACCTGTAATCCCAGTGCTTTGGGAGGTCAAGGTGGGAGGATCGCTTAAGGCTTGGAGTTTGAGACCAACTTGGGCAACATAGCAAGACTTCATCCCTTAAAAAACTTAAAAAAAAAAAATTAGCCAGGCATGGTGGTATACTCCTGTAGTACCAGCAGTTTGGGAGGCTGAGGTGGGAGGATTGCTTGAGCCCAGGAGTTCAAGGTCACAATGAACTAATAAGATCGCAGCAGTGCAGTCCAGCCTGCGAGACAGAATGAGACCCTGTCTCTGAAGAAAATAATTGATTAAGTTTTATTATTATTTTCTGTATCTTTGAGACAGAGTCTTGCTCTGTCACCCAGGCTGTAGTGGAGTGGTGCGATCATAGCTCACTGCAGCCTGACCTCCTGGGCTCAAGCAACCCTCCTGCCTCAGCCCCTGTAGTCCCTACAGGGGGACTATAGAGGACTACAGGCACACACCACGATGCCAGCTAATTATTATTATTATTTTTTAAAGACAGGGTCTCCCTACATTGCCCAGGCTGGTCTTGATCTCCTGGGTTCAAGTGATCCTCCTGCGTTGGCTTCCCAAAGTGCTGAGATTACAGGCATGAGCCACTGCTCCCAACCTGATTAAAGTTTTATAAGTAGTATTTAGAAATACCAATGAGGTTGTTATTTGAGAATGTCTTTAGACATTTTCAAAGGTTAAATAATTCTTTGGTAAAGTAAACAATCGTCACCTGATTTTTGTAATTTTGCTTTTCCTTTAAATGAGATATACTTGAATTTCTTTATAATTAATTGATATAATAAAAGTTAAGTTTACCTTCCATAACTGGCTTGACCTTTGTCCACTCAAGTAGGAAAAGCAAAATGAGTAAGTTCTTATAACAATCATATATTTGGATAAGTATATACATATGCTTTATATATGTAGTTTCCTAGTCTTGCCTGAATTTGTAACTTTTTACATGTAAACGATATTATAAATACCTATAGGCTCTTAATAACTAAATTATTTCTATAAGTCAGTCACCTTCAAAAACTCTTGTCAGTGATGGTTCAACTCTGTAAATTTACGAAAAAGTATTGAATGTACCCTTAAAACAAGTGAATGTTATCATATGTAAATTATATCTCAGTAAAGCTGTTAAAAAATTTTGTCAGTCCTTTCTGCCTGTGGACACTGCAGAGGAAACATCCTTAAAGTCTCTCTTCTGCCTGCCATCATGTCTAAGTCAGAGTCTCCTAAAGAGCCTGAACAGCTGAGGAAGCCCTTCATTGGAGGCTGGACTTTGAAACAACCGATGAGAGCCTGAGGAGCCAGTTTGACCAATGGGGAACACTCACGGACTGTGTGGTCATGAGAGATCCAAGCACCAAGCGCCCCAGGGGCTTTGGGTTTGTCACATATGCCACTGTGGAGGAGGTGGATGCAGCCGGGAATGCAAGGCCACACAAGGTGGATGGAAGAGCTGTGGAAACAAAGAGAGCTGTCTCAAGAGGAGATTGTCAAAGACCCGGTGCCCACTTAACTGTGAAAAAGATATTTGTTGGTTAAAGAAGACACTGAAGGCCGGGCGCGGTGGCCCACGCCTGTAATCCCAGCACTTTGGGAGGCTGAGGTGGTTGGATTACGAGGTCAGGGGTTCGAGACCAGCCTGGCCAACATGGTGAAACCCTGTCTCTACTAAAAGTACAAAAATTAACTGGGTGTGGTGGCGGGCACCTGTAATCCCAGCTACTCGGGAGGCTGAGGCAGGAGCATTGCTTGAACCTGGGAGGTGGAGGTTGTGGTGAGCCAAGATCATGCCATTGCACTCCAGCCTGGGCAACAGAGCGAGACTCCATCTAAAAAACAAACAAACAAACAAAAACACTGAAGACTATCACCTAAAAGATTATTTTGAATAATATGGAAAAATTGAAGTAATTGAAATCATGACTGACTGAGGCAGTGGCAAGAAAAGGGGCTTTGCCTTTATAACCTTTGATAGCCATGACTCCGCGGATAAGACTGTCGTTCAGAAATACAATACTGTGAATGGCCACAGCAGTGAAGTTAGGAAAGCCCTGTCAAAGCAAGAGATGGCTAGTGCTTCAGCCAGCCACAGAGGTCAAAGTGGCTCTGGAAACTTTGGTGGTGGTTGTGGAGGTGGTTTTAGTGGGAATGACAACTTTGGTCATGGAGGAAACTTAAGTGGTCGTGGTGGCTTTAATGGCAGCTGTGGTGGTGGTGGTGGTGAATAAGGTGGCAGTGGGGATGGCTATAATGGATTTAGTAATGATGGAAGCAATTTTGGAGGTGGTGGAAGCTACAATGATTTTGGCAGTTTCAACAATCAGTCTTCAAATTTCGGACCCATGAAGGGAGGAAGCTTTGGAGGCAAAAGCTCTGGCCCCTATGGTGGTGGAGGCCAATACTTTGCCCAACCACAAAACCAAGGTGGCTATGGCGGTTCCAGTAGGAGCAGTAGCTATGGCAGTGGTAGAAGATTTTAATTACCGCCAGGAAACAAAGCTTAGCAAAAGAGGAGAGCCAGAGAAGTGACAGGGAAGCTACAGGTTACAACAGATTTGTGAACTCAGCCAAGCACAGTGGTGGCAGGGCCTAGCTGGTACAAAGAAGACATGTTTTAGACAGATACTCATGTGGATGGGCAAAAAACTCAAGGACTGTATTTTTCTAATTGTATAACAGGTTAGTTTAGTTCCTGTTCTGTGGAAAGTTTAAAGCATTCCAACAAAGTGTTTTAATGTAGATTTTTTTTTTGCACCCATGCTATTGATTGCTAAATGTAATAGTCTGATCATGATGCTGAATAAATGTCTTAAAAAAAAGTTGTCAGAGCAACCAGATTTTCTGCAGAACAGCAGAAAATGATGTTTCCATGTTGGCAGTAGTGGATTATGTAAATTTTGGTTTTATTTTTGTTTTAAGAAAGGGGAAGTTTGGGGGCTCATTAAATATGTTTTACAACTGGGCAGGTGAAGATGAGGAATTCCTGAGGCACTAACTTCTGTTGCCCGTTTTCCCTATGCCATTCCCATCTTAACACCAGATGAGAGGAAGTGCCGTCTGATCTTAGCTAGTGTATAAAATCCTCTACAGGGCAAGATTTTTAGTTCTTCGAAACTAACTTGCTTCCTTATATTAATATTTTCATGGGCTTGCAATAACAACACTTGTTTATGTTATGTGGTTTATTTTGAAATTTTTATTGTATAAAAATGTGTTGCAGATGGTTTCTAAATAATGTGCAGAATATCTAGTCCCCATAGTATATGTGTAAAGGCCACATTTCATTTAAACATAAAAGGTACGGTGGCTCACTCCTGTAATCCCAGCACTTGGGGAGACTGAGGTGGGAGCATCACTTGAGGTCAGCAGTTCTAGGCCAGCCTGGGCAACATCCAGAGACCCTGTCTCTACAAAAAAAATTAAAAAGTAGCTGGGCATGGTGGCATGTGCCTATAGTCCTAGCTACTCAGGAGGCTGAAGTGAGAGGATCGCTTGAGCCGAGGAGTTTGAGGCTGCAGTGATCTGTGATTACGCCACTGCGTTCCAGCCTGGGTGTCAGAGAGAGCCCCTGTCTGAATCAGTCAGTCACTCAATCAGATAAACACAAAAGGTCTTGATGGATAGTAATGGTATTTTATTTCTGTAAACCCTATTCTCGTTCTTTTTCATAAATGAATACACTTATATTTCTTGATTTAAGTTGTAGTTATTTCACTATATCTGTTCCTTTGAGCTTGTTTTGATGAACTGTTAAGATATAGTTTATCTGTATGTGTAACAAAAAAACAGGCAAAAGACAAGCAAAAAAATTGAAAAAAAAAAAAAGAAAGCAAAATGGCTCTGTATACTGCTTAACATAGAGAACCCACACACACAGTGACAGTCATAAGGGATCTGGAGCCAAAAGACCTAGGTTTGAGGTCTCATTCTGCCACTAGTTACTTTGTGTGCCATTGGGCAAACTGTTTAACTTCTCTGTGCTTCAGAATTCTCATCTATAAAAGGAGGATAATAATGTATCAGCATTACCTCAGAGAGTTATTTTAAGGTAATGTGTAGTAAATCACTTCGTAAACCATTAAACTCCATATAAATGTAAATTACTACTGTCGTTAGTGTTCTTTGAAAGTACCATGTATCCCATTGCTGCAGAAATGTTTGGATTTACATTCACGTCTTTAACCATTTTGTAGGTTGTTTAGTGATCCCAAATGATTTTGGTTTTTTTTCTTCCCATAGAGCATATCATGTCCCCAGTGGGAAAATATTAGCTGTAAAGGTAAGTACTGGATACATTTTATGAAATTCTTGATGTTCGCCCCTTTCCTTTCCTCTGTTAGCTTGAGTCACAGATACTGTCAAAGAGGAGATGAAATGGTTTAAAGTTTAGATGGTGGGTAGGGGAAGCTGTGGCCCTCTGGTGACATTCAGGCACCTGAAGATCTTTTAAGTATGCCTTAAAATAGTCAGTTGTAAACTCCGTGTATTGTGATTCTTCTTGCCAAGAAGAGAAGACTTCTTTCTGTGTCCCCTGCTAAGTGGCATCACCATCTTCCTTGTCATGCAGCTCAAAACCTTACTAGTAATGTATTCCTTTTCCTTCTTTAAATATGCCACATCCTGTGAATTGCTGTATCCTGTTAGAATTTTTCCCTGAAATATATCCATTTGCTACTTTCTTTCTATTCCCATCCTCATTGGTCTTGGATCGGGCTCACATTACCTCCTACCTGGACTTTTGAAATAACTTCCTCACTGTACTTTCGGTCTTTTCTTTTCCTATGCACCTTTTACTCTGCCATAGATTTGAGAAGTTAAATCACAGATCTGACCGTGTCTTGCTAACTGCCTTCCTCAATCATGTACAACATAAAGCCTAAGATGTCTGCTTTGCTTCTGACTCCTTCAGCATACTGAAATACCCAAGCACCACACCTGCCAATAGAGTTAGGCTACACACAACTCAGGGGCGTTCCAAGCAGTTACCTAGGATGCTCCTCACTTGTTCCCATGCAGTTCGTAATTCACACTTCATCTCTGCCAAACTTCAGCATCCCAGTCCTGCCATGTCACTTTGGATTTAATCTCTGCCACTGCTGATGCTTGATCTTCCCATTATTTTAAATCTCAGATTTCCTTAATGGACTCTGTCTTGAATTGCACTTATGACTGAAGCCTTTGCTAATGAAGTCCTAACCCTACAGAACCCCATTTCCAATTCTGGGCCGTTAGCTAACAAACTGGTCAGGCCTGCCTTGCCCCTGACCTTCCCCACAAATTGTTCAGGCCCTCTACATATTGGCACCCACCTACCTTTATAAACATGCCCTCTGCTTTACCAATCTGTTACTTCCTGTCATGCCTTTTATCTCCAGTCTCCAGGCCTTTAGTAATTAAAGTTTTTATTTTTTGAGTATTATGCTAGATTTTTAAATTTTTTATTTATTTTTTTATTTTTGATTGAGACAGGGTCTTGCTCTGTCGTCCAGGGTGGAGTGCAGTGGCATGATCTAGGCTCATTACAGCCTCCACCTCCCACATCCAAGAGATCCTCCTACCTCAGTCCCTTGAGTAGTTGGACCACAGGTGTGCATCACCATGCCTGGCTAATTTTCTTTATATTTTGTAGAGACGGGATCTCACTATGTTTCACAGGCTGGCCGCGAACTCCTGGGCTTAAGTGATCCTCCTGTCTCAGCCTCCCGAAGTCCTGGGATTATAGGCATGAGCTACCAGACCCAGCTATGCTAGATGTTTTATAACTATTATATTTAATCCTTAAAATTACATAGTAAGCCTGTCTATTTTAGATTAGGAGACTGAAACTCAGAAAGCTGAATTGTCAAAGATCACAGAGTTGGAAGGGATAAGGCCAGGTTGTAAAATGTTCATCTGCCTTCAAAGCCCATCTCTGTTACACCATGCAGCTTTTATACAACTTACTAACATTGCTCATCCCTCTGATTTCCATCTATCTTTTCATGGTTTGTCTCCAAGACGCCTTTTTAGCTATCCACAGTGAGAAATTGGTCTCTTTCTCTAACAGTTGCATAGCATATATTTCTGCATCTTTTTTCTCATCTAGGAAACTAAGAATCAGAGCAATTACATTAGAATTGCTTATACCTTTTAGTAAGTTGAAACCAAAACTAAGACTCAGAGCCTCTGACTGCTGATGAAATCGAGAGTTCTTCTTCCATGTCACATCTAGTACAGCACCTAGAATGTGTTATGTGGCATTATCAAGTTTAGTTTTAATAAGTTAAATAACTTGTGAGGGGGTACAACAGAGCTTCCTTTGAGATATTTTCTTTGACAATTCAGCCATATAGGTCCATAGAATTGTAGAACTGGAAGAGACCTTGGAGATCACGGGTTACAGCCCCCACATTTTACAGAGGCGCTCAGCTCACTGAATGCAGTTCTGTCATACTACCTTGGTGCTCACTGAACGCGGCCCTGTCGTACCACCTCGGCGCTCACTGAGTGTGGCTCGGTCGTACCACCTTGGTGCTCACTGAGTGTGTAGCTCTGTTGTGTGCCTTGGCATTGGATTAACTTTTCTGTACCTCCTGAGCTCCCTTTTCACTAAGAGAATACTTTCACTAAAACTTGAGCACTATTTTCCCATCCATTGAGTTACTTTTTTGTTCCTTTTTTGTCAGAAGTCTTAGATTGTTGCTGATGATACATTTAAAGATAGTCAACTCTAGGTTATTTACTCCAGGAGAGGGGAACCGTGTTATAAATCATCCAGAAATCTATCATTATTTGGCCTTGCCAAGTACATTATACATTTTTCATAATTTCATACATTTTGAATTATGTTTATATAGACTAATATTAAAATTATTATGCATTAGTTGGGTGTGGCAAGGGGCCAACAGCTTTTTCTGAAAGGATTAAAAGCAATTTTAAAGAAAGGACATATTTACAGAATAGCTGTTAGGAAAGTAGAGACTGTCAGTAAATGAAAATAGTTGAGATTGACAAATGTACTGTTCACTAGACCTGACCATTAAACTGGACTTTACGACAAGAACTGTACTATATTCACTTTGTATCTCTAGATTCTATAAAATATAGTAGATACTCACACTGAGTTGAATGAATGGATGATTTAAGAGCAGATAGGATTATCGTGATTAAACGCTTGTGTAGCCCTGAGCTTGTTGGTCGTTTAGGCGAAAACCACGTAACTTATATAATAAGTCATAATCTAAGAAAAATTTACCGTTTCTTCAAAACAGGCAGAATTTTTAATTCTTAGAAGTGTGTTATTTTGTTTCCAAATATTTGGAGATGTTCCATCTTTCTATTACTGATTTCTAATTTAATTCCATTGTGGTTACAGAGCACCCTTCCTATGACTTGAATTATTTTAAATTTGTTGAGACTTATGGCTCAGAATATGATCTATTTTGGTAAACAGTCCTTGTAAACATGAAAAGAATGTATAACCTGCTTGTGCCTGTAATCCCAGCATTTTGGGAGGCTGAGGTAGGTAGATGACTTGAACTCAGGAATATGAGACCAGCCTGGGCAACATGGCAAAACCCCATCTCTACAAAAAACAAAAAATAAAAAATAAATTAGCTGGGCATGGTGGTGTGTGCCTGTAGTCCCAGCTACTTAGGAGGCTAAGGTGGGAGGATCGCTGAGCCAAGGAAGTTGAGACTGCAGTGAGCCATGATTGCACCACCGCATTCTAGTCTGGGTGACAGAGTAAGACCTCATCTCAAAAAAAAAAAAAAAAAAAAAGAATGTATCATCCACTGTGTAGGGTATTGTATAATGTCAATTAGATCAAGTTAACTGATAGTGTTATTCAACTCTTCTATATCTTTGCTGATTTTTATCTAGTTGTTCTATCAGTTATTGAAAGAGGGGTGTTGAAATACTCAACAATAATTATGGCCTACAGTTCTGTTATTTTTTACTTAATGTTTTTGAAGATATATTCTTAGGTTCATTTATGGTTGTTAGGTCCTCTTGATGAATTGGCCTCACTGACATTATGAAGTAACTTTTGTCCATGATCATATTTGCTCTGAAATTTATAGTCTGATATTAAATTATAGGCTTTATTTTGACTAGTGTTAGCATGATTTTTTTTTTACTTATAACCTATTGTGTCATTATTTTTGAAATGTATTTCATGTAGGCAGCATATAGTTGGGTCTTATTTTTTAATCCAGTTGGATGATCTCTGCTTTTTAAGTGAGTGGATTGCGACTATTTACATTTCATATGATTATTGATATGGTTGGATTCAAATCTGTCACTTTGCTCTTTGTTTTCTATTTGTTCTGCCTGTATGCCCCCCTTTTTAAGTGATGGCTTTAGAATTCATAACATAGTCTCCCTATGTAAATAGTATTGTACCACTTTATAGTGTAGAAATCTTACAATGGTGTATTTTCATTTCCCTCATTCCAGCCTTTGTTTTATTGTCATGCATTTTACATCATCATATGCTGTAAACCCCAAAATACATTGTCACTACTTTTGCTTTAGATATTTATCTTTTAAAGACATTTAAAAAGTAAGAAAAATAGTATTTTATTTTTATTCATGTATTTACCAATTCCAGTGCTCTTCATTCGTTTGTGTGGTTCAGATTTCCATGTATATTATTTTCCTTCTGTCTGAATGACTTCTTCCTTTATATTTCATATAGTGTAGGTCTTTTGGTATTCTTTCAGCTTTTGTATGTCTAAAAATCTATATTTCACTTTCATTTTTGGAAGGTATTTTAATTTTTGCTGGATGTAGAATTCTAGGTTGACTGTTGTTTTCTTTCAGTTTTTTAAAGATTTCGTTTCACTGTTTTCTTTCTTTCCAGTGAGAAGTTTACTGTCATTTTAAATCTTTGTTTTTCTGTACATTAGAATTGGCTTCATTTCTGGCTGCTTTCAAGATTTTTTCTTTATCACTGGTGTTAAGCTGGTGTTTACATCTTTAATGTCTCTGCTTAACATGTTCAAAACAACTTCTGCTTTCTTTTTTTTTTATTTTTATAAATAAAGATGGGGTTTTGCCACGTTGCCCAGGCTTGTCTCGAATTCATGGGCTCAAGCAATCCACCGGCCTCCATCTGTCAAAGTGCTGGGATTACAGGTGTGAGCCAGGGCACCTGGCCTCCTCTGCTTTCTTATCTACTTATTCCATCATATGTGTCATATCTGGATCAGTTTTGACTGATTCCTTTTCTCCTCACTTTGGGTTGTGTTTTTTGCTTTTTTTTTTCATACCTTATAATTTTTTTTAAGTGAAAGTTTATTAAGAAAGTAAAGGCATAAAAGAATGGGGTACCCTGCTTAGGCAGAGCAGTCATGCCTTATAATTTTTTTATTGGATACCAGACATGTGGCATGGGTGCTGGATATTTTTGCTCTGCTTTAAATATTTTTGAACTGTATTCTGAGATTGTGATGGTTAATATTGAGTGTTAACTTGATTGGATTGAAGGATGCAAAGTATTGTTTCTGGGTGTGTCTGTGAAGGTGTTAACATTCACAGAGATTAACATTTGAGTTAATGTTAACATAAGAGATTAACATGGAGTCAGTGGGCTGGGAGAGGCAGACCTACCTACAATCTGGGCGGGCACCATCTAATCAGCTGCCAGTGTGGCTAGGATAAAAGCAGGCAGAAGTTGGAAGGACTTGACTTGCTGAGTCTTCCTGCCTTCATCTTTTTCCATGCTGGATACTTCCTGCCCTCAAACATCAGACTCCCAAGTTCTTCAGCTTTTGCACTCTTGGACCCACACCAGTGATTTGCCAGGGGCTCTCAGGCCTTCAGCCATAGACTGAAGTTGGCTTCCCTACTTTTGAGGTTTTGAGACTGGGACTGGCTTCCTTGCTCCTCAGCTTGCAGATGGCCTATTATGGGACTTTACCTTGTGATCCTGTGAGTCAATACTCCTTAATAAATTCCCCTTCATATATACATCTATCCTATTAGTTCTGTCCCTCTAGAGAACCCTGACTAATACAGAGATGGTATTTAGTGACTTTTAAATAATTTTATTCTTTCAAGGCTTGCTTTTAAGTTTTATTAGACAGTACCAGCCCAGTGGTTAGTCTAGAGCTAATTTTCCCGGTGCAACTGAGGTAGTACTCTTCTGAGTACTCTACCCAGTGCCTTGGGAATTGCAAGGTTTTCCACACTGACTGGTGGGAACACAAACTTTTCTTGCTCAGTATTAATCTGAAGATTGTTTCTTCTGAGCCTTTCTGGTGGTTCTCTCCCTGGCCTCAGGTGATCTCCTGACATCTATGTACAGATCATTCATTACTCAGCTGAAGACTCCAGGACCCGCTCGGCAGATCTCTGGAGCGCTCTCCCTCAGGTCCTCTGCCAGCTCTCTGCCCTCTGCTTCTCTAGCTTCCTTGGCCTCCTCAGACTCTCAGTTTTGTCTTCTCACCTTAGGGAGATGGCTTATCTCTGCCTGGGTTCCCCTCCCTGCACTGGGGCCTGGAAACTCTCTGGTCAGCAAGCTGAGCAATCATAGGGTTCATCTCATTTGTTTTCATCTTTCAGGGATCACTGCCCCGTTCTGGCTAATGTCCAATGTCTGGAAGCCTGTTGATTTGTGTGTGTGTGTGTGTATATGTGTGTGTGTGTGTTTTAGTACCTCTTCCTTTCTTTTTTTTTAATTTAGCTTTTAAGTTCTGGAGTACATGTGCAGGTTTGTTATATAAGTATACTTGTGCCATGGGGGTTTGTTGTACAGATTATTTTGTCACCCAGGTATTAAGCCTAGTACCTATTAGTTATTCTTCCTGATCCTCTCCCTGCCTCACCCTCCACCCTCTGATAGGCCACAGTGTGTGGTGTTTCCCCCTATGTGTCCATGTGTTCTCATAATTTAGCTCCCACTTATAAGTGAGAACATGCAGTATTTGGTGTCCTGTTCTTGTGTTAGTTTGCTAAAGATAATGACCTCCAGCTCCATCGATGTTCCTTCAGAGGATATTATCTCATTGTTTTTTATGACTGCATAGTATTCCATGGTGTGTATGTACCACATTTTCTTTATCCAGTCTATCAGTGATGGGCATTTAGGTTGATTCCATGTCTTTGCTATTGTGAATAGTGCTGCAATGACCATTTGCATGCATGTGTCTTTATAATAGAATGCTTTATATTCCTTTGGGTATATACCCAGTAATGGGATTGCTGGGTCAAATGGTATTTCTGTTTTTAGGTCTTTGAGGAATCAATGCACTGTCTTCCACAATGGTTGAACTAATTTACACTCCCTCCAACAGTGTAGAAGCATTCCTTTTTCTCCACAACCTTGCCAGCATCTGTTATTTTTTGACTTTTTAGTAATAGCCATTCTGACTGATATGAGATGGTATCTTATTGTGGTTTTGATTTGCATCTCTCAAATGATCAGTGATGTTGAGCGTTTTTCCATATGATTGTTGGCCTCATGTATATCTTCTTTTGAAAAGTGTCTGTTCATGCCTTTTGCCCACTTTTTAATGGGGTTGTTTTTTTCTTACAAATTTCTATAGACCCCTTCCTTATACCCCTTTATTACAAAAAATTAACTCAAAATGAATCAAAGACTTAAATGTAAAACCCAAAGTACAAAAACGCTGGAAGACAACCTAGGAAATACCATTCCGGACATAGGAATGGGATAAAGATTTCATGATGAAGACACCAAAAGCAATTGCAACAAAGACAAAAATCGACAAATGGGATCTGATTAAACTAAAGAGCTGCACAGCAAAGGAAATTGTAAACAGGGTGAACAGACAGCCTACAGAATGGGAGAAAATTTTTGGAAACTATGCGTCTGACAAAGATCTAATATCCCTTTCCTTTCCTTACACCACTCTAATCCAGATGCTTGGCTTTTTTCTTGTCAGACATGTATACCAGATTTTGAATTGTTCTCAGTAAATAGAAGCTACCATTTATTGATGATTTATGCAATGCTAAGCATTTTGCATGCATTTTTAAAATTAATACTCACAACAACCTTTTGTAACTCTTATTGATTCCCATTTTACAAAAGCTGAGGCACAGAGAAGTTAAATAACTTGCCCAAGGTCCCACAACTGATAAGTAGTAGAGCCAGGATTTAAACCTGGGTAGTCTTGTCCTAAGTGCCTGTGACCCCCTGCCGGTGCTGCTCACTGCTCTCAGATTTGCCTTGCCAAGGATCATCCTGGTCACATTTCTTTCCCTCTCAAAAGTCTTCAGAGGCTTCACGTCACTTCCCAGATAAACTAAAGACTTTAGAGGATGGAATTCAAGATCCTCCACTATATGTCATCAGTCAGCTTTTATAGCATTATCTTACATGTTTCAATCCTGTGTGTCTTTTAGGTTGAACTCATTGCCTTATCTGAACTCAGGTACTTTCTCACTTCAACACTTTGATTCACGTATTCCTCTCTAATTAGAATGCTTTCACCCGTATCTCCACCTATCAAAATCTTTAACACCCTTCAAGGATCAGCTGAAAAGCCTGCTCTTCCATTGAACTTTTCTGGATAAGCCCTGTCACATATGGTCTATCTCTCACTCACTCATTTTCTTTGAACCTTTCTAGAATTCCCTGTATATGCCTTTTAAGGGTGTTATCACCAACTGCCTTGTATTTTGCTGTTAGTATACCTATACATTTCCCCTATTATATTGAAATCTTTTTGTAAGTGGGAAACAAATCTTATTTATCTTCTTGCCTTACTCCGTGATTCCTGCAGATCCTTGCGTACAAGGTATAGTACAAAGTATTACACATAACGAGTAAGTGTTCAACACATAATTTGTTGAATGACTGAATGAATAAATTTTTGTTCTTCTGTTTGTTCTTTAGTTCATTCATCTTTTAAAGTAACGTCTTAAAAGCAGGTTCAGCTCACGTACAAAATATCTCATAGCATTCTTTACATGGACCATTGCTCTCACCCAGAATATTTTGTAGCTTTTTTTTATATTAAAGGGTGAAATGGAAGGTTAAGAGTTAGAAGCGTATTTGATCTTTTCCTGACCCTCTCCTGACTTTTGTGTGACTTCAAGCATGTCACTTGAACCTCCCAGTGACCTCAGCTGTGAAACGGGGCTGCTGGTGTCACAGAGGGATTGCGAAGAGCAGCACATCACAGTCCTTGTCCAAACAGAATCATCTGCAGGGTCTGACGCCTGCATGGAATGATGAGGGAAATTTAATTTTCCAAGTAGGGTAGTCAGTTTGACCCACACTTTGAATGTCTGTGGGCACAATTAGATGAGTCCTTGAAAATCTGTTACTTTTCCTACTCAATGTTTCTCATGTTATGCTTGTAAATGTTCTTATTTTTTAGACAAAAAAGTATATTGTAAATGTTTCCCTTTTTAGACTTCTGAGGTAGGAATATATCACAAGATATTTTTAAAAGAAGTTGAATTTTGGAAATAATAATGTACCATGAATTTCTATTTTACACTATTGAATTTAGAAAATGTTCTGCCTCAAAGAGAACATTTTGAAAATGATGCTAATCACATTTTAAAGGTAACTATTTCATAATGACCATATGTAATTCATGAAATGTGTTTTTACCTTTTTGTGTGTTTGTTTGGTGTAGCTGGTCAAGACAATTGCAGATAAGTAGAGCAGAAAACAAAAATACTGTTAGCCATCTTGTAAACAGAACCTTTTTATACCATTAATGTATTCTATAAAATCTTTCAAGTAGTAATGCTTGGAGGATTTAATATATTTCCCAGTATTGTTTGTTTTGTAAGTGGGAAAAATCCATCTAACAAGAAATTTCTTAGCATTGTATATTGCATGTGCTGATTATCATTCTTTGACTGCTTTGGGTTTCTGCTGCTTTTAAACTAGCATTTAAATGGACCATTTGATTAATCATTTGTATACTGGCTATAATCCTCCCAAATTTCCTTTCTGAGTTGTACATACTGTAAAAGACAATTATGTTGCCACAGATTAAATAAGTGAATTAAAACAGAATAGCAGCTTAATTTGACCTGTGATTTTGCTCTCTTTCCCTTTAGTGAAGTGTGTGCCACTCCAGCAAATAAATGAAGTCATCCATGACAGCTTGTGATGAATTGCCGTATTTATACTGTATATTTTAATAGCCTCACACTAATTTAAATTGAGCACAGAGTAAATTATAATTCAGTCACTTGACTGCTTATATTTAACTTGACAACTCATCCTTTTTTGTCCTGGAGGTGTAGTGGAGAGCAGTGGAAATGCACTAAGGTATTTCAGTTTCTCACTTAACCCTTTCTCCATGGAATGCTTCATATTCAAATTCTCTCCAGTTTGAAACATTTAGCACTTCTAAGGAGAAAAAAAATAATGAAGACTCAGGAAGTCCGTACTTTTCTTGGACTTCAAAAAGAAAATTAGTCTTTGCCATGGTTTCGCCATTGCCTTCAAATAAGGAATTGGATTTGTTTATTTTTAGCAGTTTTAAAGCTCACTCACAAGGATACCCAGGGGAAGGAGAATTAACCTTCCACCCAGAGTGCCAAGTCTCCCAGAAAATAGAGAGCATTTGAGTAGAGTTATTTTAAGGAGGGTTTTACTTTTCCTCTGAAGTTCTCAGAAATTACTTTATTCGTTTTTTCCATCATTTTCGAATCTCCACTATTCTAGACTAAAGCAAATACCAACAATGATCAAAACAAATTAGAGTACAGCGGATTAGCTCCACAAATACAGTATTCCTTACTACATTTTAGGTCAGTGTGGCATTTTTATTTATTTGGTGGTGTATGTTTTTCGTTTTAAATTCAGTTGTGGAAATCAAGCAATCTATTTCTTCTGTCTAGAAACAGCTTCTTATAAAGAGGATTATAGTTGTAAAGACTTTAGTTAAATCCCACATCACTTACTAGGCACTACTGTGAGTTAGACCCTGTGTGGAGTGCTGAGCGGGGGATAGAAAAATGTACAAGACTCAGCCCTTGCCCTTGAGAGGCTCATAGCCACTCTAATCTTGAGACTTCGTTTTTAGGAGATGAGGGATACATGCAGAATGTACATATTGAAGGCCAGAGCTAGACATTAATTTTGATGGAGGGCTTTGAGGTGAGCTTCATGGAGGCAGTGGTGGCATTCAAGCTGGGTCTAAAAGATAGAACAGAATTTTTTTAGTCAGTGCCTGGAGTGGAGAGAGGAAGCACACCCCAAGTAGAGGGAACAGCAGGAGCAAAGGCTGGAAGTAGGGAAAGCACAGGATATATGTGTATACCAGGAAATGTCATCTGATTTCACATGAAGGGTGGGTTTGTGGTGGGAGTAGTGGGAAAAGGAGTTAGAATAAGTTGTCTGTATCATGGAAGAATTCCTTGAATGTCCTGCTAGAGTTTTAACTTTATTGTAGGCGATGGGAACACAATTAAGGTTCTTGATTAAGGGAATGATATATTCACAGCCAGTAGTTTGGGGTTAATTCCATGATGTTGGCTAGCAATGTGGAATCATGTCATTTCTAGGTTGGTGGTGGCCTGGGGATGCAATATATCTTAATAGTCATATATCTTAGCACTGAATAAATGACATTTTTGAAACCTTAAATAAATGGTTCTCAAGCTTACTTTGGATTAGGAATTACCTGGGGAGCTTTACAAAATAACAAAGATGTGGGCCCAACCCCAGGGATTCTCATTCTGTTGTTTTGGGGTAAAGCCTGCACCTTGGAATTTTTTTTTTAAGTGCCCTAGGTATTATGATTTGAGGCCAGGGTTGAGAACCATTGATTTAAGGTCAATAATAACTTCACTCCTTTTAGCAGAGATTTTTAGAGTGAGAGATTCCTGGTACTTGTCATCATAGTAGGAATATTTTATGCCGTAGGATTGAACTGACGCTAGATGAATTAATTTTGTTGGTAAGTTTTACACAAGAACAAAAATGTAAGTGAATATTGTTGGCAAATGACTATTGATCAGGAGAAGTGTTTAAATGTTTCTTGGCAGTTTTGTATTACACTTACAGTCTAGTTTCCTGAGAGCTTTTATAAATAATCCCAAAGCAAACTTTTTTTATTTTTATTTTTTGAGGCAGAGGCTTGCTGTGTCGCCCAGGCTGGTGTGCAGTGGCATGATCTCGGCTCACTGCAAGCTCCGCCTCCTGGGTTCATGCCATTCTTCTGCCTCAGCCTCCCAAGTAGCTGGGACTACAGGCGCCCGCCACCATGCCGTGACTAATTTTTTTGTATTTTTAGTAGAGACAGGGTACACCGTGTTAGCCAGGATGGTCTCGATCTCCTGACCTCATGATCCTCCCACCTCAGCCTTCCAAAGTGCTGGGATTACAGGAGTGAGCCACCACGCCCAGCCGCAAACTCTGGATAGAAACCACCTTTGCCTTTCTTCCCCCCACCTTCCCCTACCCCAAATCAATACCTGGCCAATGTCAGGACTATAAAATGTACTTTAGAATTGTCCTTTTCTTTCCTTGCTCTATCAGCAGTTTACAATGCATCATTTGTGGTTTTTTTCTTCAGTATGATTATATATATGTTCTTCAGTTGTAATACAAAATGTAATTCAAAGTCGAATGGTATATAACTACACTATCATAGTAATTCTGAATGTTAAGTTTTTGTCTAAAAATGTCTAGAGTCTGCCACAAATCATAAAAATTGTTTTCCACCTGTTTTATTCTCCTCACTGCCTTTTTAAAGTAAAAACAAGCTGGGCATGGTGGCTCACGCTTGTAATCCCAGCACTTTGGGAGGCTGAGACAGGTGGATCACCTGAGGTCAGGAGTTCAAGACCAGCCTGGCCAACATGGTGAAACCCTGTCTGCACTAAAAATACAAAAATCAGCCAAGTGTGGTGACAAGTGCCTGTAATCCCAGCTACTCGGGAGGCTGAGGCAGGAGAATGGCTTGAACCCAGGAGGTGGAGGTTGCAGTGAGCCAAGATCGTGCCACTACACTCCAGCCTGGGCAACAGAGCAGGATTCCGTCTCTAAATAAATAAATAAAACAATTACTCTTGAATTATTTTCACTGACATGCTGAGTAGAATTTGAGCAGTATGGTCTTCTTTCTTTAAAAAATACGTGTTTGAAATAAACTAGAATTTATTCTAGATAAGTTTATAAATGTTTTACATTTATGGGTTATAAATCACTATGGGTAATATCACTCAGTGATTGATATTTTAAATAAACCATAAAGTACTGAAAAGCCCATGAGACTGAGTCCAGAGGAGGGGGTCCTACCATTCCCAGGCTCTGTGGCTCCTGGGAAGGAAACCTGGTTTCCTCCTCACTCAAAAGAAGAGAGTTAATGAAATAAGATTTCTTTAAGCTTTAACTTTCTATAACAGTATCAGCAAAGAACATTACCTGACTGGGGGGGAAAAAAAAAAAGATGATATATTTTAAAAACTCCTTATTTCTCTCATAACTAAAAACCCCACTTAAAATGTCATTTTTGGCTGGGCATGGTGGCTTACGCTTGTAATCCCAGCATTTTGGGAGGCTGAGGTGAGCGGATCATTGAGGTCAGGAATTCAAGACCAGCCTGGCCAACATGGTGAAACCCCGTCTCTACTAAAAATACAAAAATTAGCCGGGTGTGGTGGCAGGCGCCTGTAATCCCAGCTACTCGGGAGGCTGAGGCAGGAGAATCACTTGAGCCCAGGAGACAGGTTGCTTGAACCCAGGAGACAGAGGTTTCAGTGAGCAGAGACCGTGGCACCACATTCCAGCCTGGGTAACAGAACAAGACTCTGTCTCAAGAAAAAAAAAGTCATTTTTTGGCCAGGTGTGGTGGCTCACGCCAGTGCTTTGGGAGGCTCAGGTGGGCAGATTACTTGAGCTCAGGAGTTCGAGACCAGCCTGAGCAACATAATGAAACCCCTACCTCTACCAAAAATGCAAAAAATTAGCTGGGCATGGTGGCACACCTGTGGTTCCAGCTACTCGGTGGCTGAGGTTAGAAGGTTTGTTTAAGCCTGGGAGGCAGAGGTTGCAGTGAACCAAGATTGCCCCACTGCACTCCAGCCTGAGTGACAGCGTGAGACTGTGTCTCTAAATAAATAAAATGTCATTTTTATTCATCATCCTCTCTGCTTATTGCCTAGTGTCTGATCACAAATCACAATATAGTTCTTTTTTAAAAAGACAGGATTTCGCTCTGTCACCCAGGTGAGAGTGCAGTGGTACAATCATGGCTCACTTCAGCCTCAAATTCCTGGGCTCAAGTGATCCTCCCACCTCAGCCTCCCAAGTGGGTTGGGACCACCTGATCACACTATACCCAGGTAATTTTTTTTTTTTTTTCTGTAGAGATGGGATCTTGCTATGGTGCTTAGGCTGGTCATATACCCCTGGCCTTCAGGTACCTTGCCACCTCAACCTCCCTCTCAAAGTGCTGGGATTACAGGCGTGTGCCACTGCACGCGGCCAAGACAATTCTTTTATATTGGTTTGAGGGTCATTCCTATGCTCCTCTTTTGAAAATAGCCAGCGTGGCCAAAATAGAGTGCATAAATTAAGAGTGTTATAACTTAACTGACTTTTAAAGCCATTACTGTTGACCTTTGAGACCTGGCTTTTTTCTTTGGTCCCATCAATCACTTCTGTACCACCTCCCCCAGTTCAGAAGGACAAAAGGTTAGACAGATGCAGATACAGTTTGTATTACTGGGAATTATAGTGGTAAGAAGAAGGAAGTGGGGAAGAATAAAGGAACTACCATTTTTTTAGTTCTTATATTTCATAGTGATTATAGCTAATATAATTAGAAGGTGAATAAATATTAATACCTTTCTATATTTAGGTCATACTACTAGATATTACACTGGAACTTCAGAAGCAAATTATGTCTGAATTGGAAATTCTTTATAAGGTAATTTTTTTCATAATTTTTATTTGTAAAGCATGCCTATGTTATTGACTTGCAGGTTTATAACTACTTTTGTCTTATTTTTGTTACAGTGTGATTCATCATATATCATTGGATTTTATGGAGCATTTTTTGTAGAAAATAGGATTTCAATATGTACAGAATTCATGGATGGTGAGTTTTCCCTTTTATAATACTTTTTAAATGATTTTTAGAGTATATAGTGCTTTACAACCTGGTTTTGATATAGATATCAAGTAGAATTAAAAATAATTAAAATATGCTAATAATTACCTCATTTATACTGTAAGATTATTTCAGTGTTAAGTGTTCCTGGGGTTAAATATTTTTAGCTGAACTATAATTTCAAGAATTGAACTTCACTTTTATTGAAAATTTAAATAGAACAGATTAAATGCTAGTCTAATCGGTGGTTTGATATTTGATTCTTTTGCACAATCTGTCTTTACTTGCAAAACAGACGTTCTGTTCTTTTAATGTTTCAATAGCCAAAACAGATTTTCTTTTAAAGAAATCTATTAACCCAATGTCCTCTGTCTTTCAGAAAGAAATCGGTTCTTAATTGCAAGATAAGAAATTGTTTTTCAACACAGCTGTTTAGCCAAGATGTGTTTAATTTTCTTTGGACTTTAGCCCTTTCCTTCCCTCTCTATTTTTTTATTCATTTCTATTTTGATAGTTCTTTCTTGACCTGAATATTATGGCAAAATACAGATTTCTGGGGACATATCAGTGAAATGATGTAATCATTATTATTGTTTACCAATTTTAAATCTAAGCAGTCTTTAAATTTTACATATTCAGTTTTCCATAATCTAGTCCATTAAAACACAACTTTAGAATATATAGTTAGTTCCTTGTGGAGATTCTCAGTACATTACTAAAGCAATTAGTTTGTGCCCTGCAAAACTTTAATGAGCCAACGTTGATACCTTGATACTATAATAAGGTGTATAACGTGTTCTAAATTACTTATAGTAGAATGTCAAGAATTAAACATCTTACAGCCATATAGGTAGTATGATAACTGTGGAGACTGACTAGAAAAAGTGGATTCATTGAGCCAATACATTTTACTGTGTTGTAACTTTTATCATTCTTTCTTTGAAGTCTTCAGTTTTTCAGTTCTTCTCAAACATTTTTGTCGAGACCAGGCATGGTGGTTCATACATGTAATCCCAGCACTTTGGGAGACTAAGGTGAGAAGATTGCTTGAGTCCAGGAGTTTGAGACCAGCCTGGGCAATATAGTGAGATCTCATCTTTACAAAAATAATTTTAAAAATATGGCTGGGCGTGGTGGCTCACGCCTGTAATCCCAGCACTTTGGGAGGCCGAGGTGGGTGGATCACTTGAGGTCAGGAGTTCAAGACCAGCCTGACCAACATGGCGAAAACCCGTCTCTACTGAAAATACAAAAATTAGCCAGGCATGATGGTGCAGGCCTGAAATCCCAGCTACTTGGGAGGCTGAGACTGTGAATTGCTTGAACCTGGGAGGTGGAGGTTGCAGTGAACCGAGATCGCGCCACTGCACTCCGGCCTGAGTGACAAAGTGAGACTCTGTCTCAAAAAAACAAAAAAAAAAAAGAAAAAAAAAAAAGGAAATTAGCCAAGCATGGTGGTACATGCCTGTAGTCCCAGGTTACTCTGGGGGCTAAGGTGGGAGGATTTCTTGAGCCCAGGAGATTAAGGCTGTAGTGAGCTGTGATTGTGCCACCACTGCACTCCACTCTAGGCAACAGAGTGAGACCCTGTATCAAAAAACAAATAAATTAAAATTTTTTATTGAACTATAACTCAGATACCATAAAATTCACCTTTTAAAAGTGTACAATTCCATGGGTTTTTTTTTTTTTGAGACAGAGTCTTGCTCTGTCGCCCAGGCTGGGGTGCAGTGGCCGGATCTCAGCTCACTGCAAGCTCCGCCTCCCGGGTTTAGACCATTCTCCTGCCTCAGCCTCCCGAGCAGCTGGGACTACAGGCGCCCGCCACCTCGCCCGGCTAGTTTTTTGTATTTTTTTTTAGTAGAGACGGGGTTTCACCGTGTTAGCCAGGATGGTCTCGATCTCCTGACCTCGTGATCCGCCCGTCTCGGCCTCCCAAAGTGCTGGGATTACAGGCTTGAGCCACCGCGCCCGGCCCCATGGTTTTTAATATACTCACAAGGTTGTGCAATCATCACCACTGTATAATTCCAAAACATTTTTTTTACCACCCTCAGAAAGAGACTTCCTACCTATTAGTACTCACTCTCTAGTTTCTCTTTCCTCTAGTCCTTGGCAACCACTGATTTATCTTCTGTCTCTATGGATTTACCTATTCTGGACATTCCATATAAATGGAATCTGATAATATATGGCCTTTGTGTCTGGCTTCCTTTATTTAGCATAATGTTTTCAGTGTTCATCCATACTATTGCATATATGAGAACCTCATTCCTTTTTATTGCTGAATAACATTTCATTGTATGGCTATACTCCATTTTGTTTATTCTTTCATTAGTTGATGGACATTTGGGATAGTTCTACTTTATGCATAATTATGAATAATGCTACTCTATGTATTTGTATACAAGTTTTGTGTGGACATATAGTTTCATTTTTTTTTTTTTTTTTTTTTTTTTTTGAGACAGAGTCTTGCTCTGTCACCCAGACTAAAGTGCAGTGGCACAATCTCGGCTCTCTGCAACCTCTGCCTCCTAGGTTCAAGCAGTTCTCCTGCCTCAGCCTCCCGAGTAGCTGGGACTACAGGCGCGTGTCACCATGCCTGGCTAAGTTTTTGTATTTTCAGTAGAGGTGGGGTTTCACTGTGTTAGCCAGGATGGTCTCGATCTCCTGACCTCGTGATCTGCCTGCCTTTGCTTCCCAAGGTGCTGGGATTACAGGTGCAAGCCACCGTGCCCAGCCAATGTTTTCAGTTCTTTTAGGTATATACCTAGGAGTGGAGTTGCTAGGTCATATGGTAGCTTTATGTTTAACTTTTTAATGAACTACCAAACTGTTCCAATTGATTTTACACCACTTTGCATTCCTACCAGCACTGTATAAGGGTTCCGTTTTCTTCATATTTTTGCCAATACTTGTCATTATGTGTCTTTTTAAAATTGTGGCCTCGTAGTGTGACATGGTATCCCATTTTAGTTTTGATTTAGACTTCTCTAATGATTAATGATGTTGAGCATCTTTTCATGTGCTTATTGGCCATTCATATATCTTCTTTTAAGAAATATGTTTTCATATCCTTTGTCTATTTTTTAAATGAGTTATTGGGCTTTTATTGTTGAGTTGTAAGAGTTCTTTATGTATTCTAATACTTGGCTCTTATCAGATGTAGGATTTTCAAATATTTTCATTCATTGTTTATCTTTTCACTTTCTTTTTTCTTCTCTTTTCTGTCTTTTTTTTTTTTTTTTTTTTTTTTTTGAGCTGTGGTATCATATTGCCCAGGCTAGTTTTGAACTCCTGGGCTCACGTAATCCTCCCACCTCAGCCTCAAGTTTTATTGTTTTAGCTCTTATATAAGCCTTTGATTTATTTTTGAGTTAATTTTTATATGTGGTATGAGATAGGGGTCCAAATTTATTCGTTTGCATGTAGATATCCATTTGTTCCAGTACCATTTGTTAAAGACTATTTTTCCCATTGAATTTTCTTGTTATACTTGTTGAAAATTGACCATAAAATATATTCCTGTACTTTTAGATCAATGCATATACATCTTGCATTGATCTAGTTGTCTATCTTTGTACCAGTACCACACCGTATTTGATTACTCATACTTGATAACTCTAGATTATTATAGTTTTAAGTTCCGAATTGAGAAGTGTAAGTGATCCAACTTTGTTCTTTGTTTTGGCCATTTTGAATACCTAGCATTTTTATTTGAATTTTAGAACCAGCTTGGCAATTTCTCCAAAAAATCCAGCTGGGATTTTGATAAGAATTGAATTGAATTTTTAGATCAACTTGGGGAATATTGCTGTCTTTAACATTATTTAATCTTCAGCTCCAAGAACACAGATGTCTTTCAACTTAGGTCTTCTTTAATTGTTTTTCAATGATTTTAAAATAATTTTTAGGGTATGAGTGGTAACTATTTGTTAAATTTACTTCTGAGTATTTTTAACGCTTTTTTTCTTAATTTCATTTTTGGATTGTTCATTGCCAGTGTACGGAACTGTAATTGATTTTTATATATTGATCTTGTATTCTGCAACCTTGCTGAACTTGTTTACTAACGTTAATAGCTTTTTGTGGATTCCTTAGGGTTCTCTATATACAAGATAATACCACCTGCAAACAGGTAGTTTTAGTGCTTTCTTTTCAATTCTGGATGTCTTTTAGTTCCTTTTCTTGCTTAATTACCCTGGCTAGAACCTTCAGTACAATGTTGAATAGACTGACGAGAACAGACATCCCTTCTCTTGTTCCTGACCTTAGAGGGAGAGCTTTTAGTCTTTCACCATTAAATATGATGTTAGCCATGGGTTTAGAGTAGTTGTCCTTTGTCAGGCTGAAGAAATTCCCTTCTATTTTTAGTTTGTTGAGTATTTTTTTTTAATCATGAAAGGGTATTAAATTTTGTCAAATGCCTGTTTTATGTCTATTGAAATAATTGTGCATATTTGGTCCTTTATTCTGTTAATATATGGTATACTGTATTAATTTATTTTTGCAAAATGAACCAGTCTTGCAGTGTTGGAATTATTCCACTTAGTCATGATGTGTAATTCTTTTTATATGTTCCTGGGTTCAGTTTGCTGGTATTTTCTTGATGATTTTTGTATTCATATTTATGAGGGACATTGGACTAGTTTTCTTTTTTTGTGATGTCAGTGTCTAATTTTGGTGTCAGGATAGTTCTGGCCTTATAGAATGAGTTCAGAAGTGTTGCCACCTCTTCTGTTTTTTCAAAGAGTTTATGAAGGATTCATGTTAATTCTTTTTTTAAAAAAATGTATGGGCTGGGTGGGGTGGCTCATGCCTGTAATCTCAGCATTTTGGGAGGCCAGGGCAGGTGGATCACTTGAGGTCAGGAGTTTGAGACCAGCCTGGCCAACATGGTGAAAGCCCATCTCTACTAAAAGTACCAAAAAAAATTAGCTGGGCCTGGTGGCATATGCCTGTAATCCCAGCTACTTGGGAGACTGAGGCAGGAGAATCGCTTGAACCCAGCAGGTGGAGGTTGCAGTGAGCCAAGATCATGCCACTGTACTCCAGCCTGGGTGTCAGAGACTCTGTCTCAAAATAAATAAATAAATATTTTTATGGAGACATACTATTTTACGTATTTATGGAGTACATATATAATAATATTTTGATACAAGCATACAATGTGTAGTAATCAACTCAGAGTAATGGAGATATGCATGACCACAAACATTTATCATTTCTTTGTGTTAAGAGTATTGCAATTCCACTTGGGTAGTTATTTTGAAATATACAATAAATTATTAATTGTGGTCACCCTGTTGTGGTATCAAACACTGGATCTTATTCTTTCTATCTGACTATACTTTTTTACCCATTAACCAACCCCTCTTTGTCCTATCTTTCTCACTACCCTTCTCAGTCTCTGGTAATCATCATTCTACTATGTCTCCATGATCATTTGTTTTTGGCTCCCACATATCAGTGAGAGAGCATGTATGTCTTTCTGTGTCTGGATTATTTCATTTAAAATAATACCCATGTTCTTGCAAATAACAGGATTTCATTCTTTTTATGGCTGAATAATATTTCATTGTGTTTATGTACCACATTTTCTTTATCTTTATTTTTTCTTTGATGGACACTTAGATTGATTTCGTATCTTGGCTATTGTGAATAGTGCTGCAGTAAACATTAGAGTGCACATATCTCTTCAATTTACTGATTTCCTTTCTTTTGGATATATACCCAATGGTGGTATTACTGGATCATAATAAGGTAGTTATACTTTTAGTTTTCTAGGGAATTTCCATACTGTTTTCCATGGTAGCTGTACTAGTTTACATTCCCATCAGTAGTGTATGAAGGTTCCCCTTTCTCCATATCCTTGCCAGCATCTGTTATTCCCTGTCTTTTTGATAAAAGCCATTTTAGCTGGAGTGAGAGGATATCTCATTGTGGTTTTGATTTGCATTTCCCTGATAATTAGTGATGTTGAACATTTTTTCAAATGCCTGATGTTAATTCTTCTTTAAACATTTGATAGAATTCACCAGTGAAATCATCTGGTTCTGGTGTTTTTGGGGTGTGTCATTAGTGTGGTTTTTTTTTTTTTTTAAATTATGGTATAATACTCATACAAAAATTTAAACCTTACTAGCCGTTTTATTAGTCCATCCTGTGTTGCTATGAAGGAATACCTGAGACTGGGTAATTTATAAAGAAAAGGGGTTTATTTGGCTCATGATATTGCAGGCTGTACAAGAAACATGGTGCCCAGCATCTGTTTATGGTCTGGGCCTCAGGAAGCTTCCATTCATGGAGCAAGAGAGAGAGGAGGGAGGTTCCATACCCTTTTTAACAACCCAATCTTGCAGGAACTTAGAGTGAGAACTCACTCAATTTTGTGAGAATGGCACCAAGTCATTCATGAGGGATCCACCCCTTTGACCCAAACACCTCTCACTAGGCCCCATCTTCATCATTGGGAATGAGATTTCTTTTTTTTTTTTTTTTTTTTTTTTGAGACGGAGTCTGGCTCTGTCGCCCAGGCTGGAGTGCAGTGGCCGGATCTCAGCTCACTGCAAGCTCCGCCTCCCGTGTTTACGCCATTCTCCTGCCTCAGCCTCCCGAGTAGCTGGGACTACAGGCGCCCACCACCTCGCCCTGCTAGTTATTTTGTATTTTTTAGTAGAGACGGGGTTTCACCATGTTAGCCAGGAGGGTCTGCATCTCCTGACCTCGTGATCCGCCCGTCTCGGCCTCCCAAAGTGCTGGGATTACAGGCTTGAGCCACCACGCCTGGTGGGAATGCAATTACAACATGAGTTTCGAAGGGGACAAATATTCAAACTGTGTCAGCCATTTTAAATGTGTAATTCAGCAGTGTGAAGTACATTAACATGGTTGTGCAACTGTTACCACCATCCATCTCCAGAACTCTTTTTATCTTGCAAAACTGAAACTCAATAACTATTAAATAAAAACTCCCCATTCACCCCCGCTCCCAGCCCCTGGCAAACAGCATTATACTCTGTCTCTATTTGACTACTCTAGGTACCTCATATAATTGGAATCACATAGTATTTCTCTTATTGTGTCTGGCTTATTTCATTTTGCATTATGTCCTTAAGGTTCATCCATGTTGTAGTATGTATCAGAGTTTTCTTCCTTTTAAAAGCTGAATAGTATTTGTGGTTAGTTTTTTTTTTATTACCAACTCAATCTCTTTATATACAGGTTTAGTCAGATTTTTTATTTTTTCTTGAGTCATTTTTGGTAGTTTGTGTTTTTCTCAGAATTAATCTGTTTCATCTAGGTTTTCTAATTTATTGATACACAGTTGTTCTGAAAATCCTCTTATAATCCTTTTTATTTTTGCAAAGTTGGTAGTAATGTTCCCTCTTCCATTCCAGATTTTAGTTTCTTGAGTCTCCTCACTTATTTTCTTGGTCGGTGTAGCTAAAAGTTTGTCAGTTTCTCTGTTTAAAAAAAAAAAAAAAAAAAAAAAAATTTTTTTTTTTTTGAGACGTAATTTCGCTCTTGTTTCCCAGGCTGGAGTGCAATGGCGCGATCTCGGCTCAGCGCAACATCTGCCTGCCGGGTTCAAGCCATTCTCCTGCCTCAGCCTCCGGAGTAGCTGAGATTACAGGCGTGCGCTACCACGCCCAGCTGATTTTGTATTTTTAGTACAGACAGGGTTTCTCCATGTTGGTCAAGCTAGTCTTGAACTCCCGACCTCAGGTGATCTGCCTGCCTCGGCCTCCCAAAGGGCTGAGATTACAGGCATGAGCCACCATGCCCAGCCAAAAGATTTTTTTTCATTTAAAATGAAACCGACTTTTGGTTTCATTGATTTTCTCTATTGTTTTTTTCTGTTCTCTGTTTTGTTTATTTCTGCTTTAATTTTATTATTTTCTTTTTTTCTGCTTTGAGTTTAGTTTTAGCTTGATGTTCTTCTTCTGCTTAAGGTAGAAAGTTAGGATATTGATTTGAGATCTTTCTTCTTATTTAATGTAGGTTATAAATTTTCCTCTAAGCATGGCTTTAGTTGCATCCTAGAAGTTTTGGTATGTTGTGTTATTTTCATTAATCTCAAAGTATTTTCCATTTTTCTATGACAGAAATCTCTTGTGATTTCTTTCTGACCCATTTTTATTTAGGTATGTGCTGTTTAATTTCCACATATATGCACTTGAGAAGAATGTATTCTCCTGTGGTTAAGTGAAGTATCCTTTTCATGTCAGTTAATTCTGATTGGTTTGTAATACTGTTCAGTATTTTCTTATTAATCTTCTGTGTAGTTTTGTCCTTTTCTGAAAGTGAGATATTGAAGTCTGAAAAACTAATATTTTTGAGTTGTCTGTTTCTCCTTTCAGTTCTTTCAGTTTATGTTTCATATATTTTGGCATGCATGCTAGGTGCATGCATGTTTATAATTGTTATGTCTTCTTGGTAGGTTGATCCTTTTATCATTAGAAAATGTCTTTGTCTCTAGTAACAATATTTAATAATAGTTATCTAAAAGACTATTTTTTCCACTAGTATAGTCACTCCAGCTCCCTGTTGGTTACTATTTGAATAGTATATCTTTTTTCATCATTTTTCAACCTGTTTGTGTCTTTAAATGTAAAATACCTCTGTTGTAGACAGCATATAGTTGGATCATTTTTTAAAAAATTAATTCTGCCAATCTCTTATTTAATTAGAGTGCTTAAACCTTTTACATTTAATTTAATTACTAACAAGGTGAGATGTATCTCTCCCATTCTATTTGTTTTCTATGTGTCATGCATTTCATGTTCTGTTATTGCTTTTTTTATGTCAAATAGATATTTTCAAATGTACCATTTAAATTTCCCATGGTTTCTTTTGCTCTATTTTTTTTAGTTATATTGTTAATGTTGCCCTAGGGATTACAATTAACTTCTTAACTTATAACAATTTACTTCGGATTAATACTAACTTTATTTTAATAGTATACAAAAGGCCGGGCATGGTGGCTCATGCCTGTAATCCCCGCACTTTGGGAGGCCGAGGTGGGCAGATCACCTGAGATCAGGAGTTCGAGATTAGCCTGGCCAATTTGGTGAAACCCCATCTCTACTAAAAAAAAAAAAAAAATACAAAAATTAGCCAGACGCAGTGGTTCATGCCTGTAATCCCAGCTACTCGGGAGGCTGAAGCTGGAGAATAGCTTGTACCCAGGAGGCAGAGGTTGCAGTGAGCCGAGATCGCGCCACTGCACTCCAGACCGGGCGACAGAGTGAACTTTGCTTCTGTATTGCTCAATTTCTTCTCATCTCTTTTATGCTGTTATTGTCATATAAGTTACGTTCTTATACATTGTGTGTCCAAAACAAATTTAAAATTATGCCATTGTCTCTTAAGTCATATAGGAGAACAAAAGAGATACAAACAAAACATACATTTATCCTGTCTTTTATATTTGCCTATGCAGTTACCTTTACCAGTGTTCTTTATTTCTTCATGTGGATCTGAGTTACTGTCTTTTAACTTCAGTCTAAATTTCCTTCAGTCTGAAAGACTGTATTTTATTTCTTGTAGGGTAGGTCAACTAATGATTAATTCTCAGTATTCTGAGATAAATTTTCCAGTTTATTTGAGAGTATCTTAATTTCTCCTTCAGTTTTGTAGAATAGTTTTCGCTGGATATAGAATTTTTGGTTTACAATCTTTTTCTTTCAGCTGTTCAAATATGTCATTCGCCTGCCTCTGACCTCTGTGGTTTCTGATGAGTAATCAGCTCTTGATCTTTTTGAGGATTATTTGTAACTGAAATGTCACTTCTCTTGCTGCTTTCAAGATTTTCTTTATGTCTTTGGCTATGGATAGTTTGATAATAATGTGTATAGGTATAGATCTCTTTTGACTTTATCCTATGTGAAGTATACTGAGCTTCTTGGATGTGTAAATTCACTTTTTAACATCAAATTTAGGAAGTTTGGGGTCATTGTTTTCTCAAATATTCTTTCCATTCCTTCCTTTTCTCCTCCCTTTCTAATCTCCTGTTATGCATATGTTTGTATGCTGGATGGTGTTCTCCAGGTCTCTGAGAATGTGTTCATTTTTCTTCATTTTCTTTTCTTTTCATCATTAGACTGGATAATCTCCATTGACCTATCTTTACCTCCTTTGATTCTTTCTTCTGCTTTCTCAGATACGCTGTTGATCCTGTCTAATAAATTTTCATTTCAGCTATTATACTTTTCTACTTCAGAATTATATTTGGTTACATATGACTTCAGGGAACAAAGAAAAGTGACAGATCACAGAGAACAAACCAGTAACTTTGGAATCATGAGCAAAAAGTTCAAACCTACCGAGCCACAGATGAATGAGTTTCTAAATGCCTTGAATACCACTACCTCAGCTAAAATTAAATTCTGTCAGTTTGCATCATAGTAGTATCACATTGCATGAGACTTTTTAAACTGCAAAAGGTTCACGTGTGATTCTCAAGCTATGTCACATCATGGGGAAACCTTTTAATTTTTTTTTTTTTTTTTTTTTGAGATAGGGTCTCGCTCTGTCACCCAGGATGGAGTGCAGTAGTGCAATCTCTGCTCACTGCAACCTTCGCCTCCCAGGTTCAAGCGATTCTCCTGCCTCAGCCTTCTGAGTAGCTGGGACTACAGAGTAGTGTACACCACCTTGCCCAGCTCATTTTTATTTTTTTGGTAGAGATGGGGTTTCACCATGTCTCCTAGGCTGGTCTCAAACTCCTGACCTCAAGTGATCTTTCCACCTTGGCCTCCCAAAGTGCTGGCATTACAGGTGTGAGCCACTGTGCCTGGCCACCTTTTAAATCTTTAACTTCTGAAACTTCAAAGGTTCAGGTCTTCTCTGAGCTCTGCCATCAGCTGACTCCTGGCTTTAACTAGAACATTCACATCGCTGGGATTATTTTCCCCACCTGTCAAGTAAGGTCGCTGGACTGATCTTTAATGTCCTTTTCTGCACTAATGTTTGATAGGTCTAAGAGTTGCCATTTTTGATAGATCTGTAGGATAGAAATGATAATAAAACAGAGAAAAATTAAACCAACCCCCTCTGCCATTTTTAACCTGATAAGAATTACTGAATTGCAGAAAAAGAACTCATCAAACTTAACAGGAACTCTTAATCCTGAGTGGATCTGCCACATCGTTTTTTCACCGATGACATTTTTCTCTAATGGACAGGACAAGATGAATCAGTGATGGCACAGAGCCAGCTGTGTAAAGATTTAGCCATATGAATAGTTAAGGAAAGCGGGTCTAACTGAGGTTAAAAACCAGTGAACTACCTCAAAATTAGATTCCTTTTTGGCTTCTTCTACTGATAATGGTGGTAAGGTAATCTTTGCTTTTTGGGTTTAGCTTGTTGAAAGCATTGTCCATTTAGTTAATTAAGCCCTGATTTATATCCTTTGTAAAAGTGAATTCTCTTAGAAGTTGTTACTGGTACATCTGGATGGATTTTCACCTCCTAGTTTTAAGCCATTCAGGTCATTCACTTCATAAGGGATTGGTCCAATAAGCTGCATTTGTCAGTCTTGCAAATACCAGCATGTAAAGCTTGATCTTTTTTATTCTGTTTATCCTTCATACTGCCAATTTATCTGAAAGATCAATGAGAACATAAAATGTTTTTCTGCTGTATTCTCACTTTTATTACATCTGTAATAAAAATGTCATTTTAGTAAATAAGGATGGTTCAGTTCATATCAGATTTTTTTTCATTATCTTCCCAGTAGCACCCAGAGCCAAAGTGTAATGTTTAGTTACACTTTGGTTTCCCAGTTTCTTGTTCAAATCTGCAAACTATGAGCAAAGGTTAACTAAGAGTGATCATTTTTCTGTATCTGCTTTAAATGGGATAAATATAAAGCCAGTAGCCATATATATAATATATGCATGTGTCTGTATGCATATAAAAATATTTGTCAAATACTCTGAAATAATTTTTTTGTAGAACTGAAAGACTATACCTCAATTTGACTCTTAAAGAAAGATGATTACATATTGTTAAAATAGATCTCATAATCATATCATTAATGAGCAAAGTAGTGGTTCTCTGCATATATTCCAGCTTTTGTTGGATTAATGTGAAAATTCTAAGATAGTACCCGGATTTACATTTGAGAAAAACTGTTACAAAAGGCAGGCACCTAAATGTAATTGTCATATTGATCTTTATAATTTTGTGTATGTATTTAAGTTTACATAAAGTATAGTTTCTTAGCTTGCCTTTGACTAGTTTCTTTCAGTTTGTCATGTATGCAACTATACACTTCAGAATAAAATGAAAATATCCACTTATACTTCATCAGGAAGTATTATTATGTTATAGATAACATTGGACTAAAAACAAGTTTTATACTACACATCCAATGTATGGTGTAGGAAGTGTAAGAACGTAGTCTCACAGTGAATTCACAGGAGGAGCCCAGTGCATTGTTCGGGTAGTTTCATTTGTAGTAATATGGCATGTTTATCTCTACAGGGGGATCTTTGGATGTATATAGGAAAATGCCAGAACACGTCCTTGGAAGAATTGCAGTAGCAGTAAGTATATGGCTTCAGTTTTAGGAAATTTGAGTGATTTAATCCTTCTAATCAAGCTCACTCTTCTTATATTCTCAATGTTTTTTCTTGTTCTTCAATCCCAGTTGGCTCCCAAGACCTTCTTGACTTTCTCCTGTTTTGTTCTTTCTTCTTTTCATAGACCAGCCCACCTACCGTCACAACATAGTCACACACTTATGTATTCCAACCTGTTCTAGTTTCATGTGTTTGCAGGGACCTTGCTGTTCTTGTTGACTCGTAAAATTTCCAAGTTGTTCTTAAAAAAAAACAAAAACAAAAAAACTGCTTTTTTGTTTTGTTTTTACGTTTTGTAGTTATGATTAGCATATGTTTTGCAAATACTTAAAAAGTCTGAGTTATTAAAGCAGTCTATGAGAAAACACTAATTTGTTAAGAACAAAGTAGTATTAGTAAAGATTTTTTGCAGTCTTTTTATGTTCTTGGTTTTTAATTTTTTCATCAACTATATCTAGAAATTTATTCCCTTTGTGATTTAAAGCATTTTTTCCATATTCATGTACTTTCTATATACACTAATATACTGATGAAATTGAACTAAAATTACTGTAATGTTCTCATAAGTTCCGTATTTCACATTTATAATAATGTAGGTTAAACAGTGTCTGAGAGGAGTCATGGGGTGGTGTAATAGTAAACAATTGCTAAGCTAAAGGCACTATGATAACTTCAGTGGTTTATTGCAGAACAAAGTGATTGTACCATGTACCATATAATTAAATGGCTGATTTTCACATTCATTATGCATCAGACTGACAACTCAAATTCTTTAATCCAACATGGACACTTATTTAGTCTTAGTTCATTGTAATTCACAGCTTTCCTTTTTTCTTTCTAATTATTAGTGTGAACTGCCCTGGGTGATGAGAACTTTCTTTTCTGATGCTATTGCTGCTAAGTAGCTTCTCATCTACATGTGTAGGTAGATTAGTATGAAATTTGAGTACTTAAATCACTATTTTAGATGAAAATAAAGTTTCATTTCCTGTTCTAATGCCAGGAGAGTGAATGCTTTGTGGCTTTTGGCAGTTCTTGGCTGTAAAGTTTAATAACATGTATAATAAAGGGCAAAAAAAGGCAAGGATACCAATTGAAAAAGAAAAAAGTATACAAGTTCTATATACTGAATTATCTATGGAACTTGGCAAAAATAGAAATCTCCCATCTTCAGTAGAGAAGCATGTTCTTCCTGAACTTCATAAATCTTACTTCCCTCTTGTTTAGGGCATCCACACAAGGCCACCAATCTTTTCAATTCTACTGGAGTAGGAAGACTGTTGAAGTGAATAGAGTCAGCAGAAAAAATAATTCAGCGTCAAATGCAGGGCTTGCCTATTAAGTGAATGAAAATATGACACAAATTATTTTAGTGAAAGGCATTAAAGTAAGTGCTACTCCAAAGGATTGTTTATATTTGCTCTTACATTTTTTTTATTAGGGGTTTTTCCCCCTAAATATGTGTCCAATTTCTCCAGCTTTTATGACTCATCATGTCATAGTAATGAAAACTACATACAGCTGTAGTAGAAGAAATGCTTTTAATAATTTTGCTTTTTGTCTGCCACTTTTTATAAATTTTGCAGGAGCCTGGGTTTGTGTAATGCCTCCAAAGTGTATTTTTTTTTAATGTATCCTGAATAGGCTACAAATTTGAATGATCATTTGTTGCAGGTGACGAACACCAGATTGGCCCATGGCTAATACCTGACACTAGGAGGGTTGTACTAGTCAAAATAAGACTAGCAAATTGATGGGCTGTGGGTTATGGTGTGTAAACTAAATATTCCCACAGTCTGATTGTGTTCCCGGTATCCTTGGTCATCTCTCCAAAAGTGTACTGAAGATGGCATCAACATCTTTCCCTTGAGTTCCCTCATTGAGGCCAAGAAAGCACAAGGGTGCTATTGCCAAGTGAAAAGCAACAGAATCAGAAAGAGAGAGTGGGAAAATCGGTGTATATTGAATACTTCCTGTGCTAATCACTAATGCATGCTGTCTATACAAATATTATGTCATTTAGTCTTTACAGCCACCATGTAAAGTGTGGATTATTGAACATACTCTGTGCACATGCAAGATGAGGTTTGGAAAAGTTAACCAGCTTGCCCAGAGTTATCATCTAATTAGTCAGTACAAATTTGAACACAGGGCTGTCTGACACCAGACCCCTTGCTTTCTCAGTGTGTTCTCCTAACAGAATGAGAGGAAAAAAAAAAAAAAAAATAGAGGCAAGAGTGAAAGAAAGAGCTAGGCTAAAAAATAAAAAAAGAGACTTATGAATGAGAAAATAATGGAGCAAAACAATTGCTTCAGATTCTTTTCATGTCTTTAGGTATCTCTCTTTTCCCAAATTAACTTTATTTTCCAGGGTCTAATAATCTGGCATGCAAGGCAGATTCATAGGTCCAAGGTTCATTACAGCATGGACCTCTGTTGACGTCTGTGATATGTTATTCAAATTTTCTCCTGTAAAATGTATGGCAAGAGAGTTCCCCCCGCCAAGGAATTTATACATACCTGGTTTCAGCCTTCCAACTTGCTCAGTGACTCAGTGGTTTTTCTCTACTATCCATTTGAATATGGTCTCCTATAAAGAGGAATGAATGCCTTTCTGCCTTTCCCTGCCACCCAACACATTCTGTTTTTCTTCTCATTTCTGAAGCAGTGACATTGTGTACTGTATTTTGAGTGCTAATGTTGATTGAAGTTGTCCCTGAAAGGAGGTGCACTTGACATGTCAAGGAGCGAGTGATTGACAACAGATATAAGTACTTTTAGTGTCAAGGCTTTGTCAAGTCATTGTTGTGAAACCCAGCCTACTGAATACCAATAATATCCTTTAGATTTTTCAGTTCACAGATTTCTAGCTCCTTTTTCACCAGAATTTACATGTTTCTAAAGGAAAATGTAGTGTATTTTGACAAAGAATAAGAATATTTTCTTTTTGAATCTCTAACAGAGTGAATAATTTTAGCAAATATTATAAAATCAGTATTTGTTTTACTTTTTCTACCTGATAATCAGAATATATTGGATTGCCTTTCCTTACATGTTTTCTGAAAATTCATTTTGTATGGAACCAATTTTTAGTGGTGAGCTATCTTTAATGGATAGTTTTTATAACATGCAGCTAAGCTTCTAAGTTGAAAATTTTAACCCTACTTCCTCAGAACGGAGAAGATGATCACCTCCATGCTAAATAAGATGACCTCCTCCTATTACTCAGAGAGAAAATTGTTATCGTTATGGATGTTACTTTTTATAAACATTTAAAGAAATATTTTTGTTATGTTTCCTTCTGTGATAAAATTATTAATATTTTGATATTTTCTTGCTGTATTGTCTTCCTGTCCAGAATACATGTGTTTTATTGTAATGCCAGTTATTTCCAAACTCTGGAAGAAGTCATTTGCTATAAAAATGTATGCTGTTCTCTTAAAATAGACAAACATATACCGGGATTGATGAATCTATGTAAGCAAATCTTTCAGGAGCACATTGCACCCTTTGAGAACAATTAAAATATGTTAACCTCTGCTCAGTATTAATTGATACAGATTTTTGTCTTCTAGATCTTTTGGAAATTGGCTTTCTCCCATTGCATTTCTTATTTTACAGTTGCTCTTAGGCTTCCTTGATCAACTTGAATCCTTGCATATTTAGCCCCTAACGCACTTCTTACCATTTTCAAGATATGTAAACCACTCAGTTACTTCTCATGGTAATGGTAGGTTTTCTTGTTCTTATAGTCCTGACTTACCCAGAATTCTCTATAATGATGAATACTTTTAAATCTACAGTAAATTTTGACTAGTAGTGATTTGTTCAGTGTATCTGGTGTCAAATTATGAATAGTCAACCTTGAAATTGGTAAGTTCACACTCATGTGCATATAGGGTCAATGGTTATGAATAAAACATGTGCATTTCCTTTTACAGCAATTTATATGTAAAGATTTTTTAAGTTTTTAATGGTGACCACTGATTAAATTTTCCACATAGAAGGGAGTACTTGTAACCCATATACTTAGGGTCATGAAAACACCTTTTTCTCAGTATCTCATTCAACTAATTACTCTTAACTCATGCTATGGAAGTGAAAACTGCAAATCTAATTCAGATGTTTGTATTTTCTCATTTTATTTCCTTGACCTGCCTTTTTAATACCTTGCCTTGTCAACATATATGCTTTGCGCTAGCCAGACTGGCTTGTGAGGACCATCTTGATATACTTCGTTCTTTCCTACTCCAATATACTTTATAAATTTGGGGGGACCTTTTTGTTTTGAGATTATTTTAATCTTATAGAAAAGTTGTGAGACTAATACCAAAAATTCCCACAGATGCTTCACCTATATTCCCTAGTTGTTAACAGTTTACCACATTTGGTTAAAAATCTATAAACATATTTTTTCCTGAAACATTTGAGAATAAGTTACAGATACCACGGCCTTTATCCCAAAATATGTTAGGTATCTATTTCCTAAGAACAAACACATTATCTTACGTAATCACTGATTAAAATCAGGAAACTAGTATTGATGCAATATTATTATCTACTCAACAGCCCTTATTTGAATTCCACCAATTGTCCAATAATACCCTGTATAGACCAAAGAAAAAAAATTCTGGTTCTGGAAGTTTAGGATTATTCTTTGCATTTGGTTGTCATGTCTCTCTAATGCCTCAGTGTTTGTCTTTCATGACTTTGATATTTTGGAAGAGTATATTGCCCCAATACTTTGATTATATATTTTAACCTTCACCTAAACACTTCCTTCTCTTTTTTTCATTTAAGTTAAATCCGTTACTCAAGACACAACACCTTAGTAAACCTTTCTGACTCCTGATGGGAAAAGCAGTTTCTATTCTACCCACTGCCTTATTTCATCAGTTGACTTTTTTAAAATGTCTCTCCAGGCCAGGCATGGTGACTCCCACCTGTAGTCCCAGGGATTTGGGAGGCCAAGGCAGGAGGATCCCTGGGAGTTCAAGACCAGCCTGGACAACAAAACAAGATCACATCTCTACAAAAAATATTTTAAAATTAGCAGGGTGTGGTGGTGTGCACCTGTAGTCCCATCTACTCAGGAGGCTGAGATGGGAGGATTGTTTGATCCCAGGAGTTTGAGGTTACAGTGTGCTATGATTGCACCACTGCACTCCAGCCTGGGCAACAGAGTGAGATCTTGTCTCAGAAGAAAAGTTTCTCCTTGGTCATAAGTGTCCTGACTTCAGAAAAAGTTTTACACAGAGAAGTATAGAAAATTAAGAAAGCCATTGTCCGTTTTTCCTGTCCGTCTCCTTGCCTGGCTTAGCATCATTATTAATTCAGCATAGGTACTTCCAGATTATTTTATATACACATGCACTTATTTCTTTCATTTGGAGTACCTTATCTTCAGAAGATTATAAGCTCATTAAAGGTAGGAACTGTGGCTTTTGCATTTGGTTTTCCCGCAAAGCCTCACACAGAAATGGGAGATGTTCAGTAAATGCTTATTGATTGACAGAGTTTTAAAGGAAGAGTTAGGCCAGGCGTGGTGGCTTACGCCTGTAATCCCAGCACTTTGGGAGGCTGAGGCAGGAGGATCACTTAAGCCTAGGAGTTCAAGACCAGCTTAGGCAACATTAGTGAGATCCCTGTTTCTACCGAAAAAAAAAAATAGCCAGGCGTGGTGGTACACATCTGTGGTCCCAGCTACTCAGGCAGCTGAAGGGGGAGGATTGCTTGAGCCCAGGAGGTCAAGGCTACAGTGAGCAGTGATTGTACCCTACAGCACTTCAGCCTAGGTGACAGGGTGATACCCTGTCTCAAAAAAAAATGTTGATATATTTAAATATGGAAAGTTCCTTATAAAAACCATAATTGATAATTGTACTGTTTTCTTTTTCCTAAATTTAGGTTGTTAAAGGCCTTACTTATTTGTGGAGTTTAAAGATTTTACATAGAGGTATGTGCTGGGCTTATAAGCTTGGGCTTAATTGGGTGGGGTTGGGTCTCTCCAGATACCTTGATTTTTAAAGTAAGTGTTCTGACATTTAAGCCAGCTGATACATCTGGTACTCAAAAAGATGGCTGCTTTATAAATGTTATTTTTCTTGTTTTCTCCATCAACTGCTCTCATTTAGATTATAAACTTGGTAGTGTGTTTTTGTGAATCACCTTTGTCAAACTTGTAAAAAGATATTTCATAGTATTTGAAAATAACAGGATCTTGTTTGTCTTACTTAACTCTTGTTAATGCAAAACCTTTGCTTTCTGTACAGTTACATCCTTCCTTCTAGTAACATTTCAGATAGTATCACACACTGTTCCTTAAGAGATTGCTTCACATACCTGGAAAGAAAAACTTTATTTTTAATTTTTTTTAAAGATGGGATCTTGCTATGTTGGCCAGGTTGGTGTTAAACCCCTAGCCTCAAGCAATCCTCCTACCTTGGCCTCCCAGAGTGCTAGGATTCAGATGTGAGCCACTGCGCCTGGCCAAAAGTAAAACTTTAAATAAGATATTGGTGAAAGCATCAGGAATAGTCCCCTTGTCCGGTAACAGAACACATGAGAGAATAATCAGATAACTGTTGAATATTGCAAAAGGAATCTCCTTTTGTTTTTTTAATGTTTCCAAAATATCTTAATTCATTTGGAGCAAATTATTAAGTGAGAAAGAGACTTTAACAAAGCAACTTCAGGGCCTAGTGTTACTAACAGTGCTGTTTAATTTTACACATCTGCTCATCTTAGCTTTATGTGCATTTGGGGAATGGAACAGCATACACATTAGATATGATTAAAGGAAAGTTTTTTTTTTAAGAGTGTAAACTGTGAGATGGAGAAAACAACTGATATTTTCAACTGTGATGTCATATCTGTCACTACAGGTTGTTTTCTTTTGTGGTGGTTTTAATATCCTAGTGATTCCACATCTCTTCTGAAATCCTGCTCCTTCTTTTTAATAAGGGTATCTAGATTTTGACAAATAAAATATTCAGGTTTTTGAAGGTATTTATTCTGACTAAATGAAATCATAAACTAGATTTCTTTTTAAAGCCAGTCCACTCCATTTCTAGAGTATAGTTGGTGCGAAAGGTAAGTGTAGGGAGAGTGAGTTTTGTTAGTATTACTTTCTCTGGGTATAAATAAGTGTGTAAACACATTTGGTGGATGAAAGAAAAATTAGCATTTTTGACTACCAAGAGTAAGAGGTAACAATATTTAACATTGTATAACTTATATTGTTTCTATTCCCTGTACTTTTACCTCCCCACACCCAGCAACCCATAAAGTGGTGACAGCCATTTTAATAAGAATTAACCCAATAGTCAGTTCTCAAAATTTGATTGATTTTTTTAAAATGGACATCTGCCATCCATTTGACAAAAGAACTAAAGGGAAAACATCCATTCTTAATAGCAAAGCTTTCTTTAAACGGACAGTGCCATGGAAATTCGAGTGTTATTAGAAAGTGAGTGTTAGGATCATCATGTACTCTGGGCATACAGGTTAATTCTGGCTTATAATGAAATCCCTCTCTAGCTATAACTTTGTGCAAGGAATCTTAGTAGCACAAAGAACTATGGTGGATAGGGAAATACGTTTTAGTTATTCTGCCATTATCTTGATTTTTCTTCTTTAAAATTAGAAATCATGCTGATAAGTTGATGTACCTTTTCGTATTCCTCTATCTAAATTTTTTTGATTTTAATTTTTACTCTGGGTTTGGGGGAAATAACTAAAATTTTCATTTGAAATGGGATCTTGATAGACATGTTTCAAATGGATTTGTCTGGATCTAAAAATAATGTCGAGGGTCAGATTCTCAGTATAATCACTTTATGATCACTGTGACCAAACTTGGTTGACCAGAGCCTGTCAGAAGCCAGTAGGTCCTTTTTTTCATCCCTGGTTGCAACTTGGGCTAAGAAAGGGCTCTTTTGTTAGTGATGGACAAGGGCTGCAGTGGTTTGACTGATGGAGAGCATAGAGGTTTCAAAAGGGAATCCTGGGCCTGTACTTATTTTTTCAGTTGGTGCCAGCCAGCCCAATTCCTACAGAGAAATGCCACTTGTTGTGAGAAGATATCTGTTGGGGACAGATTAGCAGCAGTGGTAGAGGGCTGACAAGTCCCCTCAAGGAATTTCAGTGAATGAGTGTGCACCTACATCTGTCTTGGAAAGACTAACGAACTGCAGTGCAGATGAACAGTTATGTCCCAGTCGTTATGGCCACTCAACTACAGAAATAAATATGCTGTGGTAATACACCTCATTAAATATATTCATATTTAGCTTTTGAGTTTCCCAGCTATTCATGGAAACTTTTACTTTCTAGACTTAAAAGCATGTGTTTTTATTGAAGAGTCAAATAAGCCGGATGTCCCTGAAGACTTTTGTAAAGCATTGTAATGAGAAATTTACCCTAGATTGAGTAGTTGTTAACTTAATATTTTAGAGGTTTTGTCCATATTTAATAACTTGGATTCCATAAAAATAAGATTAAAGATGCCTTTTTATTTACCAAAAAGCTATTTAATTTTCTTCTTGATTAAAAAATTGTAGCTTTTTAGATCAGTTCAATCAGGCAATTAAAGATCAGAGCTTTTAAGTTCAGCTAAGGCAATTAAATAGGTAATATACTTGTTTATGCACTTTTGCTGTATAAGCTCATTGCTGTTCCTTCTTAAAAGCACATGTACTCATTTTTGCTTTCTCTAAATGAATGATGATGGGAATTCTAGCTGAACATGTGTCACATTGTCAAATCAAAGACAGGGGTCCTTCTGCAGCGGCTGGGGAGCCCGGTTTAGGCGTTCTGAGAGGATAGTGAAAAGAAGATGGTGAAAGAGAAATACTAATGAGTGATCTTTACCTCTTCCTCCTTTGTCTTGGTCTAAGTACCTGTGTTCTCCTCTGATCATCATTTTCTAATGCTGTTCTTAAAAAGCAGAGTAGAAAAAAAAAATTGCTTTGTACTTATGGGCACAAATTTCAAAAGATTAAGAAATGGAGACGTGTTCAGTATCTAATGAGAAAAGAGAACAAACTATTTCTCACATTTATATGGCCTCCTTGGAATACAGTGGTTCTGGATTTTAGCTATAGAAAGTGGATATATAAATAGTATATTACAGAATTTATTAAAGGTAGTTAATGGCTTCCAAACAAACTCTTGAAAACCTGGCGTCTCTCCCATAGTGTATATCCAGTGAGGACTGTAGAGTAGAATGAAATCTGAGCAATAAGCAGTGGCATACCACCCATCTCGTGAGGCTTGTTAGTCTGGTAAAAGTTAGTTTATTTGATAGTATATTATGTTAATTGGAAATTGTTTTGGAAATTGAAGGACAGCAGTTGCTATTCATAATGGATCATCAGATGTTATATTCAATCAGGTGTTACTGTTGTTTATTTTGCTCTTTTTAAGATTTGGTTGAGATATATGTGCAGGGACTTCATAAACTATTGAATGCTAAGAATGTGGCATGTTTTTATTATAACCATGAATTAATCACTTTATTCAGTTAATAAGAATACATCACTCCAAAACCAAGCCAGGGAGAGAGTTTATTATACTTTATATTACTGAGTCAAAAATTATGAAAATCTTTTCTCTAAAATAAACCAAACATGTGATAATTCCATATGAGGACATAATTATTAAAAATGTTTGAAATGCCCACCAAATTAACCACTGCTGAAAAGTTGTCTTTATTAAAAGGCATATGTGAGAGCACTATAAGCATAGCATGTGCTGACTATGCGTAAAAACAAAGAAAATGAACAGTGAGAAAATCTGTTAGGCCAGATCCGACATTACAGGAAACATCGCAGCTTCACTTCAAAACATACATCGCCACTAATGAGGTGAGAGCCCTGCATATTAATAAACCTACAGCTCCAGTCATAGCCATCATTACCCACATCAAACATAAATACAAGATTAACACCTATGCCATTTCTTTGGAAGATGTGAGAATGCCCTAGGAGTAACTGCTCTGTCTTTCCCTGAGGATAAAAAATAGAAATACAAGGGTAAGGAGAATAGAACTTAGATTAAGAAAATAAAATTGGCAATCATTCTGGAGCCATCTTACACAGATGCAGAAGTTTATAGAAGAAAAAAAAAACCTGTATAGTTGGTGTGCCAGGAGTTTTTTTGTATATATGAACCTGGTTAGTTTCATTTACTTTCTCCAATAGGAGAACTTTTTTTTTTTTTTTTTTTTTTTTTTGAGACAGAGTCTCGCTGTGTCGCCCAGGCTGGAGTGCAGTGGCCGGATCTCAGCTCACTGCAAGCTCTGCCTCCCGGGTTTTTATGCCATTCTCCTGCCTCAGCCTCCCGAGTAGCCGGGACTACAGGCGCCCACCACCTCGCCCGGCTAGTTTTTTGTATTTTTTTTAATAGAGACGGGGTTTCACCGTGTTAGCCAGGATGGTCTCGAACTCCTGACCTTGTGATCCGCCCGTCTCGGCCTCCCAAAGTGCTGGGATTACAGGCTTGAGCCACCGCGCCCGGCGAGAACTTTTTAAAAATACATTTTTGCAGAAATTCTGTAGGCAAACACTGCCCAAATAGATTTGTGTTTAAAGAAACTAAGCCTTGTAGTTTCAGTGTACATGTTACAAATTTTATTTTCTACCCTTGGCTTTTCTCTTTTATAAATCTGGCCTCACACAGACTTTCCAATTAGTGCTACCTTAGATACCAAAGCCAGTGTTAGTTTGGTCATTCAGCAACGATTTATTTTATACCTACTACGTTCTAGGCACTGTTCACAGTACTTGAAACACATTAAGACGTGAAACAAAAGATTTCTGTGATCCTAGAACTCATGTTCTAGCAGTGATAGAGTGGGTTGGGAAACGTTCCTTAAACAATACTATACACAATAAATAAATAAAATACAGAGTGTGTTAGAGGGTTGTTAGTAATAGAAAAGAAAAAGTAGATTGAACCTAGGGGAGGCAAAGAGTAGGTGCGTATTAATCAGGAAACCTCACAGAGAAGATGAGTTTGGAAGGAAGGCTTGAAAGGGGCAGGAAGTAGTCAAGTAGATATAGGGGGAAGAGTTAGAGTAGACACCACAGGATGTGCCTGGAGTATCAGTGGAACAGCAAAGAGGCCAGTGTGTCTGTATCTGAGTGTGGGGGAGGAAGGTAGAATCAGCTGTTAGGAAAATGTTTTGGTAATTCAGGTAAGTTTCAGGGGCCCAGATCAGGGAGATAGTTATAAAGATGGGGAGAAGTGGTGATTCTGGATATATTTTAAACGTAGAGTCGATAGAATTTCCTGATGGATTGCTTGTGATTTTTAAGAGAAAGAGAGGCGTCAAGGTTGCTTAAATTGCTAACAGTTTAGTATGCTAAAAATACTTCTTGCTACTTTATTTCCCTGAAAAGAGATAACAACAAGAAACCTGATAATACGGGCCGAGCGCGGTGGTTCAAGCCTGTAATCCCAGCACTTTGGGAGGCCGAGACGGGCGGATCACGAGGTCAGGAGATCGAGACCATCCTGGCTAACACGGTGAAACCCCGTCTCTACTAAAAAATACAAAAAACTGGCCGGGCGCGGTGGCTCAAGCCTGTAATCCCAGCACTTTGGGAGGCCGAGGCGGGCGGATCACAAGGTCAGGAGATCGAGACCACAGTGAAACCCCGTCTCTACTAAAAATACAAAAAATTAGCCGGGCGCGGTGGCGGGCGCCTGTAGTCCCAGCTACTCAGGAGGCTGAGGCAGGAGAATGGCGGGAACCCGGGAGGCGGAGCTTGCAGTGAGCCGAGATCGCGCCACTGCACTCCAGCCTGGGCAACAGCGTGAGACTCCGTCTCAAAAAAAAAAAAAAAAAAAAAAAAATACAAAAAACTAGCGGGGCGAGGTGGCGGGCGCCTGTAGTCCCAGCTACTCGGGAGGCTGAGGTAGGAGAATGGCATGAACCCGGGAGGCGGAGCTTGCAGTGAGCTGAGATCCGGCCACTGCACTCCAGCCTGGGCTACAGAGCGAGACTCCGTCTCAAAAAAAGAAACAAACAAAAAAAAACCTGATAACACAAAGTGCTGACAAGAATACAGAGCAATTAGAATTCTCATACATTGCTGGTAGAAATATAAAATGGTACAGCTGCTTGGAAAAATAGTTTGGCAATTTCTTGCAACATGATTCAGCAGTCCCCTTCCTAGATATTTACCCAAGATAAATGAAAACATACGTCCACACAAAAACTTTAGGCAACACTTTATAGTGGCTTTATTCATAATATCTGCAAAGTGGAAACAACCCAAATGTCTTTCAGCTGGTAAATGGAAAAACAGACTGTAATACATCCACAGAGTGGGATATTACTCAGCAATAAAACGAGCTACTGATACATGTAACAACATAGGTGAATATCAGATACTTCATGTTAAATGAAGGAGGCTGACTCAAAGGGTTACCAGCTGTGTTATTCCACTTATATGACCTTCTGGAAAAGGCAAAATACATACATGGAAAAAGCAAAATACAATCTTCCATCCTATGGGATGGAACATCAACATCACTGGTTGACAAACAGTGGAGGAGGAGTTGACTGTAAAGGCATGAAGGAACATTTTGGTATGTTGGAAATGTTCTGTGTCTTGATTTTGGTGGTAGTTACATGATTATATGTGTTTTTTAGCAAACAAAGGCCTGTGCATCTGAAAAGGGTGAGTGAATTTTACTGTGTATAAATTATGCCTCGGTAAACCAAATTTTAAAATTAAAAAGTAAACCAGACTTAGAGAGAAAAGCTCCTCTTACATCTTAGCAGTGCAGCAGACACTCTAGAAAGAAGTTTCCCCTGCCAAAAGGACAAAGCATTCTTTCAAAGGGTCTTGGTGATTCTGTCATTATTTCTGTATCTTCATGGCTCCTGACAAATCCTACCTAGGTTTGATCTAGTAACTCAGTAGCTTAAAAAACAGCCAGCCAACACCCCCACCCCAAGAAAAAAACCAACCCTCGTGGTTTAAAGGATATCTACAATGCCAGAAAGAGAGAGACAGGGTCAGAGAAGGGAGGATAGTGCGGAGAGAAACAGAAACTTGGAAGTTGCTGTTATCATTGGCACAATTTGAAACATCTGGAAATTGGACAGTTCTTTCCATAGTTAAGCCAATTTTTTCACCAGAGATATTACCAAGAACTGCGTATGTGCAGAGCTGACTTAACCTGTTGGACAATTTTAAAAGCTCAGTTTCTAAGAAGGAATAAGGATTTATTCGACATTCCCAATTCAGTCCTACTGACTGACTGCCTCACTGGGTGACCGCAGAAAGGCAGATCACTCCTGTTCTCTTTGCCTCTGTTCCCTCATATATATTGTGAAAGAGTAGCTGAGTGATTACTCAGATTCCTTCAAGAGCTAAGGTTCTGGGTTCTGTGATTTCGTGGCTGAAGGAAGTGTGACATGTTGATAAGGTGGGGAACAAAGCAAAGCAGAGAGACATAAAGGAAAAGAAAGAGAAAAGGGGAGAATTTCCAAGAGTAGATTTTGTGATGAAAATAATAACAATAATGACTATTTATTAAGCATGTACTCTGTACGAGGCACTGTTCTGGGTGCTTAATGTATATAAATTATTTAAGGTATTCCTTCAAAGGGGGAAATTCTAGGAAATATGAAATGTTTTAAAACTGAAGATAAGAGAGTAAAGTATAAAACAAATAATTGAGAATTAAAGCTGTGTACCTTAGCTAAGAAAATGTTGCTTTCTAAACCAGACTGATGTAATCAAATCAAAAGGCGTCTTTAAGGGTAACTGTTTTTAAAGTATCAGGGACACTGAAAATGAAGTATTAAGACAGTCCCATCTAAGGGCATCCTTTTTAAGGAAGGAATTTTGAAGAAAATTGGAAGGTGAGAGGTTAACAGTTCAAACGAGTGTAGGCAGATAAATGTTATATATTTGATATTGTCCTTTAAGCAAAATCAGTATAAATTTTAAGATTAAAAATGTTATAAGAATATTTGTATTATATTCCAAAATTATTTTGTTATATTTATTAAATGGTAAAAGAGAAATGGTTTGGTAGAGGTAAGACTTTGAATTCCTTAGGAAAGAAATTTCGATGTCAAGGTGGTAGTTAAAATAATATGTTAGTGCGTGTAAGAGTTGGGATTTGTGGCAAAAATAAATTAGGGAATGATTATTTTCTGGATAAAATGATTCTTAAACAAAAGAATTCTTGGAAAGCATTGCTATCAATAGAAAACTAACCTGATTAATTTTTAAGGATTTATTAAAAGATATAATTTGCATAAAGCTTTGTAACAGTCTTTTTTGCAGAGATCTACATAATTTGTGCTTAACTATACATTATAGTGAATTTTGAAATAACCTATGACATATTTTTGCTTTCTGGAGGATCAAACAGTTTTTGTTTGTTTGTTTTTTTGAGACAGAGTCTCACTCTGCGGCCCAGGCTGGAGGGCAATGGCACAATCTTGGCTCACTGCAAGCTCCGCCTCCCAGGTTCAAATGATTCTCCTACTCCGGCCTCCCAAGTAGTGGGGACTACATGCACGTGCCTCCACGCCCAGCTAATTTTTTGTATTTTTAGTAGAGACGGGGTTTCACCGTGTTAGCCAGGCTGGTCTCCATCTCCTGACCTCGTGATCCACCCGTCTCGGCCTCCCAAAGTGCTGGGATTACAGGCGTGAGCCACCATGCCCGGCCCCAAACAGTCTTTTAAAAGAACTGGTTAGTGTTTGAGTAACCTAAGTCAATTTAAAAGGAGTCATTCCCAGCTGGGTGCGGTGGCTCGTGCATGTAATCCCAGCACTTTGGGAGGCCGAGGTGGGCGGATCACGAGGTCAGGAGATTGAGACCATCCTGGCTAACACCGTGAAACCCCATCTCTACTGAAAATACAAAAAATTAGTCAGGCGTGATGGTGGGCGCTTGTAGTCCCAGCTACTCAGGAGGCTGAGGCAGGAGAATGGTGTGAACCTGGGAGGTGGAGCTTGCAGTAAGCCGAGAGTGTGCCACTGCACTCCAGCCTGGGCAACAGAGTGAGACTCCGTCTCAAAAAAAAAGGAGTAATTCCCAGTAGGTTTTATGTTGCCATGTGTAATGATGAGAGAGCTAGTGTGTGCATACTTCCTTCCCTGAGCTCTGAGGCTGTTTAATCAGATGGGTCTGGAAGGAGGCATTTATGTTATGCAAGTACTAGTGTTGACAGCACCTTATCTCCTGTGTAAAAATCATTTCCATATTGTCCTTTAAATATAATAAATATTAATCACATTCAGCGCTATAGTAGATTATAACTTGTGAATGTTTATGTTTTTGAAAAGAGAAAAGACTTAGCCCATTAACAGGCTAAACAAACTATGACTCTAGGTTGTTGGTTTTTCTCCAACTCTGACCCTACCCACACAAATGAACATCTCGAGAAATTAAGCCTCTTTCCCCATGTTGTTCATTCATTCTATTCACCTTGGGTGATCACGGGGTATTTCCGTCTTTGTAGTATGTTGTGATTTTCAAGAAACAAGAAACGCTACATGTCTTAAAAGTATTCTTTTAAAAGAATATGTGCCTAGAATATATAAAGAACTCTCAAAACTCAATGGTAGAAAAACAAACAATCCAATTAGAAAATGGGCAAAGACACAAAGAGACATTCCGCTGAAGAGTATACACAGATGGCAAATAAGCACATGAAAAAGATGTTCAATATCATTAGCCTTTAGGGAAATGAAAATTAAAACCACCATGAGATATTACTACATACCTATCAGAATGGCTAAAATAAAAGATAGTAACAACAGCAAATGAGGATGCAGAAAAATTAGATCACTAATACATTGCTGGTAGGAATGTAAAATGATACACCTCCACTGCTGACATTAAAAAAAAAAAAGCTAGACATGCCACTACTATATGACCCCAGCAGTTGTATCCCTGGGCATTTATCCCAGAGAAATGAAGACTTCTGTTCACACAAAAACCTGTACACAAGTGTTTATTGCAGCTCTATTCATCATAGCCAAAAACTGGAAACAACTCAGATGTCCTCCAGCAGGTGAATGGTTAAACAAGCGGTGGGCATTTATACCATGGATTACTGCTCAGCAATAGAAAGGCATGAACTCTTGATGCACACAACCTGGATGAATCTCCAGGTCATTATGCTGAGTGAAAAAGCCAGTCACGAAGGTTACATAGTGTATGATTCCATTTTTATAATATTCTTGAGATGACAAAATTATAGAAATGGAGAGAGCACGTTAGTGGTTACCAGGGGCTAATGAGATGGGAGACAGAGGGAATGTTTACAATGGAGCAAGACAAGGAATCCTCATGGTGATGGAAATGTTCTCCATCTTGACCATCAGTGTCAATACCCTGGTTGTGATACTATACTATAGTTTTATAAGATGTTACCATTAGGGGAAACTGGGTGGAGGGTACACAGGAGATCTCTGGGTTGTTTCTTACCATTGTAAATGTAAACTTTGAGATAACTATGTAAATCTCTAGTTATCTCAAAATTAAAAGCTTAATGTAAACAACAAAAAGAGAATATATCATCTTTCTATAGTTGCTTGTATTCAGACTCTGGACAGCTTAATCAGAGAGTGTTGTCCTGGACTTAGTTTTTCTCTCTCCCATGCTTCTGTGGTAGGATTTGATCATAGGCAGAGTCATCCCTTTTAGGAAATCAGTAAGAGGGAAATTGCCCTCTTCCATTCTGAAAATGAATATCAATGGAAGCCTTAGAGGAGAAAGAAGGAAAGACATCCTGTGTCATTCAAGGAACAAATGCAAATGGAAGAGGGTAGTTATTTCCCCAGTCCCCATCTCTGAAAACTTTCTGCCTTGCAGGGGATTGGGATTTGAAGCAGATTGTGTGATCGTTGTGTGTTTTGGCTCACCAGTCTTTATAGTATCCATTAGGGTAAGCTTCTGTCCAACCACCCAGCAGGATGCCCCCAGAGTGTGGATGAATGTTTGATTCACCAAGCCCCACAGATAGCTCTGATCATTGCTTTGTCTCTGACACAAGCCTGAAGTTTAGGAGCTTATCAGAGGGAGAGAGAGAGCACCTGTATGATGAATGATAGGGTCATTTCTGTTGGTGGAGGAATTTATGGCATTGATTGTATGCCAGTGGATATTTGTTGGATGAATACATTGAATCATAATTTTCTGAGGACAATGTTTTTCTCCTGAAATTTTTGTAATGTGGCTAAATTAGAAGTCATCTTTTGTTCCCCTTTCTCGTATTAAAGTAAGAGATTTATCCTTGGGACATTTTGCCAAGCAGAATGGACAGACAGCTTTAGCAGTTGGAAGAGCTCTCCATGTCTCTTCCTTTCTCTAAAGGCATGGTTGAAGGTGATCAGCACCATGGAAATCCAATCTACTCTTTTGCTGGTGGAAGATTAAGTTCCTTCTGGATTGGGTGCAATCATAATGATAACAATATTAATCATTTTACTAATATTGTCATTTATTGAGTACCCTGTATATGCTACTGTGTTAGCTCTCTTGTATGTATAATTTTATTTGTTATAATAACCTTTTGAGGAGGTATTATTGTATCCCCATTCTTAGGTGAAGAAATCAAGGCTCAAGCAGCCTAAAAATTTGCTTAGTTATAGGAAATATCATAAGAAAAAGTCTTAGGAAAGTGGTTGGTGGCCTAATGGAAAAGCTCTAGTTTTAGGGTCAGACCCAGGTTTAAGTTCTGGTTCTTCCTCTTAATTCATCTTAGCTATGTGACCTTGGGTCAGCTTCTTAACTTCTTTGAGGTCATAGCATCGTACCTGGCATATAACAGCTATTATTATGTCAAATAATTATTTCTCAAGAAAAGAAGCAAGAGGTTAAGTGAGAGGGAATAGTTAGAACGTTCCTCAAACTTTCCTGTTACATCTCCTTTTCTTAGAAAATTAGCCTGTGAGGGCCGGGCGCGGTGGCTCAAGCCTGTAATCCCAGCACTTTGGGAGGCCGAGGCGGGCGGATCACGAGATCAGAAGATCGAGACCATCCTGGCTAACATGGTGAAGCCCCGTCTCTACTAAAAAATACAAAAACAAAAACAAACAAAAAAAAAACTAGCCAGGTGCGGTGGTGGGCGCCTGTAGTCCCAGCTACTCAGGAGGCTGAGGCAGGAGAATGGCGTAAACCCGGGAGGCGGAGCTTGCAGTGAGCTGAGATCCGGCCACTGCACTCCAGCCTGGGCGACAGAGCGAGACTCCGTCTCAAAAAAAAAAAAAAAAAAAAAAAAAAAAAAAAAAAAAAAAATTAGCCTGTGAGTATAAAGAACTTAAAACATCTGGGCTATTTTCTTTGTGAAATTCCCAAGATCACCCAACTATTCACTGCCAAAGCTGGGATGATCCATCCTATTGGTTCCAATAAGATTTAGCTCATAAATATAATGCAGTTTGTTAAGGCTTAAGAGCTTAACTAGTCGAAGCCTCTAGTTTTGTGTCCTTGGGCAAGTAATTTCATTAATTTGAACCTCAATTTCCTCCTCTGTAAAATGGGGTTAATAATAGTACCTATATCAAGGGTTATAATGAGAATAAAATGAGGTAATGCATATGATAATAATGTATTTAGCCCAGTTCCTGGTATATATTAAGTGCCAAGTAAGTGTTATCTACCATAATTTTTTGTTATTTATTTAAAACAAATTACCAGGATTAGTCTTCTGGACACACCACTCCAAGTCAAGTCTGCTGTCTTACATCTTATTTATGCATATAATGTGGTGTTCCTTTGTTTTCTTTCCTTTTTCCCCAAAAAGCTTTTATAGTCAAGAGGAATCTTAACAGTCAGTGGTATCTTAGACTTGGGGAAGTAGGTTGTGCAGGTACACATTCCTCCAGACCTGGCTTTTCCTAAACACTGACTAGAATATGTACATATCACAGGTAGGAATCTAAGATTCACCACTTTAGAAGGAAATCTCCTTTACTTACTACGAAAGGATTAAGAGAGGGAGAATTGAGAAGCTCAGGCCTTTTTGCCTGTGTTATTAATCTCATAAATGCCCCAGGTCCCCTGCCTTTATTGAAGAAGGAAAGCCACGTTTGTTGCCTCCATTCTGAACCGAATCATGAGACTCTAGGCAATAACTGCCATTGAGGATGGCTAATTATGTTGTTTAATTTTATTTAAGGCTTTGCAAGAATATTTGGATGACCTACCCTTTATTATATAATGGAGTCATTAGAATAACTTTTATATTGCATTGTGGTTTTCTCTTAAGTATGTTCCTGTTGTGCACAGATGAATTTGTAATGCAGAATGTCAGCATAGTCTATATTTAATTGTACCTGCTGTTCTCATTCATTAGAACGCAGTCCCCAAGAAATAACTAGATAGATATATTGGGTTTTTTTCTTTTCATAAGACAATTAAACATAATGAAAGAGCATTGCTGAAGATCCCAGGCACAGTGCTAGGAGAGGTTACTAGGAGTGGAGACCTGCTAATGCACCCTCTGGCTCCTGGTGAACTGAGAGTGGCTTCCTGGTATTCATACAGTGTAACTGCTTTATGGGGGGAAAAAGTTGAAGAGAAGTTTATTTCTGCTTCCATTATTATCCCACAACAGCCACATGCCACATTTAAAAATGTTTCTGTAAGAATTGTACCATATCTGTTTCTAAGAGCATTCAGTGAGACATGTAAAAGTTCAGAGCAAATTAAGTGTTTTAAGTATGAAACAAAACAAAGACCAAAAAGAAGTAGAAGTTGGAGATACCAACAGCACCTGATGTGAATAGGTCACAGCAAAAAGGGAATCCTCAGTTGGTATGGTTTTTCTTTTCTGACAGAAGAAAGCATATAGCTGATACAAAATCACAATTTTCTTTAGAACTGATCTTACCAGACACTGGGCGCAGTGGCTCATGCCTGTAATCTCAATGCTTTGGGAAGTCGAGGTGATCAGATCATGAGATCAGGAGTTTGAGACCAGCCTGGCCAATATGGAGAAACTTCATCTCTACTAAAAATACAAAAATTAGTGGGGCGTGGTGGTGGGCACCTGTAGTCCCAGCTACTCAGGAGGCTGAGGCAAGAGAATCGCTTGCACCCAGGAGTTGGAGGTTGCAGTGAGATGAGATCGTGCCACTGCACTCGAGCCTGGTGACCCAGTGAGACTCCATCTCAAAAAAAAAAAAAAAAAAAAGGAATCTTTCCGGGAAATTACCATTTGGGTCCCTATACAAAGCTCATTAAGTAACTCCAACTGTAGTTTTGTGAAGGAGCTTTTATTTGTTTTGAACAGCCCCCTTGGCACCCAGCCAGATCCTAGCCAAGGGTAACCTCCCACCCTGACCCCTGATTGTGCTGGGGGCAGGGGCTGGGCAGTGGGCGGAGGAGCCCTTTTGTGAAGACTTCAGGAAAGCACATGCTCTTGAGGCTCTGGCCTTTGTTAGCAAGCTTCTGCTTGATGCTGTTTCTGTGGATTGTTTAATGACTAATTGGTGCAGAATGTGTAAAAATACAGTTTCCTGCACGAAGCAGTTATGGGTGGCAACATGGGTTGTCTCAACATGATACCAATTTCCACAGACGATTTGGTCAATTCAGTGGGGGGAAAAAAATCAGTCAGTCCAGCCTGAAAATCAGAGCAGTTACTTACGGTTATTGAGGCAACTATGGTTGGTGGATCAAATTTTTCATGTTTGAATCAGTTGTTTTTACATTTTATAGACATAGCCTTAGTCATTTTTGGAAATAATCTTAAATACACAAAAGTAACATTTTAAAATTAGTATCTTTGTTTAAATATTTGTAATCACAGTTTATCAGGCCTAGTGCATATCAGTTCTAAGAGGAAATAACCATTTTACCATTGATATATAGTATATTATATGTAATTAACTGATCTTTCATACTTTGTTATAGAGTAGGAGAGTGACCACAGTGACCACAAAAGCACCTGCAGAAACTATGGATTATCAATTTATTTATTAGTAATTAATTAGTAATGGTAATGAGAAATCAAGTTGTGTTTTGAGGTTGATTTTTTAAAACAGCTTTCTTGATATATAATTTGCATGCCATAAAATTCACCTACTCAATTCAGTGATTTCTAAGTTTATAAAGTTGTGCAACCATAACCATATTCCAGTTTTAGAACATCGTCATCACCCCAAAAAAGTATCCTCATGCTCATTTGCAGTCAATCCCTGCTCCTGTCCTCAGCCCCAGGGAACCACTAATTTACTTTCTGACTCTTAGAAAAGATTTGCCTTTTCTGGACATTTTGTATAAGCAGAATCATACCACATGAAATCTTTGTGCCTGACTTCTTTCACTTAGCATGATGTTTTTGAGATGAGTCTGTGTTATAGCATGTGTCTGCAGTTCATTCCTTTTTATTGTTGAATAGTATTCCGTTGTATGGATATATCACATTTTATCTGCTTATTTACTAGTAGAGGGACATTTGGCATTGTATCCACTTTGGGACGATTATGAATAATACTACTTTTCATACACAAGTCTTTTTGTGATTCTGTATTTTTATTTCTCTTGAGTAAATACCTAGGAGTGGAATTGGTATATTTCTTTAAATATTTGTAAATCATAGTTTATCAGGCCATCTAGCACATATCAGATTTGAGAAGAAATAATTATTTTACCGTTGGTATATACTGTATGATTAGTGTAATGAACCAATGTTTCATACTTTGTTAAAGATAGAGTAGGAAAAGGACCACATAGTGACTACAAAGGTTATGTAATAGGTTTATGCTTAATTTTTAAGGACACTTTGAGGCTGATTTTTATTTACCTAAAACCACCTACTGTTATCCTTAGCATGACTGAAGGTCCTTTTAATACACTCTTCCATTATTTTTGCTCCCTGATATTTTTCTAATAATCATCTAAGCACTTCAAGTTATTGGATGGAACTGCATCATAACCACCTATTATCTACTTGGGCTGTCACTGCTGCAACTCAAAGATTTATTGCATCATTGTTAAAAAGCCCAGCTTGCTGTGAAATCTCGCTGAAGGAGTGGGACAATAATGTGATAGGAGACACATGTTGTGATTGTATAACGTTAACTCTTCTGTGATCCCAGCTGAACACACTTGCTATCCTAGAAGAAGCCTGCCTTCAGGTGGAGCTGGTATAATGAAAGTTAAGCTCATTTAGCATTTGGATATGAGCCAGTGTATTAAATGATCCACATCCTGATTTCCTAGAGTGGAAGTCATCATTACCAATTCTACAAAGCAGTAGCTTTATAGTATATTTGGTACATTCAAGTTTACAAAATGTTTTTCCCATTCATTTGATTCATTCAACATTTCACTGACCTCTAGCTCTGTGCCAGCAGTGCTAAGCACACGGGCTCACTTCATTCTCTTAACATCCTTGTCAATGTAGGAAGATCAGATATCAAGTTATCAGATATCAGTATATCATATACAGGATATGATGTACAAGATCAGGGATGATATCTAATCTTCTGATACTGGCAAGGTTGTCAGTGAGAATTCAGGATTGTTATGAGAATTAAGTGAAATTGTGTGCTCAACACAGCATGTGAGTGTTGTGAGTACACACACTCACACATACATGTATGCTCAGAGAGGTTTAAATGATTCGTGCGGTCTCACAGTCCGTATGCAGGGGCACTTTCCAGGGCATCACTCTGCTTCCCTTAAGGGAATCTGACCCACAGGAATCTATTTTGATGCCTATAAAAGCCTACTGCATAAAATGACTAAATCTTTTAAAATGAAAAAGATAAGGAGTATTGGATATTAAAAACGAGTCACTTTGTATTGTACCTTTATCTTACTATTTCCAAAATGATATTCATCTCTTGGCCAAGATAACTTAAACCTAAACCTTAAATTAGGAAACACCTAAACATGGTATTTCATTTTTAACGCAAAAGGAGAATAAGTTAGTTTGCTTTTTCACTAAGGGTTTATGTGTTGCGGTAGAAGAAACTTATTTCTCTTTAGTGCTATGAAAAGGACCCATAATTCCAGGCTTCAACACACCTCATTTGTATTTTCTTTGAGAAAATGTCACAGTTAAAATCAATGCCCTAGTATTCATTTGAGCTCCCTTGCCTTCAATAAAACTAATTGATAAACCCTAATAATTAATGGCCTGATTAAACCAAAATGACTTACATCTGCCCTGATGATTGCCATTTATAATCAGTCACTTTAATGACTCATCTTTTCTGTGCTTTGCTTACAGAAGAAAGGCTGTGATGTTTTTAAGTGAGCTGAATGAAAAGCTGTATGCCTTCAATTGCTGTTTGTTTTCCATAACTTGATATTGCATTAAAATAAGCATAAATATAACTACCTCCTTAAAAGTAATCTTTCTGCCTAATCTGTTGTGCTATTGTCTATGGCTTCGAGTGAAGCTGAAAACAAGAAAAAAAATCAAATCATTTCAGTGTTCCTGGAGATTTTTTTTTTTTTTTTTTTTTAAGATAGAGTCTTGTTCTGTCGCCATGCTGGAGTGCAGTGGTGCAGTCTCAGCTCACTGCAACCTCCGCCTCCCTGGTTTAAGCTATTCTCCTACCTCAGCCCTCAGCCTCCTAGGTAGCTGGGACTACAGGCACACGCCACCATGCCCAGCTAATTTTTTGTATTTTTAGTGAAGACAGGATTTCGCCATGTTGGCCAGGCTGGTCTCGATCTCCTGACCTCATGATCCACCCACCTTGGCCTCCCAAAGTGCTGGGATTACAGGTACGAGCCACTGCACCTGGCCCCTGGAGCTATTCTTAAGAGTTGTAGGTTGGCTGGGTGTGGTGGCTCATGCCTATAATCCCAGCACTTTGGGAGGCCAAGGCAGGCGGATTACCTGAGGTCAGGAGTTTGAGACCAGCCTGGCCAACATGGCGAAACCCCATCTCTACTAAAAGTACAAAAATTAACTGGGTGTGTTGGTGGGTTCCTGTAATCCTAGCTACTTGGGAGGCTGAGGCAGGAGAAGCTTGAACCCCGGCATTGGATGTTACAGTAAGCCGAGGTCACGTCATTGCACTTTAGCCTGGGTTTCAAGAGCAAGGCTCCGTCTCAAAAAAAAAAAAAAAAAAAAAAAAAAACAGATACTTCTACTTCTGCCCATGGAATCACTGCTGTGGGATTTGCCTTCCACCAAAAATAATTAGGAAACTGGACAAAATAGTGAAACAGTTATCTTCAAACTTTAGACAACAGGCAATGTGAGATAGTGATCCCTGAGAGAATAGAAACAAATGAAGTGAGTCCTATAATCACCCAAGCTTTCTGCACAGAAATCCAAACAAAGCTCAAAGGTCTTACTGAGCTGAAGAGACAGAATTTGGAGTTTGAGGAGACCAAAAATGGCTAGAATTTACAGAGCAGAGTCCTAGAAAGGCAGGAACATGCAGAGAAAGAGCTCTAGAAATTGCATAGGCGTTTCCTTGTGTCTGGCCTAATACCAGCCTCTGCATTTATAGAGTGAAATCCTACAAAGCTAGATAGCAACTACTGTTTGGAAAAGAAAATTTCTGGGGAACTGTAAGCTGAACAATTCCCAAAACTTACACAAAGTTGGGAATCTTTTAAATTCCAATAATCCAGTGTAGAGAGGCCTCATTAAACACATTGAAGAACTCAAGAAAGACATTAGAAGGATTATGCTTTAGCAGTGGGGTTAAACTAGCCCTGTAATAGGGGTTACTCTCAACTCTCCTAAAATAAAAGCTCTAAAATCAGCCTCAAAATGATTCAGCTGTCAGTATTCAGCAGCTATACCACTTGCCAGTATCAAGTCCAACACACTGGATTACAATAAAATCCAGCACTTGACAACACAAGATCCACAACATTGAACATCCACATAAAAAGTAGACAAGCAAAGACTTTTTCTTCTGATTATGGATGAAAGACTATAACCAGGAAAAAAAAATCAATCAATAGAAATAGATGCCCCCCTCCCACATACACACCAGAAATAATGGACTTTGCAGACAGAACTTTAGAATAGTTTTTATAAAAACTGTATCTGCTCAAGGAATTCATAGGACACATGAGCATAATGAGGTAAATGGAAACAAAGAAACAAGTTGAACATTTATTTTTCAATTACAAAAAATATCTGAAATTAAAATTTCATTAATGAATTAACTGGATTAGACACTACAGAAGAAATTATTGTGACCTTGAGGTTAAAGATCTAGAAATTATCCAAAATTACTACAAAATTACTCATTCCTACTACTAGAAAAAATATTTTTTTACATGAGTACAATCTTAACAATCTTTGAGACACTATCAAGAAGTCTAAGATGTATGTGTAAGTGGAATCTCAAAAGGAGAGGAAAGAGAAAAGGAAACAAAAAATAGTTTGAAGAAATAATAGCTGAAAACTTTCCAAATTTGGTGAAGCCTATAAGTCCACAGATCTAAGAACTCAAGAACTCTAACCAGGATGAACACAGAACCACACCAAAGCACATCAAAATCAAAATTTTGATAACCAGTGACTAAAAAGAAAATCTTAAAAATATTCATAGAAAACAGAGCACATTAAGTAGAGAAACAAAGATAAGAATGACAGCCGACTTCTTGTCACAAGCTATGCAAGCCAGAAGATAATGGAAGGATATCTTTAAAATGTTGAAAGAAAAAAGTTATTCCAGAATTCTGTGCCCAGCAAATACATTTTCCAAAAATAAACAGCTAAATAAAGACTTTTTCAGACGAATATGAGAGAATTCATTGCCAGTAGACCAGCATTACAAAAAAATGTTAAAGGAAGTTATTTAGGATGAAGGAAACTGATGATGGATGGGTAGATCTACACAAAAGAATAAATAGTTTCACAAATCATGGATAAATAAAAAGATTTTTTCTCACTTTTAAATGTCTTTAAAATATAATTATGTAAAGGGAAAATAAAGACATTATATTATGGAGCTTATAGTGTACATAGAGGAAAGATGTATGAAAAAAGATGAGAAGAAGAAAGTGGAAATATATTATTGTAAGATTTGTACATTATAAATGAAATACCCTAATATTACTTGAAGGTAGACTGTAAGAAGTTAAAACAGCATATTGTAAATGTTAGAACAGCCATAAATAAATAAAGCTTCAAACAGGCTGGCAAAATTCAACCCATGGGCAAAAATTGGGCCTTTGCCTGTTTTTAACACAATGGCGTTGGAACATAGTCATGGCCATTCATTTCCATGTGGCCTTTGGTTGCATTTGCACTACATCAGCAGAATTTGAGAAGTTACCACAAAAAGCTTATAGCTCTTAAAGCCTGAGATGTCTACTTTATGACTCTTTACAGCAAAAGTTTGCCAACCTCTGGCTTAGAAGCAAGTAGTAGAGATTAGTGGAATGCTAAGAACTAGCCCAGCTAACCCAAAAGAAAGCAGGAAAAGAAGAAAAAAAGGAACAAAAGACAGATGGGGCAAATAGAGTTGAACCCAGCCATATCAATACTTACGTTAAGTGTGAATGATCTAAACAGTCCAATCAAAAGCACAAATGTCAAACTGTTTAAAAGAGCAAGACACAACTGTACAGTGTTTGCAAGACACCTATTTCAATTATAATGGCAGATATAGCATCCAACAATCATCATCAGATTGTGAAAGAAAAATAATAACATGGCCAGGCACGATGGCTCACACCTGTAATCCCAGCACTTTGGGAGGCTAAGGCAAGCAGATCACTTGAGGTCAGTAGTTCGAGACCAGCCTGGGCAACATGGTGAAACCCCCATCTCACTAAAAATGCAAAAATTAGCTGGAGGTGTATGTACCAGACACCATTCTAGATGTGGTAGTGAACAAAACAGACCAAGTATGCATTCATGGAGCTTCCCTTTAAGAGGGGAGTACTGAGAATTAACAGATCTTTATGTAGAAATACAGCATGTTGATGGTGCTAAATGTTAAGAACACTGAAGCAGAAGAAAAGGGAAAGGAATTTTCTTAGCTGGGAGGGTATTGCTACTGCATACCAGGTGGTTTGGAAAGGCTTCCCTTAAAAAGGTAGGAATCTAAAGCAAAGGAGAAAATTTCAGGCAAAAATCTAAAGCAAAGGTATACAATTTGTGGAAGCATAATATTTCACGGACACAGAGCCACAAAGCAAGAGCATACCTGGCAGGTGGGCCAGTGAGCTGAAGCAGAGAGGGCATGGAAAAGAGTGGCAAGGTGAGAGTATGGCACAGCTCACAAGGGCCTTGGGGACCTCTGGGAGGACTTTCCATTTTTGCACCGAGTTGGAAAGGCTTTGGAGGTTTTAGGCAAAGAAGTGACGTGGTCTGACTTAGGTTTTAAAGGGATCACTTTAGCTGCTGTGTTGAACACAAACTATAATAGAGCAAGTGTAAAACTAGGAAAACCATCTCAGTAGCATTGTTGAGGAAAGGGTGCATATAGTCTGGCAAAAATGTTTCCTCATAAACATCACATTGGTTTTACAGTCCTACTTACTGGGCTTTGGAAATTATTTTCTTTGAGCTAGTATTTTACTCAAATACAGCTTAAATTGCCACAGTAGCAATAGAAGTTATTTTCTAAATAGAATGAAATATACAACTTTTTCTAGCTTGGTTGATTACCAGTTGATAATAATAATATACTTATAGAATGTTGGACAATTTAAAAAGCAATTTTATATTCATTATCTCATCTAATCCTCACAGTTATCAAATATTGACATGGTAACTGTTATCTCCCTACAGAGTTGGAAACTAAAACATCACATGCCAAGGCCAGTCATGTGTCAAATTTGTGACAGGATCAAAAAGACTAAAACCAGGTTATCTGTCTCCTAGCCCAGATTCATTGACTTTGTTAAAGGGAGCTGTTAGGTTCAAATTATCTCAAGGTTGCTGGTAAAGGGGACATTTATATTAGCAAATTTAATGTATCATTTAAAAGCTCTCAACCAGTGAGCGAGATACTGTGCTCAGAAGGGATACATTTGAAGATGTATAAATTAAACTCCTACCCTGTGAACTTAATTCTTTGAGTGATGATACTGATAACAGCAAATACATTAAATAACTCTTAGTATAAAATGTCATCAAAGCCAAGTGTGGTGGCAAACACCTGTAGTCCCATTGACTCGGGAGGCTGAGGCAGAAGGATCACTTGAGCCCAAAAGTTTGAGGTCAACCTGGGCAACATAGCAAGACCCTGTCTCTGAAATACATGCATACATACATTACATATATAAATCATATGCTTTGCCAAACAAATGGTACAGACAGTAGACGCTACAGCAATTCAAAGAAGGTAGTGACTGATGGCCTGAGATGAAGGATGGGCAGGATTCAGATAGATGGAAAATATGGAGGAAAGGTTTCTAAACCTGGGGGTGGGAGGGAGATGATGAAAACAGAATGAACAAAGCCTTAATGAGGGTTTTTTTTTTCTTTTGAAACAATGATTAAAACAGTCTTGTTGGAATGCAAAGACTGATTTGAGGATGACTGGATGTCTACTACTTTCACACATAAAGTACTTCTGAAAACCAGGTTGAGGGGAGAATATGAGAAGTCATACAGTAGGCTTACATGTACATTAAAAAAATGTTGGAAAGCTGGAAAAATGCAGTCAGGTTCTTATTTACACCTTGTCTTTTGGAATATAGTTTAGCAGTTTTGTTGTTTTATTATTTTCTCTTTCCATTGATCCACTTAAGTCAGATGTATCTGATTGAAACTAAAGATTTGCTGCTTTTAGCATACCTCTTAATTTCCAGGCAGCACCTTCTTCCAGGAGCTCAAAATATTTGTTCATTAACTGTCTCCATCTGATGTGGTGGCTTAAGAATGGTTTGGGGCAAACTTGTCCAACCCATGCTCCACGGGGCCACAGGAGCCACAGGATGGCTTTGAGTAGTGCAGCCCAGCGTGAATTTGTAAACTTTGTTAAAACATTATGGGATTTTTTTGTGTGTGCCATTTTTTTCTATCTCGTCAACTATCATTAGTGTATTTTATATGTGGCGCAAGACAGTTCTTCCAATGAGGCCCAGGGAAGCCAAAAGATTGTACACCCCTAATTTAGGATGTCAATATATAAAGGAACAAATTGTCCAAAAGAAAAATATTTAAAACTCAGGGCCCATGATAAGAACTAGATTTGAAAAATAAGACCAAACTATGTAGAATCTAACATTTGTTTCAGTTCAGCAAACATTTAGGTGTCTACTGTGGCTGTCTATGATGTGTTGTGCTAACTGCTGGGGCACACTTGAAAGCACAACCCTATTCTTAAGGAATTCATGTTCTGGTTGGTGGCAGGCATGTCAGAGAATACTTAACCTCCTCCTTAAGGAGAGAAATGATTTAGTGAAAGTGGTATATTTAAGGTTTAATATGATGGTGGTATAAGAATTAGGTTGAAAAATTAGAGAAAACTAGACACCAAGAGACCAGGGACTCGCTGGTAAAGGGGACATTTGTCTTAGCAATTTTTTTTTTTTTGAGACGAGTCTCGCTCTGATGCCCAGACTACAGTGCAGTGGCACCATCTCAGCTCACTGCAACCTCCGTTTCCCAGGTTGAAGCAATTCTTCTCCCTCAGCCTCCCGAGTAGCTGAGATTACAGATGACCGCCACCATGCCTGGCTAATTTTTGTATTTTTAGTAGAGATTTCTCCATGTTGGCCAGGCTAGTCCCGAACTCCTGACCCCAAGTGATCTGCCTGCCTCGGCCTCCCAAAGTGTTGGGATTACAGGTGTAAGCCACTGCTCCCGGCCATGTATTAGTAAATTTAATGTATCATTTAAAAAGCCATCCATTACTGAACAAGATACTATGCTTGGAAGGGATACATTTTAAGAGGTATAAAGTATACTCCTACCCTGTGAACTTATTTCTTGGGGTGATGATACCAATAAAAAGAGCTTACAATTGCCTGTGCATACCAACTTGAATTCCTAGAGCCTCCCAATAGAGGTTATAGTGTGTAGTATCTGAAGTGCTTGCTACAGAGACAGGCTCTACAGTTCACCCCTCATCACTGAAACAGAATCCTCAACCACAACATGTACTCGTGGTCTCCATTCTTTATTCTCTCATCCATTCAACAAATGTTTATTGAGCACTTGAAATATATCTGTCACTCTTTCAGGGGCTGGGAGTACAGTAGTCAAGAAAAGAGACAAAGTCCCTGCCTTCATGGAATTTACATTCAAATGTCAGTTATCAGGCTGAGGCTAATAACATTTATCAGGCTAAATGAACTAATGTATAAAAAAATGCCTAGCACATTGCCTGTCACATAAGTATGATTCAGTAATAGTTGCTGTGTTTAAACTTGAAATTTGAATTAAGTATCTACTCTTGGCAAAATACTTTGTTGTGGTACCCTTTTGCCAGATGGAAGGTCAGGAGAAGATTAACCCATTTACAATTTTTTAAAAAATGTTACATCAAAAAATTGTTTCCTGTTCAGTGTCAGTGTAGTTGAGATTATATGCTGTTTTAAATATAACCAGTTGTCTCTGCTAGACCACTTTTGCCATAAAAGATGCATTGAAGCAGATGCTGCTCTATACCATCAAAAGTGGTATGCTCTTGTCCTCCTTGGATGGCTTTTTTGGGCTCCCTGAATTCCTGAAAAGGCTCATTGTTGTCACTGACGATGCTTCACAGAAATCCTTTGTTTCATTACTTAGCGACTGACTGCTTTGGTGAAATCTATTCAATTCTTTTGTTAACTGTAACAGCAGTCAAAAATAATGTAAGGGAGGAGAAGGATAAATGAAAGACTAATAAGCACATGCATGTAGACACATACGCACATCTTTTAGATAAATTTCTAAGTATTATCTGAAGTAACATTTGCCTTGTAAAACATGGGAAATAGCAGTGCTACATTCATTTCCTCATCGGTTTCATTCAGATACGACCTGTTACCCGTAGCATATGAATGACTTTTCCCTGTTGGCCTCCCTTTGGCCTTACTATTGCTTAGATGGGAGGATTAGCCTGATAATTACACATATAGAGCAAAACGCATCCTTTTTGTGCAAATTCTTTGCAGGAAGATTACCTTTTCTTATCTACCTCCTTTTCCTGAAAAACTACGGATAGGATGATGGGTGTATTTACCGTTGTTGTAAGCCAAAGTTTGATTTCACTTTTACTTGAAATAAACTCTTGCTTCTGTAGAAACCAGAAATTGTTAAAAGTGGAGGAGTTAAGACCTTACATTTTACCTTCAGTTAAAAAAAATGCTTTTCATTAAATTTGTGATTTGAATTTCGGATTGAGCAGATGATGTCATTTCTGCAACTTGGTGTGGTGTGCGTGTGTGCTTTTAAAGAACAAACGCTCTAGATATATGGAATTAGTTACATGGCCTTTTCTGGTCCCTTTTTAGATGTGAAGCCCTCCAATATGCTAGTAAACACAAGAGGACAGGTCAAGCTGTGTGATTTTGGAGTTAGCACTCAGGTATGTCCCTTTTCCTCCCAGTATACTCTTTTCTCTGCAACAACCTCTTTATATTTTCATTCTGTTCTCTGGATTGAAAAATCACCTAGCTGCCAGACAAACAGAAACCCTGCATCTTTTCCTCGGCTGGGAGTGTGTTATTCATTTTTAATCTCTGAGCGAGTTTCCTTCATCAGAATATGATTGTTCATTGTTTAATGACAGTAAAAACTGCTGATATTGTAATTACTACTTACGAATAGCAAACTTCATTGATATGCAGCTTTGATATGAAAGCGTTTTGGCCAGACAAAAGGGAGGGCAGAGTGGGAGCTGTGTCTGGGGAACCCAACTGGCCCACAATAAAAATTAATATTGGGAGCAACAATGGTGGAGGGCCATTACAATGTGCAGCACAAATTTTAATTAATTTCCATTTTGGGCCTCCCCTGAGAAACCCAGTGATAGTGACCCATGAGCGTGCTGTGATGTTGATTTGAATTGCAGCCACCTTTACTCTCAGCCAAACACGAAGACCAAAGCGAAGGTCATCGTTGTATTATGAGTTGTCAAAGTCTGTTATCCCTCCAGCGTATTTAGTGTTCGTTTCATTCTAGTAATGCATGGGGCTTCATTCACATCTTGAGCCATCTGACTAAAAATTGAGTGTGTTCAAATTCTGCTTTAAATTGACTTTTTATATCAGGCGGGTTTGGGGTACTAAAGCGATAAGCATCCTGCTTAAGTGAATTGTTTAAGGTTATCTGCTATAAACTGTAATGCTGTGCTTGTTTAAATTGGAAATCACATTCAAAAGAAAAGAGAGATTTAATCATTTTTAATGCCTTTGTAGATAAATTTGTTCCCTTTTACATAATTTTTAGTTGATTTATACGAATGATGATTGTAGGTTAAATGAGGAATAATTGCCCATTTTATTTCCACATTATCTTTATATTGTTCTAACAGACTGTTTTGTCTCATAGCTGGTGAATTCTATAGCCAAGACGTATGTTGGAACAAATGCTTATATGGCGGTAAGTAAACTTATGCAAAAATAACATTTAAAACCAACATCTTTATCTTTATGTACTTGGTAATGTATAATTCTTGAATTAATTCCACAGCTTTAGCCTAGCAGATCATAAATTACGAAGTCAATCTACTCATGGTCTGATTTTTAAATCTTTCTAAAAGACATTAGGGTTTTTACAGGAGCTATCAACTTATCTGACTTTGTTGACTTAACTGGTTGGTTCAAGTGTGAAATCGCTGAGTTTTGAAGTTTAATCCTACAGAAAAATTGCACCTTGTAGCATACTGGCCACTTTTCCACATTTCTTATTTAATTAACCCTCAAATATACCCAAATGTCAGTCAATAAAATTGGTTGTTTTTTCTTGAAATATGAACATGCTTTGTCACCTGATCAAAATTAAATTACTGATATAGCCAAATTATATTTATGGATCTCTGAATGTAAGGGTTTAGGGGGCAGTTCTCTATAGAACTTATACCTCTATATTTTGTTTAGTTGTTATTCATGCCTATTGTAAGATTATTTAGTTGCACTGAAATAAACTTACCAACAATAACAAGTGGAAGCATGAGGCTGTTTCAAAGACCAATGTAGACTTGGCTTTTGAGTAAGGGAAGTTATTTGTTTTCATAAATATACTTTAGTTTATACGTTTCCATAATCACCTTGAGAGTCAGAGGGAAAAAAAGAATTAAACAGGAAACTTATCTAGTATTATTTTTGGAGCAAAGTTTTGTCTTCCTGTAACAACTGAAAGATAATTTTTTATAATGAAAGCTCTAAATTTATTTAGGTAGTCCCTTTCATCTCTAATAGTCTTCATTAATGTATCATGAAATTAAATGATGTTAGTATGGATAAAACTGTGGGTCTTATTCTCAGTATTCTGTGTTTATATATTATCTTGATTAAAGATTTAGGGATGGAACCTTGTTCTAAACCTAATTCTAAACCTAAACCTTATTCCCAGAACAATACAAAACTTTTTTTTTTCATTCAGATACCAGAATAGCTCATTTTTGTCTTGCATGGTTTTTAAAGAAAGTTCATACTTTCTTGTTTAAGTGTAATAATAGGAAAAACAAAAAATTAACCTCTGAAGTCATCATATCTGTTTTTATAAAACGTAATCACCTTACTTCCTCTACCAAGTTAGATGAGATTGGTGAGCCACGTTTATAGCCTTACTGAATGCTAAGGTTTAAGTCTTTGAAAGAATATGAAACACTGTAATTTTTAAAAAGTGGGGGGACATGACTGTAAATGAAACAATTGCTCAACTAACCAGCATGTTCTTAGTAGCTTTAAATTCCTCTGATAATTAAATTGCATTATATTTTAATGTACAAATCCAGATTACAGTTGTCTTTCCCAGGTGTACATTAAAGAAATTAGTTTTTTATTTTTGTTTATGGGTGAATGTGATGCATCCATCTGTTAACTGAAAATATGAGGTTTAAAATTATGAAACGTTAGCTCAGATTGACAAAACTAAAATTGCTTTGCTTCTTAGGTGAGTGAATTCTAGTCGTCAGCTTTGTAGTTCAAGCTATAAAAAGCATAAGATACCTAGAAAAGGAGCAATGATAGCTTGAGAGTGAGCACTTTGCTCAGTTCAGTAGGAGGCTCTTATTGGCCAAGGCCAAGTACTTACCTACATGGTGTGAGGTTGGGGAAGGGGGAGGTGGAAATAACCTATATTATTATAGTACATGTAATTAGTCCCTACATTTTATCTGTTGAGAGTCTCTTGAGAGAAAGGAACTGAGCCTTTTTTTTTTTTTTTTTAAACCACAACTGGTTCTCGTTTTAGCTGGTATATTTTATAATTTTGAGTTCTACATAAGTCCTATGCCAAATATCCATGAACTACAGTTCTCAGACCAAATTCAATTTACTGGAACAATGTACTAATCACTCTTCTAAGCTCTTACGGCCTATTTTTGTAAATAAAGTTTTATTGGAACATGTCCACACCCATTTGCTTATATATTATGCATGGCCACTTTAGCACTGCAGTGGCAGAGTTGAGTAGTTGTGACAGTTGCAACAGAAAGTATATGGCTCATAGCATGAAAAATATTTACTAGCTGACCCTTTCCCGAAAAAGTTTGCCAGGCCCTGATCTATGCCAGTGAAAGCTGTATCTGAAACTGAGAGCACCTTCAATAATCAACCAGCATTTACTGAGCATCTTCTGTGCCGTCAGTCAGGTACAGTGGAACCATTGTATAATCTAGATAAGACTTGGATGAAACAGGCAACATATTATATGTAGCAGCATTATGTGTGACATAATAAAGACTTAAGTTGTACCAAACATACATTTAGAAAATAAGACGGCCTGGGCACAACGGCTCATGCCTGTAATCCCAACACTTTGGGAGGCCAAGGCGGGTGGATCACCTGAGGTCAGGAGTTTGAGACCAGCCTGACCAACATGGAGAAACCCCATCTCTACTAAAAATACAAAAAATTAGCTGGGTGTGGTGGTGCATGTCTGTAATCCCAGCTACTCGGGAGGCTGAGGCAGGAGAATCACTTGAACCTGGGAGGCGGAGGTTGTGGTGAGCTGAGATCGCACCATTGCACTCCAGCCTGGGCAACAACAGTGAAACTCCGTCTCAAAAATAAAAAAGAAAAGAAAATGAGATAGACAGTGTACGAATTTGATGATTCAAACAGTATGTGAAAAGGGTGCTTGCACAAGAGAAAGATCACTGTGAATGGATGAGCAAAGACTCAGAAATAGAAGGCATGGGGCAGGGTGAAGAAATGGGGAAGAGGACAAATAAAAAATTGCAGGAATACGTAATTAGAAGTCACTTGATACCCTCATTTTACGTATTTCCCTCACTTTATATTCGTGCATACTTCTGTACAGTGATAATAACATCAGTAATAATAGCTTACATTTAAGTAGCTTTATGTGCCAATCACTCTTCTCACATATATTAACTTTTAAATGCTCACAACACTATGACATAGGTACCTCACACAGTGCCAGACGAGTGAATTAGTTCATGAAAGCTGCATTCCAAAAGTGTCTTGTTCACTAATTATAAGCACAACATTTAACTTTTCATATTACGAATATATTTAACTTTTCATATTATGAATCTTGCTTGTGTTTCAAGGTATAGACAGGCCAAAATTACTTAAATACAGCCAGCTAGGCTACTCAAATATTAAAAAGAAAATATATCAGAATGAAATAGCCCTGCATATGTGAATAATCTCACTTTATTCTGCAATCGGAAGTATAAGATATAGGAAAGATAATTAGGAAAAGGACAGGGAAGCTTTTGTAACATCATTAGTCATTTAGAAAAACCAAGTATGGGCACATTAAGCAATGTGCTTATAGGAGACTTGAAAAGTCATGTTGATCCAACCTCGCCATTGACCAGTGAGGAGACTGACCTGGAAAAGTGAATTGTCATGCTCAAGGACATACTGGTTTTTTAGGGGCAGATAATTAATAGGTTCAATAGATACCTTCATCAGAAGCATGAAAGATTTTCAACCACATTTTAAAAGGATTTTATCCATAAGGTTTATAAAAGGGGTCTAGAAGCTTGGAGCTTATATTAAATTAACAATTTTTCAGAAATTCTTTATTTTTTTTTTTCTTGAGATGGAGTCTTACTCTGTCCCCCAGGCTAGAGTGCAGTGGCATGATTGCAGCTCACCACAACCTCTGTCTTCTGGGTTCAAGCGATTCTCCTTCCTCAGCCTCCTGAGTAGCTGGGATTACAGGTGTGCAGCACCACGCCTAGCTAATTTTTGTATTTTTAGTGGAGATGGGGTTTCACCATGTTGGCCAGACTGGTCTCAAACTCCAGGTCTCAAGTGATCCACCCTCCTTGGCTTCCCAAAGTGCTGGGCTTACAGGTGTGAGTCACCACACTCGGCCCAGCAATTCTAATTACTAAAAATTTTATTATGTTTTTAAGATAGAAGTTCCTAAAACTTTAACTATTCAGTCTTTCTGGCTTACTATCATTTTAAAAATCAAATATAAAAATTGACACTATTGCTATCATTAACTGAAGTTTTAAAATGAAAAAATCTTACTCAAATACTTGGCCCTTGGGATCAGAAAGTCAATCTAAATAACCATTCCTATCTCCAGAATGTTTTTTTCTGCCCAAGCTATTCCAATTCTTGGAAATTGTCTTTACTTGGAATAAAACCCATACACATTGCATGATCCAACTCAATGGCTATGCTCATGCGGTGGTAGTAATGGTAGTGGTGGTGACTGGGAGGAGGCTAGCATTAACTGGGCATTCCCATGTGGTGTGTACTGAAGCACATTACAGGATTCATTCAGTCTTCACACAACCCCAGGAGGTATACGTATTACTGCTATTATTTATTATTACTGTCTTCATTTTACAGATGAGGAAACCAAAGGTCAAAATATCTTTAACCCAAGATCTCAGAGTTGGCACATAGTAAAAGGCAATTTAGTTAGGACATCAGCTTCTAGTTTCTGCTAATAGCAGACTGAATTATTTAGATCAACTCTTCTGTTTAAATGTGCTAGCTAAGTTTTTGTTTGTTTGTTTGTTTGTTTTAAACCATCTCAAATGCACCGAAGAGCTGAAAAGACAGTGGGCTACTCCCAGCACAATTTTTGAATGAAATCCTACCACAGAGAGGAAAGTAGAATGGGATCCCCATCACTGCTTATTCCTGAGGGCATTTGCCTGAATCACAGTTAGGCGAGAGGGTCAGCGGCCAAGCTTCAGAGCCCACCTAAGTCAGAAGGTCTCAGAGAAGATCTTCTCTGTTCCCTGCTAGAAGCCTAAATGGGTAACCTCAGTGTAAGGGTAAACTAGATCTAAAACTGCTCCTCTTCCCCCAGTCCCAGGAAACTGAAGAGGAGGCATCTGGAACTAAGCAGAGAAGCAGAAGAAACAGGAAAAGTGGAAAAAGTTGTGACCATAGCCTAGCCCTGGTATAGATTTGCACCCTGGGTATATGCATACATGTCCTAGGTTGGACAAGGCACTTCACACTGAGAAGTGGTTTGAGGTGGTCTCCACCTTAGGCCTCAGAGAACCTCTCCATAGTTTTTCTTTCAAGAGGAAAAACTAGCAAGCAAAGAGAACCGGGCACACAAGACAGCAAAGCCACCTGAAGATCAGCAGGAATAGCAGGCAGCAGAAACATTTGCATACAGACTTAAGATCACACATTTTTAAAGTGACATAGCAGATTTTTAAAGTTCTAAACAAAACTTCTAGATTAAAATGTAAAACTCACTGTATTTGACAACATATTGGACACAGCAGAAGAGAGAATTGGTGAACTGGAAGATAGATCTGAATTCAAGCAGTCTAACTTCAGAGTCCTGTTTAACCAGTGTTCTGTTTGCCTACACAAGGATCTTGCCAATGTTAAAAAAAAAAAAGAAAAAAGAAAAAAATCCTTACCACTTGTGATACATATTTTGACTATATGCTAGCCTGAAGTTTTCATGCCTACTTTGTTAATTTTCTATGTAGCCTGAGTCTGAACAGAAATTCATTTTTTGGAAGAGATAAGGGATATACCTTGAGATCTTCCTGCTTTTGACAAATCTTGTTGTAAATGGACGGTTCTGGAATTAGTTAACTACATGTGAATTCTTGTCAAGGCTGAGTCACAGAGGGCATCTGGAGGGAGTATAGTGTGGGTGCCAGAAGGACTGCCCTTTAAGATCCTCTCTAAATTCTACTTATTACTCTTTACTGGTCTTATTAAGAATAGGTCAGAGTTTTTTTGTTTCATTTTGTTTGCTTGTCACTTAAACCTCACTGCAAAGATATTTTAGACAAGAGTCATGTTTTTCCTATTATTTAGCTTTTCACACTAATGACAGCTGTCATGTGAGAGAGTAACCTCAGTTTTAACTTTTTAACTGCTAAATATCCATCACCGATATTCTGTCAACAACATGGTACCTGGTAGTTGGTTTTGTTTTGTTTTGTTTTTCAGGGGAGAGGACAGGGCAGGCCACCTTGGCTTCAAGTGTGAGAACAGCTTTGAATTGTGCAGCCTCGGGCCATCAAATCCTGGCTCCATAAATTCAGAATATTTTGGTGCTCATCTTGTGTCTAAATCACTTCCAGGGACCTGGGCACATTTTCCAGTCCCTATCCACCTTAAGAGTTGTTTAGGATAGACACGTGGAGCTTGCTGTTGGCTTTTGCTGAACATTTTTGCTCAAACACTGCATCACAGCAGTAATCTTGTTTCATTAGCTTATTGAAAGAATAATTTCCCCAACAAGAGGTCATCAGAATCTGACCCTTAAAAGAGTTCTCTTATTTGCCATCTAGTATCTGTGAACATTATCACTTTTTCTATTTTTTCTTTTTAAATTTAATTTTTCTATGCTTTATTATCAGCTTACAGTTTGCATTTGTTTTGATAGTTCAGTGGGCAAATGTAATGAGTGTGTTTAACCTCCTTGTTGATCCTGCCCAAATATTTTGTATGTGGGTTCCACTTTTTTGTGTGTGTGTGTGTGTTTTCTGTATTCTGGATGAAATGCTTGGTACCTGTCAATCAGTAGAATGAAGAAATGGAGAGAGGAAGGAAAAAAGGTCAGGGCAACATTTAGTTATTTCTTTAATAATTCTAGAGGATTTTAGGATTTTCATGTTTGTTAGAAGTTCTTGACAGACATGAATAGCAATGTATGAGGAAGTTATATTAAAACTCTCTAAGGAACTTATTTGTTCATACAGTAAACATGTATTACATCCCTTCAGTCAGCATGCATTGACTGCATATCTGTTATGTGTCCGGCAAGGTACTAGGTATGTCTGCCTGGTACACTCTTTGCCTCTTAGGAAAAACGAACTAGAAAACAGATGATTTTATAACACAGTGTGATAAATAATAAGATATGAACAGCATTTTAATGAAGTACAGAAGCAGGAATTTATAATTCTGCTGTAGGAGTAGAGAAAGGTTTCACCCTCAAACAGGATCTGTGTGAGACATGGTCATTAAGCAGAGAAGAGGAAAGCAGGGAGATCTGAAAGGTCATTGTCTCTCCAGGGAACATGGAAGTATTTAGTGACTGGAGCTAAGTGTACCAAAGAATCACCCAGAGAAATTATTTTTTTAAGTGAGGATCTCTAGCCCCATCCCCAGAGATTCTGATTCTGGAGGTTCATTTGTATTAATAGTAAGCACCTCAGGCCGTTCTGTGATGGCTGCTCCAAAGACTGCACATTGAGAAATACTGACCAACTCAAGGCTGTGCTTGGCTCTTCTGACTTCTAGTTGTGGGGTCATTTTGACTCACTGGAAAGACCTCTAATTTTGCAGTCAGACACAACTGGCTTTGAATCCTCGCTCCTGGACTGTGCATTTAATACTAACCCATAGCTCTAGACTTGAACATGTCACTAACTAAGCCTCAGTTTTTACATTTGTAAATTGAGGGCAATAATACCTACTTTTGCAGAATCATTATGAAGTAGAAGACACAAAGTACCTAGCCCAGTGTCTGACACTAGTAAGTGGTCATTAAATGATAACTATTACTATCTTTCTTGTATAGTGGATACAGCACCCATAATGGTTAGTAAAGTAAACTAAACTTCTCTGTGCCTCATTTTCCTCATTTGTTAATTGGGGATGATAAAATAGTACCAATGTTACATGGATGTTTGTGAATCTGAAATGAGATATGCGTGAAAAACACTAAAACAAGGCCTGGTGTACAGAAATTCTTTAATAAATGCACACATAATTTTGTTGTTGATGATAGTAATGATGGTGACAATAATGTTATTCCTGTAGCTGGCTAGCCAGTTCCGTATGAATACATCCTGGTATCTATTTAATTGGATATTGGGGTGTAAGTTATGATCTCAGCCTTGCCATGATTAGCCTGTAACCTTTAGCAATCATTCCACCTTTGTGAAACCTGTTTCTCTTATTCATTTGTTCATGTGTTCATTCCAAAGCCTTCTATGAAGTACTGTACTGAATGCTAAATCCTAGAGGGATAGATAGCTCAGGAAGCATCCACTCAGTATGACATTATTCATTTTGAACTAGAGTGTTTATGTAGCCTTTTTTAGACCAGGTATTTGCTATACATCTTGCGTGGAGGACCCAGAGTCCCAAATGGACCTTTCAAACTGTTCCTTGGTTCATATACAAAGAAACTCTGATCAGTGGAATGAAATGTTGAACAGTAGATGAATCTGGGTAAAGGAAATAGGAATGTGCTTTGCTCTGATCTCGTTTTTTCTTTTTTTTTTTTTTTTTTGAGACGGAGTCTCGTTCTGTCACCCAGGCTGGAGTGCAGTGGCCGGATCTCAGCTCACTGCAAGCTCCGCCTCCCAGGTTCACGCCATTCTCCTGCCTCAGCCTCCCGAGTAGCTGGGACTACAGGCGCCTGCCACCTCGCCCGGCTAAGTTTTTGTATTTTTAGTAGAGACGGGGTTTCACTGTGTTACCCAGGATGGTCTCGATCTCCTGACCTCGTGATCCGCCCGTCTCGGCCTCCCAAAGTGCTGGGATTACAGGCTTGAGCCACCGCGCCCGGCCAGATCTCGTTTTTTCAAATTTCCTGTAAGTTTAAAGTTATTTCCAAATAAAAAATTAAAAGAAACCCTACTGTTCCAGACCCATGTATCAAAATGCAAATAAGTAATAATATCATATAATGTTGTATAATTTGTTACTCTACAATGAAGATCACTGGATTTGGAGGGAGAGGATCTGGATTCAAATCTCAGCTCATTCACTACTTAGGACCTTGCCTAAATTACCTCACTACTCTGAGCCTCCATTTTCTTCATCTGTGAAATGACTTCCAAAGTCTTCCTCACAGGGACTTGGAGAGGATTCAATAAGAATATATCTATATATAATTTCTATAGATTTTATACTATATGCACAAATACTTATATACACACATGTAAAATTGTTCTGTCATCTGTAAAATGCTATGCAGATGTTGGTGGCTCCTCACCTTAGCTGAGCTCATTTTGGTGTATGTGTTTTCCTGAGTAGCATCCGTGAACTCACAAGCTCCCTTCTGATTCCTTGCAGCCTGAAAGGATTTCAGGGGAGCAGTATGGAATTCATTCCGATGTCTGGAGCTTAGGAATCTCTTTTATGGAGGTATGTTTTTTGCACATAGACGCTTCCTTGCATATCTGTACTAATATATTCAATCAGGAAAAGTGAAGATTTTGAAAGAATAAGCTAAAATAAACCTTCAGCATGTTATATAGATGTACACACAGAGTTTGACCATAAAGTCTTTGATTCCTTGTGTGGCTTGTGAACTGACTCTGGAGGTTATTTTAAAGCACTATTTATTACAGATCACCTGTGTAAGACCTGCCTGGAGTCTTTGTTAAAAATACAGATTCTTCGACCCTATTCAAACCAATTAAATCCAAACCTCTAAGAATCTGCATGGTTAATCTGTTCCCTGGGTGATTTTTATACACACTAAATCTGGAGAACCTATGTTCTAAAAGAGGGATTCCAGAAAAATTCGGTGTCCTGTTGGAATGCATATGTAACTTCCAAAGGTGATTAGTTTAAAAGGTACAGCCCTACTCATTTAGATATGTAAGTTATATAAGTTTGTTTTAAAAGAAAAAAAAAATCACCTCATTCCAGTATAGTCATATCAGATCTGTATGTGGGTTAAGGGGTGGTGTGATATGATGGACAGGGAGGGGGGAAGAGGATGTATGTATTTAGGACAATTGCAATATCTACTCTTTATAGCTGTATTTAGAATGGACTTTATGTTAGTGTTCCAGATGTAGCTCCATTAGAACTCTATGCTATGATTTTTTAATAAAATGACCATTGATCTACAAGAAAATGCATATAACTTAGAAGGACATGTGGATCAGTTTGAATTATGGTAGTATAGAACCTGTATACTGACCAGTGCTTCAAAAATTCTCATTTAAATTGATTCAAATAAAGAAGGACTCTTCTTTTCTTTTCTTTTCTTTTATTATACTTTATGTTCTAGGGTACATGTGCACAACGTGCAGGTTTGTTACATATGTATACATGTGCCATGTTGGTGTGCTGCACCCATTAACTCATTTACATTAGGTGTATCCCCTAATGCTATCCCTCTCCCCTCCCCCAACCCCACAACAGGCTGCGGTGTGTGATGTTCCCCATCCTGTGTCCAGGTGTTCTCATTGTTAAATTCCCACCTATGAATGAGAACATGCGGTGTTTGGTTTCCTGTTCTTGTGATAGTTTGCTGAGAATGATGGTTTCCAGCTGCATCAATGTCCCTACCAAGGACATGAACTCATCCTGTTTTATGGCTGCATAATATTCCATGGTGTATATGTGCCACATTTTCTTAATCCAGTCTATCATTGATGGACATTTGAGTTGGTTCCAAGTCTTTGCTATTGTGAATAGTGCCACAATAAACATACATGTGCATGTGTCTTTAAAGCAGCATCATTTATAATCCTTTGGGTATATCCCCAGTAATGGGATGGCTGGGTCAAATGATATTTCTAGTTCTAGATCCTTGAGGAATCACCACACTGTCTTCCACAATGGTTGAACTAGTTTACAGTCCCACCAACAGTGTAAAAGTGTTCCTATTTCTCCACATACTCTCCAGCACCTGTTGTTTCCTGACTTTTTAATGATCACCATTCTAACTGGTGTGAGATGGTATCTCATTGTGCTTTTGATTTGCATTTCTCTGATGGCTAGTGATGATGAGCATTTTTTCATGTGTCTGTTGGCTGCATAAATGTCTTCTTTTGAGAAGTGTCTGTTCATATCCTTTGCCCACTTTTTGATGGGATTGTTTGTTTTTTTCTCTTGTAAATTTGTTTGAGTTCTTTGTAGGTTGTGGATATTAGCCCTTTGTCAGATGGGTAGATTGCAAAAATTTTCTCCCATTCTGTAGGTTGCCTGTTCACTCTGATGGTAGTTTCTTTTGCTGTGCAAAAGCTCTTTAGTTTAATCAGATCCCATTTGTCAATTTTGGCTTTTGTCACCATTGATTGCTTTTGGTGTTTTAGACATGAAGTCCTTGCCCATACCTATGTCTTGAATGGTATTGCGTAGGTTTTCTTCTAGAGGTTTTATGGTTTTAGGTCTAACATTTAGGTCTCTAATCCATCTTGAATTAATTTTTGTATAAGGTGTAAGGAAGGGATCCAGTTTCAGCTTTCTACTTATGGCTAGCCAGTTTTCCCAGCCCCATTTATTAAATAGGGAATCCTTTCCCCGTTTCTTGTTTTTGTCAGGTTTGTCAAAGATCAGATGGTTGTACATGTGTGGTATTATTTCTGAGGGCTCTGTTCTGTTCCATTGGTCTATATCTCTGTTTTGGTACCAGTACCATGCTGTTTTGGTTACTGTAGCCTTGTCGTATAGTCTGAAGTCAGGTAGCGTTGATGCCTCCAGCTTTGTTCTTTTGGCTTAGGATTGTCTTGGCAATGCGGGGTCTTTTTTGGTTCCATATGAACTTTAAAGTAGTTTTTTTCCAATTCTGTGAAGAAGGTCATTGGTAGATTAATGGGGATGGCATTGAATCTATAAATTACTTTGGGCAGTACGGCCATTTTCACGATATTGATTCTTCCTATCCATGAGCATGGAATATGCTTCCATTTGTTTGTGTCCTCTTTTATTTCATTGAGCAGTGGTTTGTAGTTCTCCTTGAAGAGGTCCTTCACATCCCTTGTAAGTTAGATTCCTAGGTATTTTATTCTCTTTGAAGCAATTGTGAATGGGAGTTCACTCATGATTTGGCTCTGTTTGTCTGTTATTGATGTATAAGAATGCTTGTGATTTTTGCACATTGATTTTGTATCCTGAGACTTTGCTGAAGTTGCTTATCAGCTTAAGGAGATTTTGGGCTGAGACGATGGGGTTTTCTAAATATACAATCATGTCATCTGCAAACAGGGACAATTTGACTTCCTCTTTTTCTAATTGAATACCCTTTATTTCTTTCTCTTACCTGATTGCCCTAGCCAGAACTTCCAACACTATGTTGAATAGGAGTGGTGAGAGAGGGCATCCCTGTCTTATGCCAGTTTTCAAGGGAAATGCTTCCAGTTTTTGCCCATTCAGTATGATATTGGCTGTGGGTTTGTCATAAATAGCTCTTATGATTTTGAGATATGTTCCATCAATACCGAATTTATTGGGAGTTTTTAGGATGAAGGGCTGTTGAATTTTGTCAAAGGCCTTTTCTGCATCTGTTGAGATAATCGTGGTTTTTGTCTTTGGTTCTGTTTATATGGTGGATTACGTTTATTGATTTGCATATATTAAACCAGCCTTGCATCCCAAGGATGAAGCCCACTTGATCATGGTGGATAAGCTTTTTGATGTGCTGCTGGATTCGGTTTACCAGTATTTTACTGAGGATTTTTGCATCAATGTTCATCAGGTATATTGGTCTAAAATTCTCTTTTTTTGTTGTATCTCTGCCAGGCTTTGGTATCAGGATGATGTTGGCCTCATAAAATGAGTTAGGGAGGATTCCCTCTTTTTCTATTGATTGGAATAGTTTCAGAAGGAACAGTACCAGCTCCTTCTTGTACCTCTGGTAGAGTTGGCTGTGAATCCGTCTGGTCCTGGACTTTTCTTGGTTGGTAGGCTATTAATTATTGCCTCAATTTCAGTCCCTGTTATTGGTCTATTCGGGGATTCAACTTCTTCCTGGTTTAGTCTTGGGAGAGTGTATGTGTCCAGGAATTTATCCATTTCTTCTAGGTTTTTTAGTTTATTTGCGTAGAGGTGTTTATAGTATTCTCCGATGGTAGTTTGTATTTCTGTGGAGTCGGTGGTAATATCCCCTTTATCATTTTTTATTGCGTCTATTTGATTCTTCTCTCTTTTCTTTATTAGTCTTGCTAGTGGTCTATCAATTTTGTTGATCTTTTCAAAAACCAACTCCTGGATTCGTTGATTTTTTTGAAGGGTTTTTTTGTATCTCTATCTCCTTCAGTTCTGCTCTGATCTTAGTTATTTCTTGCTGTCTGCTAGCTTTTGAATGTGTTTGCTCTTGCTTCTCTAGTTCTTTTAATTATGATGTTAAGGTGTCGATTTTAGATCTTTTCAGCTTTCTCTTGTGGGCATTTGGTGCTATAAATTTCCCTCTACGCACTGCTTTAAATGTGTCCCAGAGATTCTGGTATGTTGTATCTTTGTTCTCATTGGTTTCAAAGAACATCTTTATTTCTGCCTTCATTTCGTTATGTACCCAGTAGTCATTCAGGAGCAGGTTGTTTAGTTTCCATGTAGTTGAGCGGTTTTGAGGGAGTTTCTTAATCCTGAGTTCTAGTTTGATTGCACTGTGGTCTGAGAGACAGTTTGTTATAATTTCTGTTACTTTACATTTGCTGAGGAGTGCTTTACTTCCAACTGTGTGGTCAGTTTTGGAATAAGTACAGTGTAGTGCTGAGACGAATGTATATTCTGTTGATTTGGGGTGGAGTCTTTTTTTTCTTAGTAGAGATAGGGTCTTGCCATATTGTCCAGGGTGGTCTTGAACTCTTGGGCTCAAGTTCCTTCTGCCTTGACTTCCCAAAGTGCTGGGATTACAGGCGGGAACCACTGTGCCCAGCCAGGACTTTTTCTAATAGAAAAGTAGAAAGGACTCTTTAAATAATATCATAGATAGAGTTGCAATCATTATAACCTTTTTTTTTTTTTAGTCAAATACTTTTTCTGTGAGTTTTGTAATGCATGAATGCAATTGTATTTGTAAGGAAATAATCTTCAAACTCAATTCACCTGCACAGTAGAAAGAAAGCAAAAATAAAGTATGGAACGTTTATTAAATCATATTCTTCTGCTTCTTCTTAAAAGGCAATCTAAGAGGAAATACAATATGTATGCATCCTCTGAGAAGTTAGCGATAATGGTGGTCACATCTCAGAGCTGAGTCTCCCAAGAGAATCCTCAAAGGCCTATTCTATTATCCCGTTTTAGGGAAAACTAGTGTTTTTGATTTGTGGAACTCAGGATTGCTGTTATACAATTTCCTTTTGCATATTTTAAATTGTTATTATTTATTTTATAAGTGACTGGATATAGTGTAAGACAGTTGAGAAGTGACATGGTGTAGAGATAAAAATCCTAGATTGGGAATGAAAGACCTGGGTTACAGTTCCAGATTTGCTAGTAGTTTTTTAGGTGACCCTGTGGAAGCCACTATTCTTCACTGGGCCTCAGTTTCTTTATTTGTAAAATATTGATCTCTAAGCCCCTTTCCAGACTAACATTCTATGACTGTGCTACTGCTCATTGTGTTGTTTTCTTTCCTTAGCTTTCACACACCAACTCTAGAGTTGTGTGACTGAGACAGTGATAAAATGGCATAAAATGCAGAGGCATGGCACTACTATAAGAGCACATAACTATTAGATTTAAGATTTAAAGCACATATAAATGTTCACCATTCATCCTTTCTACATTCATTTATGCATTCATGTGTTGAACTCCTGCTGTGCCTGCTGTATAAGCAGTGGGGATAGAATAAGGAAAAGACACTGAAGTCTTGCCTGTCGTGGAGTACCATTTGGGGAGGGCTGGGGCATGAGGGGAAGGACAGAAAACAAAGGGATAACTAAATATGTAATTTGTCAGGTGAGAGTAAGTCCTATGGAGAAAAAGAAAGCAGACTAGGCCGGGCTCAGTGGCTCACGCCTGTAATCCCAACACTTTGGGAGGCTGAGGTGGGCAGATCACCTGAAGTCAGGAGTTTGAGACCAGCCTGACCAACATGGAGAAACTCTGTCTCTACTAAAAATACAAAAAATTAGCTGGGCATGGTGGTACATGCCTGTAATCCCAGCTACTCGGGAGGCTGAGGCAGGAGAATCACTTGAACCCGAGAGGCGGAGGTTGCAGTGAGCCGAGATCGCATCATTGTGCTCCAGCCTGGGCAACAAGAGTGAAACTCCGTCTCAAAAAAAAAAAAAAAAGAAAGAAAAGAAAAGAAAGCAGACTAGTCCTCTCTGGTAAAGTACCACTTGAGCAGATACTTGAATGCTATGAGAGAAGAGAGCCACCTGATAGCAAGCTCAAAGGCACCAAGATAGAGTACACTCTCAGCATTTTTAAGGAAGGGAGAGACCAGTGTGACTTGAGTGGAGTTAGCAAGGGAAAAATAGGAAAAAATAAATTTAGAGAGGTAGCCAGGGGCCAGGGCAAATATATCCTTGTAGGCCATGCTAAGGACTTTATGTATTACTCTTAGAAGAAATGATCTGACTTAAATTTTCACAGTATCATTGAGTGCTCTGTGGAGCATGACTATAGAGAGGCAGGTGTGGAAACAGGGAGATCAGTTTAAGTAGGTAGGAAGACGGGTGCTCAATAAATATATTTATGTTGCATATTGAAATATGTGTCTGTCTGCCAGTATTTTGCTGGTTGCTGGGGTGCAAAGATTAATAAAAAGAGACTTTTTGTAGTGTAAGGAAGGAGATTGCCATTGATATATTTGGGTTTTGTTGATGATATTCATTTATCCTGGAGATAAACTATTGAATATTCTCTGGAAGACTGAAAAAAACAGACTCGTTGAATTTTCAGGATCGAAGAGGATTAGGTACAGAGAACTGTGTGAAAAAGTGTCAGCATTGAGGGTGGGACACCTGAATGCCGGAAGGACTGTGTTGGCTCATGTGGTAGAGAGCAGATAACCAGATGGTCAGGAGTGAGGGCCAGGAAGAGCTAGGCCTTTTGATGCTCCTTGTATTTTAAAATGGATGGTAAGGAGCCGGGTGTTACAGCAGGAGGAAGAGATGTTGTTAGAGGTTGCAAAGAGAAATCAGATTATGATCATCAGAGAGAGTTGTTGAGCACCTCTGTACATGATGCTTAACTAAATGCCTTCAGAAGGAACTATGGGATTGTAGCCCCTGACCTCTAGGGGCTTATTACCCCCATACAACATGGTACCAACACAAGTAATAGACCAGTAAGTCATTAGAGAATAGTGTAAGGCCCCTGGCATTTTTTTTATACCTAATCTATTTGGGGTCCAAGGTAAAGAAAAACGTGATAGGGAAGAGAAGTAGGAGATTTTGAGTCCATACATGAGAAATTGTGGGGATTCAGTAGTGAAGATTACAAGAGAAACCCAAGGTTCTTGTTTTTTCTTTTTGAGACAGAGTCTTGCCCTGTCACCCAGGCTGGAATGCAGTGGCACAGTCTCGGCTCACTACAACCTCCGCCTCCCAGGTTCAAGCGATTCTCCTGCCTCAGCCTCCCAAGGAGCTGGGACTACAAGTGCGTGCCACCGCGCCCGGATAATTTTTTGTATTTTTAGTTCAGACGGGGTTTCACCATGTTAGCCAGGATGGTCTCGATCTCCTGACCTTGTGATCCACCCGTCTCGGCCTCCCAAAGTGCTGGGATTACAGGCGTGAGCCACCATGTCCGGCCAGTTCTTGTTTTTCCTTAAGGGCCAATATGATGAAAACATTACCTGAAGGGATTAGGAAGTTCGTGCAAAAGAAGTACTTGAAGGCCAAGATTCTTCTTTGTTTTTACCATAGTATACTAGGAATAGATGTAGTAAATCCAATTTAAAATCACTATAGACAGAAGTATGAATCTCAGTAGCATTTTGGAATCTGAGGAACAAACTGCATTCTGTAACATAGTCAACACTTTGCAAGAATTGCTCGTCTTCTGTTTTTTTAGAAACAAAATTCTCTTTCTAGCAGAAACTTTCCTTTCTTCAATAATTCTTACTTAAGCACTTGCCCTGTGCCAGGCCCTGGAGAGTGGGGCACACAGAGCTGAGGAGAGCCCACCTCTGGTAGGAAAGAAAGATACCTAAAGCCCAGAATAGTGTGATGAGTCTTCAGTAGAAATGTTTATGAAGGACTCTGAGCCACAAGAGGAAGGGGCTGGGGTTTCACACAAAGGAGTTGACATGTAAGGGAGATTGGTCTTGAACAGAGTTTGCCACTAGGAGAAAGAGGGGAAAGATAGAGGATCCTTTCCCCATTTCCCAGCACGCTCTAAGGTATGGATCCTTGTAAACACTTAAGGAGAGATCAAATGTCAAAGTATGCAAGGTCTCCCCTAGTGTAGTTTCACTACCTGTTTGTGTGCATGCCTTCTTCAACGTGTTTTAAGTTAACCAGTTTATTCTCCTAGGGTACCTGTGGTAAAGAAAAAAAAATGATAAAAATATGGGAAACCAAGCAAAGGAATTTCCCTGAAATTACACAGGAATCAAATACAGGCCAGGCCTAGTGGCTCGTTCCTATAATCCCAGCACTTGGAGAGGCTGAGGCAGGAGGATTACTTGAGGTCAGGAGTTCAACACTAGTCTGGGCAACATAGCAAGACCCCATCTCTAAAAAAAACAATTTTTTTTTTCATTTAGCAGGGAATGGTGATGTGTGCCTGTAGTGTTTGCTGCGTGGCAGGCTGAGGCAGGAAGATTGCTAGAGCCTAGGAGTTTGAGGCTGCAGTGGGCTATGATTGTAGCCATACTCCAGCCTAGCCAACAGAGCAAGATGCTGTCTTTTAAAAAAAAAAAGAATCAGAGACAAAAATGGGCATGAGAGTTTTCTGTCTCTTCTATGTCTCCCTAGCACCCTTTCCCCCCAGTTCCATAAACCCTCATCTCTGAGGTTTGGTGATGCCAGAAGCAGAAAGTTCAATCTACAGCTGTCAGACTTGAGGGCTGCCTCCTGCCTCCCACTTTTTTTTTCTAGAGACATGGTCTTGCTATGTTGCCCAGTGTTGCCTCGAATTCCTGGAGTCAAGTAATCCTCCTGCCTCAGCCTCTTGAGTAGCTAGGACTGCAGGTACACCACTGCACCCGGCTGAATGCCTTCATTGTTTTAAACCCCTGAAATGACAGGGTTCCTCTTTGCCTGCCTTCTTCCTGCTGCCCATTGCCTTGTTAATATGCTGTCACAGCCCCCATGGGGAGTCATAACAAGGCCTCTTGCCACACTCTTTCATAAAAGATGATGCTACATGCCGCTAAAATGTGCCATTAAAAAAAAAAAAATCACAGACAGGTACATTTATGCCTTAAGCAAAGAAACTTTAATATCAGACTATCTTTTACCCAGGGACAGAATTGCTTCTCTCTGCTTTCAGTAGAGCATCCCTCTTTTGGGGGGATAAAGGTCATCTCTTCCAGGTTTTTGTCACCTGCATGTAATATTTGGAGTTGGCAGATGTAACAAAAAGATGAAAGTTATCCTTAGGAAGGGAAAAAAAGATTATTCACCTTGACTAATGTATGACAGTTTGACTTGATGGGAAGAATTTGGGCCATTTCTCCATTGTTTGTTTTGTGGTGTTTAACTCAGATCTTTAAATGTGTTGTAGTTCCCCTCCTGTGGATTAGTTATGGAATCATTAAAGGTCATTGACACGTGGGGTTTGTGTGGGTTCACACTGTATTGGGGAAGAGAACCCGTGTGGAACTGTAGTTCTTTTCCTTGAAACTTCATTAACAAGAATCAATGTGAAAATGCAAAAAGAAAATGAAAAAGTAGTGAGACCCACTAACAAGGATGTAAAATTCCTGAAATAGGACAAACTAGGAGGGTAATCCTGCCCTGGAATATTTGTTTACCTCTTCTGGAAAGCTTATACTGATTCAGTTGCCTAGGAGAATTTTAGGATTATTAACCTTATAGTCTCTGTTGAAGACTTCAGGGCTAAACTTTAAAATGAAAATGAGTTTGGTATATAATAAGGGCTTTACCAAGTTTAATAATTTTATTAGGGGTGGCTAAAACATTTTAGGGCATAATTTCTGAATTTCACAGGCTGTTCAGTGCTTATCTCTTCTAAAGAATGGCTTAAGGAGAAAGTCCCACTCTCATTTTTTACTAAGTAATTATTCCATTTATATTCTTGTGTCATTTTCATTCACAACATAAATCTGTAGTTGGGAAGTAAACAGTCATATCTGCAAAAGTGAATTTTAAGTGGGTCCTTCTTGAGTCAAAAAATAAGTCAACATACGTTCTCTGCTAGCCTTGCAATTTGCAGTATTTAGGATGATGCATCTACATTAAAAAGGCACCAAGGCAGTCCTGTAATATTCTTATTTTTACTGAGTATGCTGTACAAATATATGTTCTGATTTGGGATTCTATGTGGTGGGTTATTATAAACTTTATTAAGGTTGAGATGAATAATCTGACAGACATTTCTATAGGAGTCAGACCTAAAGCCTGCCCCCCACCCTTTTTTAGAGGCAGAGTCTTGCTAGGTTGCCCAGGTTTGCCTTGAATTCCTGGGCTCTAGCAGTCCTCCCTCCTCAGCCTCCTGAGAGTAGCTAGGACTACAGCTGCACCACCGCACCCATCTGAAAGCCCCATCTTTAGCCTATGCATAGCCTATGCATAACATATGCATTTTGCTCTTTTCACTTGGATCCTCATTCTTTCTGCCTGTTTGCCACCCTTCTAACCAGTCTCCTGAGTCTGAGGCATAGAACAGCCTGGCTTAATGTGCTTGGTTAATTGGTGCATCATCTAGTCGTCTGAGACCCCTCTTCATCATGACCAGCGTTTTATTGAAGTGGTTTGAATGATGTGCTAAATGATGAAAGCAAGGACCATGACTTAGAAAAATGTCTCAACATAGGTGAAGAACATAGAGAACAACACAAGGTCATTGTCATTGTCATCCAAGTAACATCATCTTCTGAAGATTTTTTTTTTTTTTTTTTTGAGATAGAGTCTCTTACTCTGTCGCCCAGGCTGGAGTGCAGTGGCGCAGTCTCAGCTCATTGCAACCTCCGCCTCCCAGGTTCAAGCGATTCTCCTGTCTCAACCTCCCAAGTAGCTGGGATCACAGGCATGCGCTAACACACCTGGCTGATTTTTGTATTTTCAGTAGAGACGGGGTTTCACCATGTTGGCCAGGCTGGTCTTGAACTCCTGGTCTCCGGTGATCCACCTGCCTTGGCCTCCCAAAGTGCTGGGATTACAAGCATGAGCCACAGCACCTGGCCATCTTCTGAAGATTTTTTGGGCTCTATTATTTTGACAAAAAGAACTGTGAGTTTTAGAATTACCTTTACCAAGTTAAAAATAAACCCATGGAATAATATGCTGTTCTCTGTACATGTAATATCATTTTTCTTAATCTCTCCAAGATACAGTTTAAATAACCATCCTTCATGATGCCAACTCTCATATTTCCAGCTGAAGGTAGTATCTTCCTCTTTTGACCTTCATCTGCATCTTCCTTGTGGCTTGTAAATTGTCCACTTTGTATTACAGTAATTTATAGGTATGTTATAGTTCCTTATGACAGGATTCAAATCTGACTCTCTCATAATCTTTTCTGTTTAGTACAATTCCATTGCCCTAGTGGGCACTCAAGAAATCTTTTTGACTCAAGTTTTTCCTACTTTTGTAGTGGTTTTTTTAAAGCAGTTTCAGAAAATAAAGATCAGAGTTTAGAGTGTGATGGAGTCTTTAATATAAATGTCCATCAGTGTTTGGAGAATAAATCACAGTGTTTTGCTTGTGAAGAAGAGCTTTCAGTTTACCAGAGTATCAGATCCAAATTTGAATTCCACTTCAGCCAGCCTAAGCTATAGAACCTTAGGTAAATCACTTAATTTCTCTGAGCCTCAGTTTCCTCCTCTTTAGATGGGAGATCTACTTCAGAGGTTTTGGACAAAGTTCGCAAGGGAAAAAAGCCATTATCCCCTCTTTAAAAGGAATTACCCTTTGAAATGTTTACATTTGAATCAGAAAGACTGCTAATTTGGTTAAATACGGTGCAAGCTTTAGCTTACAGTTTCACCTTAAGCTCCACTAAAAATAGCCATAACGTGATTTACACACACACACACACACACACACACACACACACACACACACACACGCAAAAGGATACCATAAAGAAAAAGGGAAAGGAGACAACAACACTCAAGCTTTGAATTTGAGATAACAGTAAACAACTGACCAGGGCTGAGAATACAAGCAAGCAGGCAATCTGATATACTGTAAACACCCAAAGGCTCAGGAGTTGGTGGGGCCAAATATGTGGCGCCAGGAGTCAAGGTGGGACCAAGAGAGGAGAATTGCTTTAAAGTCAGTTTGACAATTATGATAAGACTAGTTAATCTTTTCATTTATTACAAACTAATATGAATTGCTCATGAAAACCCAATAGAAAACAATTGTTAATGTACTTCAGTAAACACCGTGGGTGGACACTCAATCTAACAAAACTGAGTGGGAGGGTTTTTTGGAGCAAATAAAATGAGTGATACCTGGCACCATAGAAGTCTGTGTCCCATTACTGCGTTCAGAGGCATTAAGTGAAAGTTTAGATTCTGAATGTTGAGACCTCCCACCCTGTTCCTAGGACACTCGTGATTACTTTACACTCAAAGATTACTTTTCAGGCAGGAGATTAGCAGAGACTTTGTCTAGGGAAATCTGACTAGGAAGACTTAAAGATCCAGACATTGGGAGTTCCCCAAGGAAAGAGCCTAGCTAAATCATGCTCCCAGGAGAGCCCTTAGTCTACAAGCCCCATCCGTGAGCACAGAGTATCCAGTGAGATTTTCAGTGCCTTACTCTTACAGAGACATTTGAGAAAGGCCTTTAGGGTGAGAACAGAGGCCTACAACAACTAAAAAGAAAAGCAACTTGGCCAAAAAACTGTGCAGAGGATAAAAAGTTCAAATAAACTACCACTAGTATCCTCAGGGGACTAAAGAGAAAATAGTGCACTCAGAAGATAAGAATAGGCTGCTGTAGCAAAAGGAACTTTCAGAGAACAGCAAGAAATAGGAGAGAAATGAAAATTAAAGAACCAAGTCAAGAAGTTCATGAGAACTTCTCGTTAAAGAACCAAGTCAAGAAGTAACATGAAAAATAGAAGTTCCAGGAAGAAAAAACAGAGAAAACAAAGGGGAAGAAATCATCGAAGAAAAAATTTAAATTTTAATGTTACAACATGGGAAAAATATATGTTGTACAAGATTGCCCTTCTCTTAGTATTCCTATGGAAAAAAAATCATTTTTTCCTCAAATGACATATGGCAGTGTTTTTTCTCAGAAAAAGTGAGTTTTTGTTAAGGATTAGTAATAGAAATTATCCCTAGGAAAATTTACTATAAAAAATACAAATAGTTGGATGTAACTACCTTTTGTCTCGTTGGAATGTAAAAGCTTAACACATCTAATTTTTACATATACATGTTGTTTAATAGATGCCAGATAAGACTCATTAGATATCAAGAAAATGAATTGTGATCTTCTATATGTATAAGTAAACACATAAACCATGTAGAGCTGTGCAAATGTAAATAAAAGTATTTGAAAAGTGGCAGGGGCTGGGCGCGGTGGCTCACACCTGTAATCCCAGCACTTCGGGAGACTGAGGCGGTTTGATCACCTGAGGTCAGAAGTTCGAGACCAGCCTGGCCAACATGGCAAAACCCTGTCTTTACTAAAAATACAAAAATTAGCTGGGCATGGTGGCAGGCGCCTGCAACCGGTTACTTGGGAGACTGAAGCAGGAAAATTGCTTGAACCCAGGAGGCAGAGGTTTCAGTGAGCCGAGATCGCACCCCTGCACTCCAGCCTGGGTGACAGAGCGAGACTCCATCTCAAAAAAAAGAAAAAGTGGCATGAATTACCTAGCCCAGTACCCTTGACAGAAACTTCTGGAGAAGTTTGATGGCGAGTTTGTCATTTTGTCATTTTCTTTCCAATATCATTTTTAGATTCAGGTGCTGTTATCCTAATTCTTGAACTGTTAAAGGGCTTAGACTGGATTAACCAGAATTCAGTTCACATATTGACACCAACACTTATAACCAGTGTGATCTTAGCCAGTTCAGTTTGTCACTCCAAGTGTCAATTTCTTATGTGTAAGTTGAAGGTAACATTGGAATTCATTCATTCCTTAAATATTTGCTGAACACTTTTACATGTCAAACACGTTATTAAGTGCTAAGGATACACTGGCAAACAAAATAGGCATATTCCCTTTCCTTGTTGAGCCTACAATGTAATAAGGGAGGCAGAAGATAAACAATAATAAACACTTATACTCTCTGAAAGCAAGATTAGAATATATTCAATATTCTAGGTTTTTTCATGAACACTTTTATTTAACATTAACAACCACATAAAGTTACTTGAAGTAAGCTTTTTGAAATAGCGTCTTGTATGTATTGAGTACTTACCAAGTAATAAGAATTATGAAACATTATCTAGACTTGGCTCTTGCCTCTAAATATATAGAACTCATTTTCCCCCTCCCCTACCCAGCTGCCAAAAAAAACCAAAAAACAAAAAAAACACCCAGACACACAGCTGTTTCTAGTGGGTGTGTGGTTGTGCCTTTGTTTGCTTTTCTAGCCCTTGGTGATTGTGAACTGGTCTGAGGGGTGACGGATGGCTCTCGATGCTCTGTAATCAGCTGCTGTCAACTTTTCTATACCATAAAAACTTGCCATTTTGTGTTTCACTCAAATACTGATATTTTCTCCTCTTCTTTTTAAAATTAGTTTCAAGAATGTGAGTGAAATCTTACCACATGTTGAATATTCCTAACCTGAAAGTCCAAAATCTGAAATACCCCCAAATTAGAAATTTTTTGATCACTAACATGACCCTGAAAGGTCACACTCATTGGAGCATTTAGGATTTCAGGTTTTTGGATTGGGGATGCTGGTAAGTATAATGCAAATATTTCAAAATCCAAAAAAGGCCAATATCTGAAATATTTCTGGTCCCAGGTAGTTCAGATAAAGCATGCACTAAACGTGGAGTCTCCTGATCCAACTAGTGAAACATATTACCTATTGACCAAAGTTTCTGCTGAGAACCATCAAAAGGTGAAAGGATCTGAAGGGCCCAAAGACACAGGAAATTTCCATGGAAGATTTTATAGGAAAGTGGGGAGGATGTGATTCTGGAATCCTTGTCCTGGGTCCTCCCCTCCCATTGAAGGATGCTGAGGAAAAGAACATGTAACAGTTTCTGTCACTCATTCCCCTGCTCTTACTCCTTTTTCTGTAATTCTGTCTTGATTTTTTTCCATTATCTTTTTTGGGGGGGAGAATCTAAAATTGTGTGTAACTTAGTGCAAAAGGAGTTGTTAAAATGACCTTTGGCAGATGATGGATTGACTAGTTCAGTCCTTTGCAAGGTTTGTGAAGGGATCCAGCTGTCTCAGATTACCATGCCTAAATGTGCATTTTCCAAGGTTGTCAGTGATTGTAGTGAATTTGAAACTGGCAGACAAAGTAAAGTGTTTCCCACTGAATAAGGCATTGTTGAGTTTGCTTTGTGTTCAGAGCTGTCGGGAACAACCATGAGATTGACAAAAAAAGATGTAACAGGTGCTAGCAGTCCCAGCTAAGCATTTTGTTATTTTGATGGATTTCAGACTGATTTTAAAGTTTTTCCAGTAGCACATGCTCATATCATGTATACACACAAATACACAGAATTTGAAATTTTAAGAAACACAAAGTCTTGATATGAAGAATAAATAGAAGTTAAAGCAGGCATTTGACAACCCATTTTCAGATGTTTGAAGGATTGTCAGTGGAGAAGCAGCAAGTTGATCTTTTATGACAAGAAGGCTGAATCTTCTGAAGCTAAAACAGAAGCCAAAAAAAGAAAAAAAAGTCCCATGACTTTCTATTCAGTATAAAGAAGGATTTTCTAATGGATAGAACTCTACACTTTCCTCCTCAACAGTGAAATCATTTGCCTTTAGAGGTAAAAATGTCCCATCCCTGGGTACACTTAAGTAGGGACTGAATGGCTATTTGTCTCAGATGTTTTTAAAGAATTTTTCTGTAGAAGAGACAGATACAAGGTTAAACAAGATGCAGTCATGTATTCATTTGGTCACTCAGAAAATATTTTTTGAGTGCCTAGTATGTGGCAGGCCCCGTGCTAGTCACTGGGGTCACTGCTGAGAACAAAACTGACAAAATCCCTGCTTTCATGAAGCCTACATTTTAAAAAAGAATACTTGATCACTGTACCTTTTTAGACAAATAAGTTAAGCTGCACGTGGTGACGCACACCAGTAGTCCCAGCTACTCGGGAGGATCCCTTGAGCCCAGGAGGATCCCTTGAGCCCAGGAGTTTGAGGCTGCAGTGAGTTACTGTCATGCCATTACACTCCAGTGACCGAGCAAGACCCTGACTCTAAAAGTAAAAAAGAAAATAAATAAACAAACAGGATGATATGCTAGGAGTAACTGAGTGGTATGGGATTACTTTTCAGTTGAGATCTGAAAGATAAGGAACCAGTCTTCTAGTGACATGTCTCAACACTAAAATTCTGAGTCTATGATAATTTTGGGAACCATGTCTGCCAACTTTGTGATATCCAGTGGTAAAAACCACTGCTCCTAGAGACGGGCGGATCACAAGGTCAGGAGATCGAGACCATCCTGGCTAACACGGTGAAACCCCTTCTCTACTAAAAAATACAAAAACCTAGCCGGGCGAGGTGGCGGGCGTCTGTAGTCCTAGCTACTCGGGAGGCTGAGGCAGGAGAATGGCGTGAACCCGGGAGGCGGAGCTTGCAGTGAGCTGAGATCCGGCCACTGCACTCCAGTCTGGGCGACAAAGCGAGACTCTGTCTCAACAAAAAAAAAAAAAAAAAAAAAAAAAAAAAGAAAATTCTCTTATATGCCTTATGTTGTACTTAGAGACTAGAATTTTTTTTTAACCTAAAGAGAGACTTTAGAACTTGTTAAATCAGACCACTCCTCTTAGCAGAGAGGAAGCTGGTCTCCAGGGAACTGTGCAGAAGAGGACTGGAATCTGGGTCTTCTGATGTGAAATATAGTGCTCTTTCCTCTCTTCCAAGCTCTTGACATCCTCTTGCTCAGTGTCATTCTAACAAGAAGGGTGACAACATCACACTTTTTTTAATGTAACACTTAACAAAGCTATTTGGTATTCATTATCTCTTTCAAGCTTCTCTCGACTCTGAAAAATCAGCAGCTTGAGGCATCAAATATTGTTTCGCCTTATGAGCATCAAAGTTCCCATTTTGCAAATGAGGAAACTTAGATCCATATAAGTTAAAGGACTTTTCTAGAAAGGTTAAGTGAATACATCAAGCAGCAGCAGTCAGGTATTCTGACTCACGGATTAAAATCTGCTTCTTCCATTATGCTACAGAAAAGTAAATCAAGTAGTTTGGAAAAAGAGATGAATGGTAAAGGAACTGAGCAGGAAATCAGATAAAGGAAAAGACAGGTTTATTGTGACTCTGCTGGTCAGTTAAGACTGCTTTTCATAGGATTATACCTTACACTATCCCTGTAGCTGGTTTAGTTTCACCATATTTCAAAATGTGCTAGTTATTTTTCAGAAACTAAGGCCTAGTTTATTTATTAAAAAGAAACACAAATATTAACCTAATCTCCAGTATGTCTACTGTAATAGGAAGTAGGTAGGTAAGGATCCCATCTAATTAGTAAATATTTATCCAGTGCTACCCAGTGTTGGCAGTAAGGGTATAAACTTTGCCCTCAGGGACTCCTTTACTAATAGGAAGAAAGAAAAGTAAAAGTGCAACGGAAACACGTAGAACTGGGCACAGGAGAGTGTGGGCTGACATCAGTGTCAGAGAAAGCGTGTCAGTTGTTGATTACTGTTTAATAAACTACCCAAAATTAGTGACTTAAAATAACCATTTATTTACTCAGGATTCTGTGGGTCAGGAATCCTAGCAAGGCTCAGCCATTCTATGTGGCATCAGAAGCCTCTCATGAGGTTGCAGTTGGGTAGTGGTTAAGGATGGAAGATGCAAGATGACTTCATCTGCGTGTATGGTGCTTTGGTGGGGATGGCCAGGAGTGTCTGGGACCCACCTCCCTGCTTTCCCTCCTCTCCCATCTCCCCTTCATGGCTAGTTTAGACTTCCTTTGTGGTGCCTAATGTTCTAAGCTGTGATTGCAAAAGCTACAGATCCATTAAGGCCCAACCTCAGAAATTACACAGGATTGTTCCTGCCACATTCTGTTGGTCACAATGTAGGTTCTTGATGATGAAGCAACAAGGTCACATTGCAAAAGAGCATCTTGGGCTGTAGATTGTGTTAAGGCCATCACTGGAAGCACAGTACATTTCAGAAAGCTTCCTAGAAGTGCTGGTATCTAAGCTAAGTTTTGATGAATGGGTTAAATTTGGAGGGCAGTGTTCCAACAAGAGCGGCAGCATGTACAGAGGCCAGAAGTATGAGAATATCAACTGTTTATGACTCCCTTGACTTTCAAATGTCTAGAAATAGAAATGTGAGTGAAGTTGAGCTCAATAGACTAGACCCCAGCACTGTTTTCTCAAATACCCACAGCTGCATGACTTCAGAGAATGGTTTGGAACTGGAAGTCCCCAAAGCTAGGTCTCTAAGAGACCATTCTCATGATTAGGGCTGCCTGCTGTCAGAGGACACAGGTCAGCATTACACAGACTTTTTAAGAGGATGTCATTTCTTAATTCTTATGAGGATTCAAATGACTGTTGAAGTAAACACATGAGATGGGGTTTGGGGCAGTTAACTCTAATCATTTTTTTAAAATTTTTATGGGCGCTGGGTGCAGTGTCTCATGCCTGTAATCCCAGCACTTTGGGAGGCTGAGGTGGGTGGATCACTTGAGATCAGGAGTTTGAGACCAGCCTGGCCAATATGATGAATCCCCTAAAAATACAAAAATTAGCCAGGTGTGTTGGTACGCACCTGTAATCCGAGCTACTTGGGAGGCTGAGGCAGGAGAATCACTTGAACCTGGGAGCTGGAGGTTGCAGTGAGCTGAGATTGTGCCACTGCACTCCAGCTTGGGCGACAGAGCAAGACTCTGTCTCAAAAAAAAAGTTTTATGGGTACATAGTAGGTGTCCATATGCATGGGGTACATGAGATATTTTGATACAGGCATGCAATGTGTAATAATCACATCAGGGTAAATGGGGTATTCACCTCAAGCATTTGTCACTTCTTTTTGTTACAAACATTCCAATTATACTTTTAGTTATTTTTAAATGTGTAGTAAATTTTTTGATTGTAATCACCTGTTGTGCCATGAGATACTATAATTTTATTCATTCTAACCTTATTTTTGTACCCGTTACTCATCCCCACTCTTCTCCCCGCCAGCTACCCTTCCCAGCCTCTGGTAACTATCATTCTACTCTCTATCTCCATGAGTTCAATTCATTTAACTCTAGTCTTTTTCCTCCTTGGCAACCTTTTAATCTTTAATAAGAAATAAGTCCTCTAAATTCGTCATAATGGTTAAATATGTGAAAATGGTAGCTACTGATCAGTCTAAGCAGTGATATGTAAGAGGGCCTTGTCAGTTAAGACCGTCAGTTCCTAATACTGAAGAGTTTGTGTACCGTGTTCATTAAGGTACTGTGGCATAGAAACAAGCAAACCAGGCACCTCCAGGTTGACCAGACTCCAGGAGAGATCAGCATCAGGGGATATATCATAATCAACAAGTGCTTATTGTCAACCTACTGCAAAATGCTATTTCTGGTGTCATGGAGAACATAAAAGTTTATGATTTATACTTTGCCCTTAAACAAGTTAAAATGTGTAAGGCACTAGAAACACAGGAAGATGCAGAACACTGGTAACTGTCACCGGGGAGGGTGTGATACACACTGCCCAGTGAAGGGTATGGACAGAGAGTGGTATGAAGTTTGTCCACAAAACTGTGGGTAGAATCTTCTGGGATTAACTCCTGACAGAAGAGGAGAAAAGGAGGAACAATTTGAACCAAATCCTGGAAGACTAGGTCAGCTAGAAATCTATCTACTCATCTGTTGCACCATCTCAGGTTCCAGATAGGAAAACTACCCTCAGTGTTGCATTTTGAGCTATGCGAACATTTGAAGAACTTTCATTTTTCAATTAGGGAAGTAAAATGGTTGCTTTCATTAATCATGGCTAAACTTTATGTCTCTTTAACTCTGAGTCTGTCACGAATTTCCCCTCAGTGCACAGAATACCGTGGAAAAATACCTTTGCCATTGTTTTTAACTGACTTTTAGAGATTTAGTTAGGTACCCAGATATTTTCATTAGTATTGCTGTGAGTAGGGCTATTGATGGAAATCAACATGGAACAGTTAAAGTGTCTGTAAAGCTACAAAACTGGGTATTTTTAAGTTGAGGGGTTTTTCCCCTTTTTTATTTATCAGTTAGCTGCCTTATACTTACTATGGCCTAGATGAAATTGTATATTCCATTTAAACACAGTATCTAACCAAAAAGTTACTCAGCTAGGGTTTTTGGTCTAATGTAGTATAGACAGATCGATATACACATACACAAACATAAACACATGCATATATATATACACACATATGCTTATATATACATAAGTATACACATATATACACACGTATGCTTATATGTACATAAGTATATACATATATTTATATATATATACACACACACACACACACAAGAAAAAAAGAAAATGATGCAAGTGAAATAGCATATGGGAGAGGAAGGAGAATTATGTGTTTTGGGACAGCAGGGTTAGAAAGACCAAGGAACATTTAAAGATTCAAACAATAGCATTTAGCCTGAAATCTACTTTTTATCATCTTTACCCAGCCATCAGAATGAAGAAAGACAGTGTCCAGCTGTAGCAGTAGTTTGGTAGCAGGAGAATTAGACGTAAAGGTACCAGTGCCTGAGGGGTGGGTCATGAATTAATAATTGCTATGTGGCGGATGAGCCCCTTCAGAAGAGCTGAAAATGAGGAAGTTGCCTTACAGAGCGCTATCAATCACTCAGTGACCATAACTTCCAGTAATTAGTGTATTTTATGGGCCTTTGCTTCAGTGGCTCGAAAGCACATATGCTCCAGTCACAGCTAAACTTTGCCGGAGTAATATTCCAGGATGATTTATCCTCCTGCTGCACTGGGATATAACCCTATATTAGGTGAAGATTGTGAACTAAGCTGCAATAAAGTGTAAGTTTAGGTACAGTTTGCCCAGGTTGAGACCTCAATGTATCACGCTTTTCAGCATTCACGGTTAGGCTATAGCAGGCAATCATTTTTAACAGTGAAACAAATAAAGCAATTAAAGGAATAGCATTAGGATATTGTACTTGTGAATTACTGTTGCCCTGTCCCTGTTTAAGTGTCTACTATAATAAGCTCATTTCTTCTTTTTTTTTTTTTTAACATACTCTATTAGAAACATTTATTTGTTTTTTGTTTTTTTTAAGTTTCAGGGTACCTGTGCAGGATGTGCAGGTTTGTTAATAAATATTTGTCTGTAATGCTGTCTTTTCTCCCTTATTATTAATAATCTGGGACAGAATGCGGGACCGTCTGAATGGTAGATAAGTGCTTGATTGATTTATTTGTGCTACTGTTTGGGCTCCTTAAGTAAGTTTATATCAGTGGACTTTGGTGAGGACAATAGTTGTTTTTTGTTTTGTTTTTAATATTGGCACCCGTTAAGGAGCACTCCTGATGGGACCCTCACATTTAGGCTCTTTCTACACAAAGAAAAAGACATTACTTACAGGCTCTCAGAGTACTTGGCACTTTTGGTATAGGCATAATGAGTTATTTGCTGTGGCTCACCCACTGCACTAGAAGTCTATGAAGTCTTTGCAGACAGGATCCTTTACCATTGCCAAAGCATTTGCAGAGCCCAGTGTTCCTAGGCTCTTAACAAGCTTTGCCACCAACTTACAGTATGATCTTCAGCAAATTAATTAAGCTACTGGTGCCACCATTGGGCCATAATTCTGTTTGCATTGAAGAAATCCTTAGAGTTTATAGGAAAGAGTTTGTGAAAATAAGTATAAATTGAATAAGGAAAAAATATGTGTGATTTCACTGTATTCTCTTGAGGGTAAAGTATTTCTTCATCACTTTTAATGATGGTGTCTTTGTATTTCCTTAAATAGACACCGGTGATAAGCTAATTTCACAAGTGTAGATGGAAGAGTGTACACAGTTTGATGCTTTTGTTACATTTATTATCCCATCTTTAATTTGCATTGTATTATAATATGCAAGTTAAACAATAATAATAAGACAAACTAATTGTCTTTAATTAAAGTGAATTAGATTTTGATTTTAATATATTTGATGTAGTGAGTACTGATAATGTGGAGGGTCCCAAAGGTTATTAGGGCATGTTTCTGTTAGGCCTGATGGTGTTAGTAATAATCCTCTTCCTCGTAGTTCTAGACATGAACAAATATGTCACTTCATCAGTCTCTGTTACTCGCACTTATGCCCCTCCACAGGGGTTGCAGATTCCACAAGTTATCAGCTAATGGCGTTATACATTAAAAATTGAAGCTTTCCTCACTCTGAGGCCTTTCAAGGCTTTGTTCTTAAGCCCCAGACACTTTGGAGTGCAGCTGCAAACTATAGGCAGAAGATTAAATTAATTTGTAACTCTTTTTTTTTTTGGTCCTGCATTACTAAATCCTCCACATTTAATTGAAACCCTACTTCAAGACGCTTTGTGTTTCTGTGTTCTTTGTTGTCAGTTTAACCTACAAAGCACTTTAACACTGGTAAATTGCTGTTATATCCTTTGGATTGTTTTTAAACCATTCAGTAAGAAAACAGTGAAATTGATACATGGGGCGAAAAAGTAAAATCTTAGAGTAGATTTTGAGGTATTTCATATTTATTATGGTTCTTTACCAGCATAGTTCCAGATGATTTAAACTCTCTCTCTAGGACTGTGTAAATTGGTCTTGGGATGAAATCTCACCTAGGGAATTTTATGTAATCCAGTAGTTAAGTCTGATTTTTTAAAGTTTCCCTGTGTCTGAGTGTTCCAAAGTGACTGCTGCACTTCTATAAAATGAAGGTTTAACTGCAGCGCACAATCTAAATGCAAAATCCTTAGATGGAAATTTAATTGTGTAAAATGTGCACAAGGTAATTAAGAACAAATTTTAGAACATTTCAGACTATAAAGTTGTCCTTCAGCTAGATCACTGGCTATATTGAAAATGCTTATTTTCAATTTGTAGTTATGTCGAGAAACATAGAATATGTCTAAATTAAGAGTAAAAAAATCCAGTGCTCTTCAATAGAACTGTAAATTTAAAACTACTCCCACAACATAGTTGATAATTCTGAGTAGGAGACTTGATTACTAAAAACATGTCTTGAATTTGTGTCCTGCACTTGTTTTCTGGCTACAATGTTTGTTTTCTCTTTACCATTTATGATTCTGTGACAATAATTATTTTTATTATCAACAAAAGCCATTCTGTTGCTTTATCAATAAATAACTTCTTTTTGTTAAAATACAAAGGTCTTTATCGTGTTATATATTTGGCAATTGTTACGACCTCTCTTTCACACACAGACACACATACAAATATATTTGTTATTTAAATTATAAAATCCAACATATTCAAATGCTGCTAACTGAAGAGCATTTTATAGACTGTGGTTGGACAAGTCAAAGGTCAATAAGATGACACTAAGGAATAGTCCTATTTTTAGAGTGAGATGTTAGTTGTTTACTGCTATTTAAGTATATCCCCAACTGGTAAACACTTCAGACCATTCTTTTTCAGCCTTTTACGTAATAAACGTCCCACAACAAACAGAGTCTTCAGCAGTTTGCTAAATCTTAAGTATTTGGAATTAAAGTGTACTTTTTAATTTAATGTTAAATAGAATCCCTTATCTCTACCTCCACCCCCTGGCCCCAAATAAATAAAGCTTTTCCAAATCTTTTACAATGTGAGCTGCTCCCCTCCTGGGAATGAAAAGGATATGAGACTCATTTGATGAAGTGCTGGCACTTATGTGTGTCTACATTTTTCAGTACACTTTTTTTTAAAAAAACTAGACTTAAGCTGCCTATATTACATGCTTCTTTTGTAAAGATGATAAAGAGAGCAGAGATTTCTATTGGCTTAACCCTAATCTATTTGCTTTGTTGTGATTCTTTTTTTTTTTCTTTCCTTTAACTGTTAACCTATTTATAAATCTAAATCTACATACAAAGGTCATTGGTTGGCTGAACTTAAACCATTTTACTCAGTAAATTTAATTAAGAAAATACAGTGCAACTCATAAGCAAATGAGTTTTTTCCTAGTTTTAAACCAAACCACCCTCTTGAGTGCTGATTGCCTTGCCCGACCCCTGGTGATACAGAAACAGGCAAAATTAAAAAGGACATTAAAGCTTCATTAAATCTGAAACACATTTAGTACAGTGACATATCTGCAGGCCATTTCAGAGAAGATTACATACTCTCTTTTGTAAGTTTCCTAATTTATAATACCTTGACAATAAAAACTGGGGAAATGCAAGTAGATTAATAGACCAGTAGGAGTAAAAGATACAGAATGGCCCCAGGTCTGCCTGTATGTGAAATATTCACTTGGAGCATATGTGCTTCTTCTTCCCCATAAGGGTCCCATGTTTATTTTGACTTTTGACAGCCTCATGGAGAACTCGTTCTTTTTTTTTTTTTTTTTTTTTTTTTGAGTTAGGGTCTCACTCTTGCTCAGTCTGGAATGCAATGGCATGGTCAAGGCTCACTGCAGTCTCTGCCTCCCCGGGTTGAGGTGATCCTCCCACCCTAGCCTCCCAAGTAGCTGGGACTGCAAGACACGTGCCACCACACCCCTCTCATTTTTGTAGAGAACTCGTTTTTCATGCAGCCATATCTACTAAGAAACCGTTTTCTTTTTTACCTCCTCCCAATAGAACATGATAAAAAGAGTTCTAGAGCCTGGCTATATGTTTCCTTGTACTTTTCTGTAAGACAAATAGTGTGGAACATAAACACTGTAGCTGCATTAGACCTAGAAGCATAGAGGCATACATAGAAGGCAGGGGTCCTCTCCTGGGGCCTTAAAATGACTGCTTTTAGTGCCAACCTAATAGTGCTCTTGCCTGTTTTCACTGGCATGGATTCCCAAGTCTTTCAACAGCCCAGTGGTGACACTCTATAAGAGAGGAAGTGATTGTCACCATGCTGCAATTGCAACAGTACCTACTAGTTAAGATCAAAGAACCATTCTCTGCCTTCTGACTCTAAAGAGGTCAGACCTGCAAGATGTCTTACAAGCAGTCCTCCCAGGAACGTAGTTAAAAGGTAGGACTGAGGTTCCATGAGATGTCAGGAAATAACACTGAAAGCAAAACCAGATCCATGAATGATGAGTTCACCAGTTCAAGCACTGGCATGTGTTCCCAAGCAGACTGGTACAGAGAGGCTCCCAGCTGACCAAAGTGCACTAAATTTTCTCTCTGTTGTCTTGCATGGCATTGTCTTACAGAGCAAACAAATCACATCAGCCGTCCTTTTTACCTGGTACAATCATGACAGAGAGGGCCAAGTAGATGAATGCACCTTCCCAAGTTGGCTGGAGCCTGGCCTCTCCGTAGAACCATGACCATATGCAACTGGAAGCTCTGTGTTGAATCGGGAAGAATTCACATTTTTTGCTGTATCCCACTCCCTTTTAAGATGTCCGTTTACCATTGCTTAATTCTTTAAATTGCAAGAACCAATGGTCAGTGTTGGCACCTGCCAGCTAATTTAGAACTTGACTGTATGTGTGTTGGGCAAGTTTCCTCTGTCTTTAAGCCATGTGAACAGTATTCTTCCACGGTCCCTAATGACATGCTGAGCATATACCCAGGTGAATGGCACAATGCCTGTGGAAGGTCTTGAGCCAGAATGTTCTAAGTGTTTTGTAGTGGTTATTAAGCTATTAGCTTTTTTAGATGTGAGACTCTCCTCTTGCTGGTTTTCTAACTCCAAATGGAAGAATATGCAAAACTCATAATCCACAGATCACTGCAATACCTATACCTGTTAAGTCACTGCAGACTGTTGCAAATGCCTCGTTCACCCACCACCATAGTGATTCCTCCTGAATCAGTGTGCACACTCTGATTGGCCAGAAACAAACTATTTTCAAAATGTAGGGCAAACCTACAAACCTGTATTGCAAGGAGGTGGGGTCGGGACAGAGGACAGGAGAGCTGAGTCCCTCCCCTTTCCCTCCTCGTACATAGACAACAAACATAATCACACATAACTTAGAAAGGGAGTTTGGCAAACATCTAAATTTTCTTTCACCCCACCTTGTGATGTTTTTATTATGTACAGTGGAACAGATTAATGATATAAATCAAATGAAATGATGATAGTATACCTATATCTTGAAAATCCATACACATATCAGTGTATATTTTGTGGACAAGACATGAGTACAAGGTAATGAAACTAGGTATTCTAAAACATACATATATACACATACACACACAAGCATGTGTGCAAATGAGTGTTGACCTTTTCAAAGTAGTCACCTTATAAGGTCATAATGTTTATTTCTGTTACATGGCTATTGTTCATATTGGTTTTAGAACTTTGGTAACTTCAGCATCTTCATGTCTAAGCAACAAAATATTTAGTTTTTGTAGGTTGCTTTGAGTTTTGGTAATATCCGTAGGCTATTCAAACCTTAGTCTACAAATAATTTACATGATGAACAAGCTGAGAGGTATAATTTTAAATCCAAGATAAGATGCATACTAATAAAATGAAATAGGTATTCTGTTAATTGAAATAATTCTAAAACAATTACAAAAGGAGAATTCAGAAATGTTTGAGGAGAATTCAGAAATGTTTGAGCAGGATCAGTGTCTTTGAAATAAGTGCAGAACTTCTCAAGATTTAGAAAGGCAGTGTAATATGCGGGAAGGAACACTGGATTAAGTTGCAAATCTTAAGGTCAGCTCCTAGGCTTCCACTTATTAACTATTTGGGAGCTACTTCAGTGGGACTCTGGGTTTTAACCTTTGAAGTGGGTTGATGCCCTCTTAGATCCATTAGTGTTAAAATCCCTGATGTTGTGATTCTGCTTTGAAAGTAGTTGCAAATACATGTAAATTATGTCAGGACTGAGGATGGGCCACGTTATAAAATTGCAAAGTTTTGCCACTATTTTCTTTAAATAGGTTTTGTATGTTTGTTAAATTTTGTCTTTTTGGCCAGGTGCAATGACTTAACCCTGTAGTCCCAGCACTTTGGGAGGCCAAGGCAGGCGGATCACTTGAGGTCAGGAGCTCAACACCAGCCTGGCCAACATGGTGAAACCCCATCTCTACTAAAAATACAAAAATTAGCTGGGCATGGTGGTGCGTGCCTGTAATCCCAGCTACCTTGGGAGGCTGAGGCAGGAGAATCGCTTGAACCCAGGAGGCGGAGGTTGCAGTAAGCCAAGGTCACGCCACTGCACTCCAGTCTGGGTGACAGAGCAAGACTCTGGCTCAAAAAAACAGTTTGTGTCTTTTTGCTTTATATCAAACCTATTCCTGGTTGGATCATTTTGTTTTTACAGGTGAGGATTCAAGGATCAAAATTAAGTGACTGGCTCAAAAACAGAACAGTTTACAAATCAAGCTAGATTGGAAGCTTTCAGACTTAGACCTACAGTTCTGACTTCACAAGCTTGAAATGGCCATTTTTCCTACTAGTAGGTAGAAAATGGATGAAAAAACTTTAACAAATAGATGAAAATAATGGCGCAGTTTTCAATTTTATAATAATGTCCATTCCCCATTTCCTACGACCCTTCATTTATACTTGTAACTGAAAATGTTGTGGGTTAGTAACAATTAGATGTTCCCATTTTACAAGACAAAAAGCAAAGAGTTTTTACATCTCTGTCTAGAAGAAACTGTCGCACACATGTAAATGTGGATAATGCCCATACAACTGAGAATATTACTAAGGGAAACCACATAAGGATAATGTTTTGTTATTAAAATATCAGGGATGCAACATAGTCCATTGAAAATGTCCATTCTAAATACAGCTCTTAATGTAATTACAGCAATAATTTAGTTTGTACATTTGAGGTTGTGAACTTCTTTATATTTGCTGGATGCAGTTCTGAAATTTAGTACATGTCTGTCTTAAGGAGATCTGCCCTGCATGCAAATCTATAACTAGACAAATATTATTTCCTTTCCCAGCTTGCTCTTGGGAGGTTTCCATATCCTCAGGTAAGATTGTTCATTACTGCCGTTTGCCACTGTGACATTCATTCCTATGTATGAAGGTGCAGGGAGCAATTGTGAACATTTGAGTCACATACAAATAAATCTGTCCTGTTAAATTGAAAAGTGGTATCTTAAGGAGTCGTTTAGAAATCTCTATTGATTTTTGATTTTTTAAACTCCTGGATTTTTTCTTCTTTGTTAAAGGTTGAAAGTGATCATTGTGCTTTTCCTTTGTGTGACATTCGGGATTATTTTTTTTCCTGGTCCAATACCATGTACTCATTTTGAGGATGGAGGAGAGAGCCAGCCTTTTCTTGATACGCTTTTTAAGCTCTTAAACTCACTTAAAATTTTTTGAGTTAAAAGATTAAGACAAAGGGTGAAAGCATCTAACCTAGGTCATTATTTTTGCTAGGCAAATAGATGGGCCCCCAATTTTATGAGTATAATTTTGAACATATTATTTAAAAATATTTTGCTCCTTCCTGTCTACATTTATAAGAAAACAAAACAGTCCATTATACTAGCATTGCTGACTCTAATCTTCATTAAAATTTCTTTAAGATTTTTATTATAGAAGGGTACTAGCACTAAAATATAAAGCTATTTTGTGGTTTGAAAATGATTCCCCAGTGTGTGGGGGAAATAAGTGAAATGTCTAGAGGGATGAAAAATGAATGGTTTGACTGTTTTCCTCTGGTTGATGTTCACTGTTTTTCTGGCATCTTGGTCTGTACAGGCCAAAGTGCCTGGAGGCATGTCTGATTTAAAGGTGGTGTTGGTCTCTGCTCTTTAAGCATCTATTAACTTGCTATTATTATGCAAATAAGTGTTGTATTACACATACTAATTTATGCATGGTTAGATTATGCAGATGCATCACAAACATGGTTATTGAATAATAGAATGGGGCTCATTCTCTCTACCATCTTTATAAGCAGTTTTAAGCAAATTCTCCTGGTACCAATGTGGACATTTAAAGACCCTTTACTCAATGAAATGTCTCTTTCGTATTCTTTTGCTTTCACAGTTAAAGCCATCAGATAAGTGGAAAAGAAATTGTCCAAGTTGTTAGGTTCAAGAGTGTTAGTCTCACTTTTCAAATTCATAGACTTTTTTGTGTAAATGTAATATTTTCCTTATAGAAAAAATCTAAAATGCAGTTGCTTGGCATGAATGCTGGCATTTAGTGAGATTTTAGTGTATATAGCCTTGCTGCTTAGCTCTTGGTAGCCCATCAAATTAAAATCACATTTTCAGGATTTATAGCTCATTAGAATATTTATCTTGGTAAGCTTCTTGTTCTGTCAGTAATTTCTAAACAATTCAGTTTGGCCAATTTGTGAAATCCCCTAAAATTTTGAAAATGAACACACAAACCCTATACAATATATTTCTCAAACAAATCTTAGTAGAAAACTTAAGCCATCCAGTAAAAATTCCAAACGTTGAGAATGTAGCAATATTATTGAGATTCCTAATGTCTAGAGTAATTAATCAGTGAGATTTGATGGGTGATGAGTCTAAGAAATGAATTGCCATCATATTTGACTATTGAAGCACATGAAGTCTGTGGTCAAAGTTGAGAAGAGGCTATTTACCTTTGCAGTATGGTTTTCCTGAATATCTAAATATATCTTTATCAGTGAAGTGGAAGTTGGAAAATTCTAATACTATGCTGAATTCCCTAAGTTAGCAACAACCTTTATGCCAGAGTGGGGGTGGGAAACAACTGTATTCCTTGAATCATGATAGAATGTTGTCACCAAATTGGTACTTCTCTCTGAAATAATAGAAGCAGCTTTGATGCCATTAGGCCTATTTCCCAAGTCTTTCAACAGAAGTTTGAGTGTGTCGTTGCTAGAACCACTAATGACTTTTGGTGGAGTTGGCATTTATTTTAAAGGCTTTGTACTATAAGCTGAAGATTGGGAAAGGATACTTTATAAGTGCCTTTCCAACCCCTCCCTTATGTCCTCAAAAAAAAACACATAAAGAAAAATGTGTATTTTTATAGAGTCACAGAGGCTGAGTTATGGAATAACACCTCCTCTTTGGCCCACATTATGTTATTTGAACTCCTACCACTCTGTGAAAGAGCCTCCCCTCATAAATTGGACAAACAGAATGGCTGATTTGCTCACTGTTAAAACTATGGCTGGTTTGGTTTCTTTGAATCCCAAGTGGAGTAGGCAGGAGTGAATCGTAGACTCTTAGAGTTGGAAGGGGTCTTAGACATCATCAAATCAAACTTCTGTACAGTGTCTCTGAAAAGCAAACATCCACACTGCTTAAACACTTCCAGTGACAAGAAACTCACTATCTTACAAAGCATCCACAGGGTCAAAGCAATGTTCTATTTATCAAGCTGAGAACTGTCTCATCCTAAGTGTCACTCACTAGTCTTATCCTAGAACACATGAAAGCCTTTCATATATCCTTAAGATCACATTGATTTGATTGTTCCTAGGACTAGGGACAGTGCCAGGGAATCGCTGCTGTGAACCCAAAGTCTAATCAGGGCACCAGACCTGAGCTGTCTTCACTAGTGGCAAATTGAGAGGAGTGGCCTATTGGAAGGAGCCCTGGACCACAAGTCAGAAGATTAGAATTAGAATTAGGTGCTACCACAGTCTCACCGCAGGTCTTAATTGTTGCTTTGTAACTCTGAGGTGTCACTTTCGTCGTCTCTAAAATGAGGGTTCTGCCTACCTCTCCTATCAGTAGGTTGATCAAATGAAACTATGGATATGAAACCACTCTGAAAAGTACAAAGGGCCACCCGTCTGGATCAAATGTTGGGCTGCAGCACAAAACAATTTCCCAACTATTAACCATAGGTTGTAAAAGGATGTTCTTAGCAACATGCCAGTCACAATTGGAGCAGAGTATAAAATGAGCAGAGGGTAAAGCGGGGAGGAGGGGCTGGCTTCAAGACTCGTCTTTCCCCCAGCTCAGCATTAGTGCTGTTGACAGCGTCATTAGCAGCCCGTCGTCCTGCTGGTGACACAGTGTGTACCCAGTGAGGGTGCAGAGGGAGGAGTGTTGGGAAGACTCTAGGGACAGTCAGTGCCCTGGGAGCAACATAAAGGTTAAAGGGCCAGGTTTTTGTTGAGATAGCCATTCTATATGAGTTTCATTGTTTTGTGGGTCAGGTGTTTGTTATTTGAAAGCACTATTTTAGTTTCCTTTAGGCCTTAGGATTGCATAACTTCATTGGCATGCGGTTTAGGGTTCTAAAGAAAAAAAAGATAAGGAGCACAGTCTTATTACTACTGCCAATAACAGGAAAACCAATGGTGTCTTGGCTTCATCTAGTACCTTTCCCACATAGGGTTCCAGTCTCAGGCTGTTACCTGACTCAGGCTGTACATTCTACCTGCAGGGACTTATTTCCAGCCTCTAGGTGAGCCAACTCAGGCTCAGAGAGGCAAAGTTCCTTGCCTTGGGCAAGAATGGGTACAGTTAGGTCTAGGACTTGCAGACAAATAAGGCAACTCACTGGCTCCTTAACTTCTTAATTCATTTGGCTATTCATACCCCTCTGTTCTCCTTTCCACTCTGCCTTACAACCCTTATAGTTTGCCCTCTCTGCCCTAGGGAGGCCTCTTGTATAGATGAGAAATGCTGAGCACTGGAAGGTTGTGCCATTGTGCATGGTGACAAGACCATTCCCCAGATCCCTTTTGCTTTTCTTACCATGTATTTAGCAGAATAATGGGAGATCCAGAGGGCCCCAGAGCCCTCACTGACCCCAGTGCCATTAAATTATGGGTGTTTATGAAGCATATTCTGCAATAGGATAATGAAAAATTGCATTTTAAAATATCTTGCAGTTTCTCAATTTCTGGAACATTTTAGCTTTAATAGTAATCTGGAAAGATGTGAAGGTCTAGACAAGGACTGGAGCTGCCTATAGTTAATCATGTAGATCCAAATTCAGTTGACTTAAAAAACATAATGGTGGGCAATGGTTTGTTTAATGACACCATAATTTAGGAGAAATGAAAAGGATTGCCTGCTAAAAATTGTCATCCTTCATTCAAACTTTACAACAGTGCCCTGCATTAGGATGATAGCAAATCCATTAAGGAGACTTCTCAGGGGATGCATCAGCTCTGGCATTGGGAAATTTGGCAAGCAAGATGCCACAGGAAAGTGAAGATAATACAGACACAAATGTATTTAAAGTACTTTTGCATGTATAAAAATACTGTTCTTCTTTTGGCTGCAATTCCTGATCTTGGTTAATAAATTACATCAAAATGACCTGAAGTTAAAAAAAGGGAAAAAATCTGAGCAAATAGTGCCCCTGGTATTGTAAAGCTTTGAATGTTTTCACACCCCATTAATTTATTACTTCTCTTTCTTCATCTTTAAATTTCATTTTTTTTTTTCAAAAATTCTGACTCCCCGCTGCTGCAGTGATTTTCATCTTGTTGTTAATTTTCCCTGCTCCATATGGAGCTCCAGACATTTCACCTGGAGGCTGTACTAGATTTTGCTGTAGTGATCGTACTTCCGGAGGCCAAAACTGTCATTTAGGGTTCCTGGTGCATCTGTCTGCGCCAGGCTTTTCACTGGCATGGGAGAGTGTGAATAACAAATTGGATGCACCTGAGATTCGGATGATTAGTGTGTTTTGTGAATCTCCACGACTTGTAAGCAGATAGCTCTGCGGGGAGGAGGGCGCTCAACAGCGACTGTGGGTGAATCTGTACTCACACCTTACATTTGGGGCTTTGCAAGGGAAGTGCAAACATCCTAGGCAGTCTGAGTGCAGAGAGAGTAACAAATATTTCATCCTGCCTTGTCATTGATTAGAAAAGAGCCTTTAATTTCATTTCACCCCATGTTGTGATTAATTTGCATTCTTTGTCAGAAGTTAATGGAGTTTTTTATGGTTCACTCTGAAATCCTTGAAGACATCAGACTTGATCTGATGTTTATACAACCGCCAGCGGAATTTTTTCGTTTGATTGATGGCAAGCTTGATGTTATTCCAAACGGCTTTTTAAGCTGTTTTTAAGAATTATTTGAATAAAATGCAAGCAAGATATTCTTGTAACGATCAAGTTTATCTGTTAAAAATCTGTTTCAAATAAGATGATAAGTAGTAAAAAAGGATCAAAAAGATGAGAGAAATAGTGAATAGTGATGTTATTTGTTAAAAACACATAAGAATGGCATTCAAATAAATTATTGCAGTATGCGGAGAAGATCACTTTTATTGGAAAAAAAATACCATCATCTGGCCAAACAGAATAATTAGGACTAGGATCAAAGGAAAGTCTGAATCTTTGGGATCAGAAACTTTTACTACCAATTGGCTAATTCTCATTTATTCTGCCAGCTTTTGCCACCAGTGTACAAAATAGAGATTTACTTTTCTTAACTCAAGGAGACAGGGCTGTCAGGCCTGTTAGCTGAACGAAATGATGACATATTGCTTGTCTCAAAGAGGCATTCTTAAATCCCAATACTAGGTAAACATAGGTAGATAATAAGCGAAATATATGCATTCTTAATGATATAACGACTGGCACCTTCTACAGGATAGTTCAGAAATGAAAATACCCTGTTGTTAAAACCAAGATACTTCTGTCATTCTTGGGTAAGAGAAATGTGTGTTCAACCCGTATACACTACATATCAAAGTGTGAGAGGAGCTGTAGGTGGCATTTGCTACAGAACCTCCTGCTATTAACCAAGGAAATACGTTTTGCAAATGCTTTTTGATTACCAATAACATGTTTGATTTGGGAGCTTTGCCTTGCTTCAGCAGATTCTTGCTTTGCTGTAACTGCTGCTAGTGAGACTTACTCATAGGTCAAAAAGCTACTTATCTGAGGACTTTCATTTAAAACTGATTAATTTATTTGCTGCATCTGAAAGTTTGCTAAATAATTGGGTAGTTTTAATTGAAGTTACTGCTTTCTGATCCTTGTATTAACATGATCTAAGGTCCTTTTTATTATATGCAATCCATATTATTGACCAGATTTGCCTTGTTTTCATTTAAATGTAAGCAGCTTGTCAAGGAGAAAATATTTTGTTTAACTTGGCTTGGAAACGTGCTATTTTAATGTGTTTTGTTTTTTTCAATTGACAGACTGTCTTTTAAACATTCATTTATTTTGCAGTAATAAATTGTGCTCTGGATAGAGTATGTGTTTCAGAATAGAGTAGAAAGCGTATGTTCTTAAAACTATTTAAAAACATTAAACACTTTTCAAATGCTAATGTTGAAGTACTTGAGTTTTTACACTTAATTTTATTTGTGTTTTAAAAGCCTTTGACTAATATATTGTTACTAATTCTAATGTTGATTGTTTACTAATGTCTTGTATTCAATGTTAAATTTAGACCACAGATATCATTTTCTTTTTTTTTTGAGACGGAGTCTCGCTCTGTCACCCAGGCTGGAGTGCAGTGGCCGGATCTCAGCTCACTGCAAGCTCCGCCTCCCGGGTTCACGCCATTCTCCTGCCTCAGCCTCCCGAGTAGCTGGGACTACAGGCGCCCGCCACCTCTCCGGGCTAGTTTTTTTTTTGTATTTTTTTAGTAGAGACGGGGTTTCACCGTGTTAGCCAGGATGGTCTCGATCTCCTGACCTCCAGATCCGCCCGTCTCGGCCTCCCAAAGTGCTGGGATTACAGGCTTGAGCCACCGCGCCCGGCCTCATTTTCTTATTTATGTTTGCTGATCACGCCTGGAATTGCAAAATACCTAAAAAGTGTGCACTCTTTGAAAAGAAGTATTAGAATCTATCCTATGTTGCATAAACTTTTTGAAGTTTGGAACATCAAGGATTTAAGTAAATTTTTAAATATATAGTTTTTTGTGTGTGAGGTCTTTAATCAAGGAAAAAATAGCAATGAGTAATCACCCCAAACTTTAGGTACTCAGCTTTAATTTGCAAGAGTTTAAAGGGGCAATATGCATGCAATTTTTTTTCTAAACAGATGTCTAGTCTATATGTTTTAATTAATTTTACTTTTGTTCTCACTATTTAGGATATAGACATTTAAAATATCCTAATATTTCAAGCATAAAATCAGATTTATATTCCATAAAAATGCAGAGACGAAATTTGAGTGACATGAAGATGTTCACTTATACACATTTACTTCTTCCTAGGAATTTTTGAATTGCCAGTGTCAAATTATTCTCCATATCTATTGCATACTTATCAAGAAGTCTCATTATTTTATTTGCTTAGCCTATGCCAGAAACAGGAGGTGGGTTCCTAGTATATCCTTAAAATAGAGCAGAAATAGAAGAGAAATCATCCCCAAAGTGTGGGTAGCTTAGAAATGTGAAATTCTTCATTAAAGATAAATTACTTGTTAATACTTCAATTGAGATATCTGTATTTGGCCAGATAGGTTTGTGATTCGTGTGTTGTTTGAAAGCACTAACCTCATGTTGGTTTGATTCTGTAGTACCTTCTAAACTATTGTATGACATACATTTCAATTCAACGTTATATGTCATTGAGCACCTACTCTGTGCCTAAGTACTAGGAGCACAAAAATGAAACAGATGCGGCCTCTGCTCTCAGAAGAGTCCAGTCCAGTTGGAAGAAAAACATAAAACCAATGGCAGTTGATATAAAAGGAGTCCTCCAGGAGATGGGATGCTCTGACCTCAAGAGGAAAAGGGAGTGTTCAGCTCACTTCAGGAAACCAAGAAGGTTTCACAGAGTGGATAGCTGATGCTTGAGCCAAGGCTTTGAGGCAAGAAGGACAGGACCATGGTTCCTTTATAATTTTTAAATAATCAGTTTAGCCCAGAAATGGAATAGAAGGTTAAAGTAATGAACTTGGACACCAAGTCATAATAATGAATTTGGTGTCCAGTCTGGCTTTTACGTGGCAGCTTTGCTATTATCTCTCCCTCTTAGGCTCTGTGGTCCAGGAAGCCTTCCATTTCTCTCCCTTTGCAAGAAGCATGGGAAAGGATGTGCTAGGTACTCAAGTCCAAAGGAGGTTCATCTGGTGAAAGATAAAGGTCTAAAGCAGCATATGTCCTTCCAGTACTTTAACAGTACTACTGTTGTTACTTTCATTTCCCTAACAGTTTAACAATTCTTCTAGGTAACTTTTAAAGTAACTGTGGGAAGGAAGTAAGAAAAGAGAGGGGAGCATGGTAGAGGAGGGAGTTTATGTGTCAGGATGGAGATGGCAAGTGTAGCAGGGACCAGATAGAGAAATTGGGTTTGAGAATTTTGTGAGTCCCCTTGACATGACTGAGGCTAATCTGAGGTTGGAAGCGATTGCATTTTAAGGTCTCTGCCCCTGAAGATAGTTGGCACATGCCCCAGAGGGGTTCCCTGCCACCCTCTAGAATTTGGCTTGGTATATCACAGGGCATTTTCTAGACTGCTGGGGAGAAATTGTCATGATCAAATGGACTAATGCCTAAGGGAGCACTTTGAAAAATATAAGGTGGTAAACAAGAGCTAGGTAATATTAGTATTATTTATATTTCCAGAAAGTTCTTTAGGGATTTACCTATGTAACTCTGAAAATATATGACCATGTCTCACACCAGGTAGGACTAAAATGAATTATTTTTCTGATCCCACAAGAGCCTTTCTTTACAGTCTTTCTTTTTTGAGTTATAATTTATCATTCACAATCACCATCATAATATATAGAATTATATACAGAATCTCGTCATTTTTAGTTCAGTTACTGGGGACCATGATTCCCTTACAATTTTTAAATGATCAATTTAGCCCCCAGAAATAGAATTGAAAGTTAAAGTAATGAACTTGGTGTTCAGTCCAGCTTTCACATGGCAGGTTTGCCATTATCTCTCCCTCTTAAGCTCTGCGGTCCACTAGACCTTCCACTTCTTTCCCTTTGCTTTTATTGATGCAGTCTGCTATTTTTTTGAATCATAGGATTTCAGCATGTGAAGAGATCTTACAACAATCTAGTCCAACTCTTAGATTACAGACGAGGAAATAGGAGTTCACAGCCATTAAATGACTCACTCGTGATTACCAGGTATTCAGCAACAGGGCCAGAATGTCTCCCACTCACAGTGCAGTGGTCTTTTTACTCTAGAGGGATGGTGGGGGAGAAACTAAGATAAGGCATCCAGAGATTGTGAGCCTAAATGACCATCCTTATTTCACACACACATCCACTCAAGTACTGCCTCCAACTGGTATGTCTGCAGAGATGAAAATTACTGTCCCAGGATGCTCTGTGCCTGCCAGGTAATTGCTGACTGGCTATGGATCCCTGGGGGGAGAATGGTCCTCAACAGCAGTAGTAGCAGCAGAACCAGACAAAGACATCAACCTTTATCATACTCTAGTATTTTACTTATCACCATTCAGTATGGAAAACTTGGGTAGATTTGGGGATAGGGGCTCATTGACTTCCAAGTTAAAAAGGGGACCGACCTGGCCGAGCTTTGTTTGAGCACAGATTACTTTTTAGATGTTTAACAGTTATGGATTAATGCCTGGGAGGCTTGGGAATTCTTCCTCAACTAAAATGTTAATGATGCTAAGAACCCAACCCTCTTCAGTGCCAATAAAACAGACAGCTAAGTTTATTGAAAAATCAATGAGTTGCCTAAAAGGAGCAAAGAGCTGATTCGATTTAGGACTGGAGATTGCCAGGACACACCAGGTGGAAAGAGGGTCCCAGAGACCACTAGGAGCCAGGAAAGGAGGCAGTTGTCTGTTTATGCACAGAACCAAGGTGTCATCTCCAAGGAATTTTGGGTAACCAAGGCAGCCAATTGGAACCAAGTGTGGACTGTTAGGATGCACACATCAAGGTCTGCAGATGGTAACCACCACTCGGAAAAGGAAAGAACAGCTTGGGGAATAGAATAGTCTTTTTTTTTTTTTTTTTTTTTTGAGACTGAGTCTCACTCTGTCACCCAGGCTGGAGTGGAATAGCATGATCTCAGCTCACTGCAACCTCTGCCTCCCAGGTTCAAGTGATTCTCCTGCCTCAGCCTTCCAAGTAGCTGGGATTATAGGATTGCACCACCATACCCGGCTAATTTTTGTATTTTTAATAGAGATGAGATTTCGCCATGTTGGCCAGGCTGGTCTCGAACTCCTGACCTCAGGTGACCTGCCTGCCTCAGCCTCCCAAATTACTGGGATTACAGGGGTGAGCCACCATACTCAGCCTGGAGTAGTCTTATGAGAGAAGAAGCTATTGGCCTACAGGTTCAGAGGAGGAGAGACCGAAGGGGTAATGAAGCTTGTGTTGTTTTATTTTCTGTTCAGAAACAAGTTGCAGAAAGCACTCTTCTGGGCATAAGGTATGAGGAGACCTGGACTCTAGGTCTAGTTGGTAAAATCCTTTAAACGAAAGAAAGTTCCAGGCCGTGCTCTTTGGATAGCCCTATGCCTTCTTGGTAGCCAGGCAGCTGGAAACACTCAGTGATTCAGGGTAGAGGGCATAGGAGGCAGCAAATGACACACCAAACAAGTGACAAATTAAGTCACTAACAGTATATGATTTCCACCCAAATACACGGACAGAGCTAACCTGAGTTCTGGTCTTCGCTTTTATTATTAGTTGCTTGACCTTCTTTCTTTTTGGACTTCAGCCTCCTCACCTGGAAAATAATGGAAATGCCCTAGGTTAGTGATTTGCAGAATTGTGGGTAGACAATGCATAGAGGGGATGGGGTCCACACACACACACATACACACAACCACACGAGCAGCTCTGCTTCTGTCTGGTAATTTTTAAATGCATCTAAGTAATATTTGAACAAAGTTATTTGGTAAATAGAGTCTGAAAAATGCTGAACAGGATACTTCTGTGGTCTGCTTTCACCTTGGATGAGCAGCTTACTCCTCCTGTCCATACCTTCAGCCCTCTTGCTCATCACCATCTGCCCCCGATTACTTCCTTGGAGTTTACTGAAATCTGATTGTACCTATGTCAAAATATGGGAGTTATGAAGTAAAACTCTGAATCAAATATCAAACATTGGAGCCAGGTGTGCTGGCTTACACCTGTAATCCTAGCACTTTGGGAACCCAAGGCAGGAGAATCGCTTGAGCCCAGGAGTTTAAGACCAGCTTGGGCAACACAGGGAGACTATGTCTCTACAAAAAATTTAAAAATCAGCTAGGTGTGGTGGCACATGCCTATAGTCCCAGCTACTCAGGAGGCTGAGGAGGGAGGATCACTTGTGCCCAGGAGGTCCAGGCTATAATAAGCTATGATCGTGCCACTGCATTCCAGCCTGGGCAACAGAGTGAGACCCTATCTCAAAACAAACAAACAAAAAAGAGATAAAAGAAAGAAAGTCAAACAAACTTTATCCAGTTCATTCTTGATCCATGACTTATTTTGTTTAAATCTATTTTGAATTTCATTTACAGTCAAGCCAGTAAGACACGTTAATTCACAAGATTATGTGTGACTATATATATGTGTGTATATATTTTTTTATTATTTTTTTTTATTTTTTTTGCGGTGGAGTCTCACTCTGTCACCCAGGCTGGAGTGCAGTGGCGCAGTCTCGGCTCACTGCAACCTCCTCCTCCCAAGTTCAAGCAATTCTCCTGCTTCAGCCTCCCTAGTAGCTGGGATTACAGGCACGTGCCACCACACCTGGCTAATTTTTGTATTTTTAGTAGAGATGGGGTTTCGCCATGTTGGCCAGGCTGATCTCAAACTCCTGACCTCAGGTGATCCACCCACCTTGGCCATCCAAAGTACTGGGATTACAGGGGTGAGCCACTGCACCTGGCCAATTTTAAGATTCTTTCCCTCCTCATCCTGTATGAACCATGTAATGTTATGCTGCAATTATAGCTGATCTCAAAATCTCAGTCAGCCACATCCAAATATATCATGGTAAAAAAAAAATTCAATGATATGTGGAACCAAAACCAATGCAGCAACCTTTCTTACAATGCCTAGAAACATCACCGTGTAGTAGGGAGCTTTAGGGGTTGGAAGGATGTGGAGAAGCTGTCTTAGAAATCTATAGAGCCCTGAGGGAAGAAAGCAAAACTCCAGAGAGTTGTATTTTGTCCAAATACTGAGTGATTTTTAGAGGACAGTGCAAGACCTGTGTTTAAATCTTAACTCTGCTACTAGGTTTCAGGAACCTTTACTAAGTCACTGCTTTCTGTGGGCCAGCAATTGTATTCTATCCATCTTTTGGGTCCTGGAGTCTACTGCAGTGCCTGGCATAGCATAAGGATATGAAATCGATAAAGTAATTATGTAGCCCAAGTTTACTTTTTACATATTGGCAAAGCAAATTTTGCAATCACAGGGAACCAAGAACACAAATTCTGAGGCTCTAAATCAATTGTTTTGGCCCCTTTCTTTTCTTCCATGTCCCATCCTCCCACTGTACCCTGCCAGCATGAATACCTGAGCATAACACCTTCTGAGGAGATGTGACAACTTGTCTTCAGACTTTGAAGGTTCTCATGTCAGAGAAAATGTAGATTTGTACTGTCAGAGGGGTAGAAATGGGGCAAGGGATGGAAGGGTCAGTCAGAAGACAGTAAGCTTCCCTTTACCAGATGAATTCAGACAGAAGCCCCATCAGCAGGGGTGCAATGAAGGAGGGATTTAACATTAGATAGGGATGAGGAGCCAGGTTAGATTTTAAAATCTTTAAGGTTTTTTTCAGACCCCAGGAGTCTATAATTCTACTTCAGCATTAGCCAGGCCTCTCCTCAGCCAAACAAATAAAAAGGGAGAAATAACAGATAGAAACATCTTCAGACTGTCCAGATTCTGTAATTGCTTTTATCATTCACTCATTTTGACTCTCAAATACTCTGTCAGTATGAAACACATCAGAAATAGAAGAGTATAGGGCCAGCTGCGGTGGCTCACACCTGTAATCCTAACACTTTGGGAGGCTGAGGTGGGTGAATCACTTGAGGTCAGGAGTTCAAGACCAGCCTGGGCAACATGGTAAAACCCCGTCTCTAAAAAAAATACACACAAAACAAATAGCCAGGAGTGGTGGGCACACACCTGTAGTCCTAGCTACTCAGGAGGCGGAGGTGGGAGGATCACTTTAGTCCAGGGAGGTCAAGGCTGCAGTGAGCTATGATTGCACCACTGCATTCCATCTTGAGCAATAGAGTGAGACCTTGTCTCCAAAAAAAAAAAAAAAAGTGTTTCCTTTTCAGTCTCTGATATCTTTTTCAGTATATAAACCTGTAAGATGTATATACTTCTCTGCTTTCTCTCATTTGAGCCAACTGTGTGATAGGGCTATCAGAAATGTGAATGCATGGCCTGGCATGGTGGCTCACACCTATAATCCCAGCACTTTGGGAGGCTGAGACAGGTGGATCGCTTGAGGCCAAGAGTTCAAGACCAACCTAGCCAACATGGCGAAACCCCATCTCTACTAAAAATACAAAAATTAGCCAGATATGGTGGCATGCGCCTGTAATCTCAGGTACTCAGGAGGCTGAGGTAGGAGAATTGCTTGAACCCGGGAGGTGGAGGTTACAGTGAGCTGAGATCGCGCCACTGCCCTCCAGCCTAGGTGACAAAGTGAGACTCCGTCTCAAAAAAAACAGTGAATGCACTTTTAACCTCCTTGAGTCTCTGCTGTCTGGTGTATCGGGCCCAAAACATGGTGATCTAAGCCTGTCAATCCGAGGTCTGTGTTTAGGTGTGGGTGTCATACTTTATGAGGAACATACACATACGGAAACGAATTCAGACGAAGGTAATTGTGGTGGTGGAGAATGGGAAATCATGCCTGGGTTCTTCTGGCAACTTTCAGGTTCAGGTAACAGAAAAACTCAACTCAAAGGAGCCCTAACCACAAGGGGAAATTACTGGACTGCATGACTGAAAAGCCTAGTCTTGCTTGTTGGTTTTAGCTGGGACTTGACTCAGCAAGTCACATTCAGTTCTCTCATTAGTAGGCTTCTTCCTTCACAGACCAAGAATGGTTACTGGGGTTCCTGGAGCAACCTACGTCCTGTCTGAGAGGGGAACAGCAGGTCTCTTTTCCTCAGAGGCAACCAAAGGCCTTAGCCTGCAGTTTGATTGGACCAGTTCAACTCCCTGTGCCCAGGGGATTTAGATGTTGCTGGCTAATTTAGGCCTGAACCACCTACCATACCCTAGAACTGGGGGCAAAGTCATCTTCCCATGGAACACACGGGCTTCTTGAGGGTGGGGGAGTGTTGTTGGAGTATCCTTAGTAGTAAAGGGGAGAAGGATAGAGGGCAACCAAGATACCAACTGATCATAAGGAAGAAAACAGGGATGTTTATTCAAGAAAGACAACATTGTGGAGATATGACCGCTATCTTCAAATATGTGGAAAGCTGTCTTTAAACTTATATGCCATAGCTCCAGATCATGGGCACATCTTCCAGAAAGACATACTTCTTGGATTCAGAATAAGAAAGAACTCCTTTTTTTGTTTGTTTGAGACAGAGTCTCACTCTGTCACCCAGGCTGGAGGGCAGTGGCATCATCTCAGCTCACTGCAACCTCCTCCCGGGTTCAAGCAGAGTTCCCCTGCCTCAGCCCCCTGAGTAGCTGGGACTACACGCACCTGCCACGCCACCCAGCTAATTTTTGTATTTTTAGTAGAGATGGGGTTTCACCATGTTGGCCAGGCTTGTCTTGAACTCCTGACCTCAGGTGATCTGCCCGCCTCGGCTTCCCAAAGTGCTGGGATTACAGACGTGAGTCACCACCCCCAGCCCAAAAAGAACTTTTTTTTTTTTTTTCTTGAGAGGGAGTCTCGCTCTGTCGCCCAGGCTGGAGTGCAGTGGCGCAATCACGGCTCACTGCAAGCTGCGCCTCCCGTGTTCATGCCATTCTTCTGCCTCAGGCCTCATGAGTAGCTGGGACTACAGGTGCCTGCCACCATGCCCGGCTAATTTTTTGTATCTTTAGTAGAGACGGGGTTTTACCGTGTTAGCCAGGATGGTCTTGATCTGACCTTGTGATCCTCCCGCCTCAGCCTCCCAAAGTGCTGGGATTACAGGTGTGAGCCACCGCACCTGGCCAAGAAAGAACTTTGTTGACGGTTTCATCTGCCCAAAAGAGAATCATTGGAATCTCATCATTGGAAGTCTTGTAGCAAAGACAGAATACTTATATGTTTGGAATATTATAAAGTGAATTTCTGCATTAGGCAAAGAATTATACTAGGTGACTTCCAACATCATGTAGAGGATTTAAGCTAACAGAGGTGCAAACGAAATGAAAGCTCCAGAAAAACCGTCTCAGACATTTTGAAACATTAAAATGTTGCTGTAGCAGATTTATTTCACCATAAAGAGTAGGGTAGTCTAAAGGACCTTTCTCAGAAAAAGCAACACCTCCTTCCCCCAGTTGCCCCTTTCCCCTGTCTCCACACACAATTAATATTCTTAAACTGGATTCTGAAATAAGGCCACCCTTCTTTTGGGACAAAGAAAGGACAAAAGTTTGATATGGCAAATGTCTAAAATCTTCTTCAAAAGTTAGGTACTTAATGGACTCTGTGGCCAGACCTCGTACCATTAGGAAAAAGATTTTATAATTCACATCAATCATTTTAAATTACAATTCTAAGCCCCTGCTTTCCTTGCAGAACTCAAGTTTAAACATTAAAATGTGCAATTACCAAGAGGAAGATTTACTATGGCTCTTATACACCTATGTGGGGTTGGACATGCGCTATGTCAATTTTAAATACACAAAGGATAAAACAGTATGAACTGGCAGCCAGGTCCTTTTTTTTCCTGCTCACTGACTGGCAGACCCAGCGAATGAATAATGTTTCGCTGTACCTCAATGCTCCAGCTGTTGTATTTTGTGTGAAAATGCATTGTCCTTGATACTCAGGAAGCAGTGAGAGCCAAGTAAACTAATTTATGGCTGTGATGATTTTCTGTCTGGTCCCATCAGAGCTGTGCCCTCCTGTAGGCATCTTAAAGCCTTTCTGTCCTACCTAGCTGCTTGCTAAATTCAGGGATCTGCAGTTTTTGCTTTTCAAAACTGGTCACTCCTGAATACAGCACCCCAGCTGGAGTCTGAGATTTGGGCCAGAAAGAAGGTGCCAGTGAGTAGATCTTAGAATGTGAGAATCATTGTTTCTTTCTTATAACCTATTGAGTAGCTGCCTGCTAAATCCTCTTGTGACTTTTTTAGGTCCCGTGAAAATATACTAATAGACCCACAGACATATTAAGAACTTGAGCAAGGACAAAGGCTGATGAACAGGGGAGATAGGATTGCAAAGTGAATTATATGTGTTCACCTGAAATTATTGGAAGTAGTATATATTATCCATTTATTTTGTCTCTTAATGCATTTAGTATCTTCACATATCAGTTTGCCAAAAGTCCCATTTGTAGTTAGCCATAGTAAATTTTGTTATCTTCCTTTATTTAAAAGTAATTTGTTTGGGAGCTTTTTAAGGTAGTGGTACTAGGCAATGTATATAAAGCTTATCCTGTAGCAGTGGTTTTGTTTTTCTCATTGAAGGCTTTTTGAGATGTGGACACTTTGTTTTTGCAAGTTGTACTGGATTGGAAGTGGTATTTCCCTAAGTTTTAATACCCACACAGTGCCAGATAAAATTAGATTGATTGCTGGTACCATTTCTTCCTTGGGTAGGAAAAATGAACATGGCTCCTGAATAGGAAGCTCTGGCTTCTCTAGCTCATTCCTTCACTTTGTAGACGAGAGCTCTAAGCCCCACTGAAGGGAGGGGGCTTCTGGGGACCATGGGCATCTGAGTAGAATCCCAGGGGTCTTTCTCACTCCAAAGTTCATGCATTTTTCTCACAGTGGACAGCCTCCTAACCCAACTGTCAGGGTCAGGCCAGGCACTATCTATGACTTTCGGCGCTGCTCCCCTTTGAGCCTCAGCTTCCTTAAAGCAAAGTGAGTAGATTGAACTAAATCATCTCTGGGGTTCCTTCCCTTCATAAATACTTTAGATCATAATTCTTCATTTAGAATATGAATGTCTCAGTTTTCCATAATCCCTGTTTATATATTTAGCCAGGGTTATAGCTTCATGCATCTGATTTGAAAAGAGAGTCCTTGCAAAATAGCCACAGCTCCTAAAATTTGAAGTTTAAAAAACAAGAATAAAGAACTCAACACTGAAAGCTAGAATGTAGGCCAGTCACAGTGGCTCACGCCTGTAATCCCAGCACTATGGGAGGCCGAGGCGAGTGGATCACGAGGTCAGGATTTCGAGACCATCCTGGCTAACACGGTGAAACCCCGTCTCTACTAAAAATACAAAAATTAGCTGGGCTGGTGGTGGGCACCTGTAGTCCCAGCTACTCAGGAGGCTGAGGCAGGAGAATGGTGTGAACCCGGGAGGCGGAGCTTGCAGTGAGCCAAGTTTGCGCCACTGCACTCTAGCCTGGGCAACAGAGTGAGACTCCGTCTCAAAAAAAAAAAGAGAAAAAAGAAAGCTAGAATGTAATGCCAGTAGCACAACAAATGAAAATGCTATTCTTTAAAAATTCCAAGCATATGATTTAATTTTATATTTCTTCTTTCTATTTAAGAGAAAATAATACAAGCTTGAAAAGCAGTAAATATGTAAAGAGAAAATTTGTCAACTGATATTGGAAGATCTGACCTAGGTCATACATACATCTTACAGACAAGAGCTGCAGGGCAAACCATAATTTCAGAGAGTAAAGGAGAAAATGAAAGCTATAGATAGCTGGTGTCTTCTCTAAGTTACATAGGTAGATTCATTTTAGTTTTCTGATTGTGCCTCTGAATATAATGTAAAAGGGGCTGGTAGCAAGGTCTGTTTTACCACTTATGTAAAAAGCTCCTCTACAGAGAGCGAAGCATAAAGTGAGACTTCCAAAATTGCTTTTTATCACCAGAGTCATTGGCTAAATAGTTGAGGCCCCACAAGCAAACTTTTACATTGGCAATTTCCTTTCTAGCATCATTTTTCACAGTCATAAGTCATGTTATAAGAGTTTTCTAATTGCTAACTAGATAGTCCTTGTAAGGAAATATATGATAAATGTTACTGTAATAATACCAAGACCTAACTGGTACTTGTGGCTGCCTTTTATGAAGTCATTCTTCCCCCATTTAAACACATAAGAGTCTGTCTTACATCAGAATGAGACATAACTATCCCCTATTAGTGTGGTTTTAAATCTTGAATCTAACAGCTAATGAAAGAAAAAAATCTATGCCCAGAAAAGGGAAGAGGTTCATTTAATTAGTCTATCAAAATGCTACTAGTTCTAGAAACTGATTAACAAAGTGTGTGACTGGAACAATTATTGTTCTCTCATTGTCCCAAAGTACTAGTTAGACATAGAAAACACTCAATACACGCAAAATGTATAAGCAGGAATGAGGGCTTGGACAAGTTAGTTATAAACAGCATTTCATATGTTGTGAGGTGCAGGCAGTACATCAGCCCTAACAATATTATTGTGTTCCTCTGAACTCTGCTCTCACAGCTAAGCATTTCGAAGGCAGACCCAGAATAAAGATAGGCATTCACAAAGCCAACATTTTATATTGAGGACCTTTGCTTCCACTTTTAATGTGCTATAAAACTAGGGGCTTCACTTTTTCATGAACTGTGTGCAAAAGCAGAGACAATGAGTGGAGGTTGACTGTTCGGGTCTGTTTTATGGTTGCTGTGCCTATACAGTAATGTGATCTTGAAAAAGGTAAACAACAAAGAGTTTAGCAGTGAAAAATATGCCTAATATAAATACAGCCAAGTACATGGCAGTTCAGAATTTTAAAAATATGACTGTGGCATTAAATTTTCTGGTGGAATTAACAGAGGAACAGAATACAGCCTTTACGGCAATATATCTGAGACAGAAAAAGGAGATAATACATCTAACTCTATGGTCTATGTGGCATTCATATAAAGAAAAGCACAGTAGCTTTATTTAATTGAGAAAATGAATCAATTACAATGATGTTACATCATCAAATTCTTGTGAAATAGAAGATATAAGTCACTGCATTGTGTAACTGTTAAAAAGTAATTGAGTATCTTAAGCCTTTTGAATCAATTTCAGGTACTGGCGCTGCTACCTTAATACAAAATTTATGAAGATGATTTCATATAATATGTTGCTATCAAAACTGTATAATAAAACCTGATAACATCTCTCTTTAAAAACCTGGGCGAAACAGTATAGTTATAAGATTATTTTTTAAAAAGACTTTGATATTGCTGTTTTTCTGTTTCTTTTAGTAAAGAGCAAGCATAAATAGTACAATTTTAAGTTGTCTTAGACTAAGCTTTTAACCTGCAAAATAGGGCAAACTAGAGGCTTTCTTTAAGACCTCAGTTCATGAGGAAGTTTCCTCCCCTCAGTTAATCTGATTCACACAACTCATATGTTACTGGGGACAGTGTTTCATAATCCATTTCGAATTCATTTCAAAACCTCTCACTTAGAATGTTTGCTGCATGTTCTCCTCAGAGAATGTTGTCATCCCCCTGAGTCTTGGAAATTTGTGAAGCTCATTCTCTTTGATGTCAGAAATGGATTTCTGATTCTTTGTTCATTACGAATAACTCTGCTATTGAAGTAGATATATCTTACTAGGAATGTAGGGGTAAGGAGAGCATCAGTGTATGCTTGAAAAAAATATATAAAAGCAAACTCCATAGGTATCTCATGTCATAGGAGAGGTTGTCCAGGCTTTTCAGTACTTTTTTAAAGGTGGTGTAGCTTGTTACTGAAATTCTTAACTGCTTCAGGGTGGTGGTTACAGCTCCGCCTTCCCTTGTAGTATAAATCTTTACCTGCAGAATCTTGGCTGGAAGTACTCATGGACTGGAGGAACCAGAATAAGCAGTAATTCAGGACAACATTAAGCAGGGACTATCAACATAGACTAAGCCAGTCAACCTGGGATAGAGGTTTCCCAAAGTAGTGATTGGGGAGGAAGTGATGAAAAGCCAGTAAGAGCAATGAGTGGGCACCATGTTCATTTGACAAATATATGGGAGAACACTTTAAAACATTCAGGCAGTAGGAGGAATGGTGTGCTGATCAGCCACATGGATGCAAAAGAAATGCATAAACGTAGCTGCAGCTCTTGAGAAACTCACAGTCTAGGTGAGAGGAACCAACATGTCAAAATGGATAATTTATCAACAATACCATACCAAGTATAAATGTATATAAATCCAGTTGTTTTCAAATAACTCTATGACCATAGGCAGGTGTAATACAGATGCTGGAAGGAAACGAGCTCTGGAGGAGCCCCAGTACCACCACACCCTGGCCCTGAGGCCTCAGGCCCGGACCCTGTCCTCTGGTAGGCCCAGTTTTCCCACCATAGAATAAAGATGATCATCCCCGCCAACCTCAGGGTGGTTGTGCAGATCAAATGAGTTAGTATATGGGAAAGAATTTTTGTAAACACCTATAAAAACATATAAGGGATTATTACTAGTTTCCGTGTATTTTACCAACTGGTTGGAGCTCAGTTATCTCAGAAAACAGTTGACCCATCAGTATTTGGTTCCTGAAAAGTTCTCTGTTAGAAAATGTAGTACCTGGAGTTTCATTTTCATTGAGTTTATAATAACTGTAGGCTTTTTTTTTCCTGGATGGGGAGGCATTGAAGTGTTTACTACTTTAATGACTAAGTGGATGTTTTATTAATTTTTGTGTCACGTTGTAGTAGCTTTCTAAGAAATTCAGTTTATCAGTGTTAAATGTGTGAGCAACCTGCCTTCAGAATGTTGATCAGAAACACACTCTTACTGGACTCTGCTTTTATTCCCTAAAAATCAGTGTAAAACTTGCATGAATTTTATTTTCCCAGAGAGCATTGCTGCCCTGGAAACAGGCAGAAGGAACTTTGGAAAAGGTGGAATCGTTATCTCACTCCTAAGTTAGGGGCAAATACTTCAACCACATAATTAAAGTTTTCTTCACAAAATAGGGAATTGTGAGCAGACACTGGCAGGAATCCAAAATTCTAATTTCTGACTATGATTTAATTTCAATTTTAAATAAATCGGTTTTTAATTTAAAAAGAGTGAGCTTCATAACATTAGCAATGATTGCAACATTAAGCCCAGTGTTCACAATCTAGCAATATAAAACATTATTTATATCTGAATCGTAAACAGCCTTTTGAAATGGATTATGGTTTTTCTCCCTATTCTAATACAACCTGGAGGGTACTAAAAAGTGTTGTGTGAAATTAACATTCTGCTGACTTTCGCCTATAAATGAGAAGTGAGCTATTAACATTTGTGTATTTTCATTATGTAAATTGTGTTAACACATGCCCACAAATTGCCACCAGCAATGCAATAATTTTCTCTCAGTGATCATAATGTGTCCAAGTGAGTCATTTTGATTATGACATGCTAATTACATATTGCCTTTTTTCAGATTCAGAAAAACCAGGGATCTTTAATGGTAAGCTTTATGAGTTCAGAAAAAAATTCACTTTTCTTTTTCCTGATGGCTGCTTCCTTTGCATGCTTGAATGCCTTGTTTTAAACTTAGCAAATTGCATTTTGAAGAAAATGCAAACCTTTAACTGCCTGTATTAGATTAGGTACCATTAGAAATAATAGAACATCCTGAGCATCAATGTTTTTATAAGAGTTTGCTGTTGTTGATTAATCTTGCTATATTTTATTGCATTAATGATTTTTTCTTTCCACTCCACTGTAAAGATATTGCATAGAGGCTAATACTTTTTCCTCTCTTCTTTTCCATTGCAGCCTCTCCAGCTTCTGCAGTGCATTGTTGATGAGGTGAGGCATCGTCTTATGTGCTTTCACTCCTAAAGTCATTCCTAATGGTGTGGAAAGCTTATATTTTGTTTCCTAATGAAGCACAATGCCCAACATCCTTGGAGCAAGTTGTGTTGTATGGCTCTGAGCTGTGTTACGTGAACTGGCCTTGTCCTGAATCCCACTCTTCTGATTCTGGCCAAGAAACCCTGCAAAAACAGACTGTCCCGCAGGCTGGTCCTCAGGGGTATCAGATGCCCTAAAGACAAAACACAATAATATTAATTGACCCTCTCCCTGGCCAGATGGGGATGGAGCTGGAAATTTAAATGGTATCATTTTTTTCTGCAACAGTTATTTAAAGTCATTCAGTAGGCAAGGGTCAGAGTTGAAGAGCAAGCATAAGCTGGGTGAAATTTGCCTTCCTTGAGTTATTTACCCAAAGCATATCAGAGCAATAAAAGGGCTCAAAAACTCTAGGTCAACAGTTCAGCTTTAATTTCCTAGTTAGGCATTTTTCTCAGAATATACCCCTAACATGTTGTGTATTCTAGTAGCTGGAAACCTGTATTCTCACATTTTAATTGAGCTTACTTCTGATCATCCTGCTCCATTGAGTTCCACTGTTCCTTTGCCTTCATGAGGCTAATCTGCCTACCTTTCTCTCTCAACCAACTTTGTCTACTTCTTATTCTGACTTTAAATTCCTTTTCTGTAAATCATCAATCTTATAATACACAAGACTTTCAAGAAACATTAACATTTTCTTTAAAAAGTGAGCTTTTTTGGGCTTGGGTTTGCCTACTAGCAATGTTTATTTTTTTAAACTTGAATTTTATAATATTTAAAACACTTGTAATTAGAGAGGAAAGGCAATAAATGATTCAGATAGGAAAGTTTGAAAGAAAAAAATCGTAATTCATAATTATTCCTCTCAATTAAACATCTGCATAACCAGTTATGAGATTTGGGAGAAAAAATAAAGATCCTCCTAGGAAAAAACCAAACATACACACATATCACAATAATAGTAAGAGTGGGGCTCTAACATCCTTAATGGTTGCATCAGTCAGTCCATATATCCCCTACAAGCCATAAACCATGTTGATGTAAAAATGAAGGCATCGTCGTGAAACAAATGGAGGCTCCATTATCTCAAATATCAGACAGACCTCCTGGATCTAATAGCTCATCAATATCCTCTGTCATCTTATATTCCAAAAGCATACTATCCCCATCAGAATCCTCCCAATTTAACTGGTTTTCCTGATGTCCTCCTCCGGTTTTGCTTGGGGAAGTGCCTGGGGAAACTTGCCTACCCAGTTTTGTGCACAGCCTCCTATATTTCCTGGGCTCTCCCGTTGGTCTGCCAGGCTCCTAGGCATCAGAACATCCAGGTAAAGGCATTCCTTGCCAATACTATATGTGTTTCTGGACAGCTCATTTGAAGGTTTTCTGCATCAAATAGATATTTTCATTCCTTATTTAAAGTAGCAGTTATTGCTATTCAATTTAAAATATCTTGTTTAATTTGGGCAAAATCATGAGACTTTTGAAATTACCATAGGGAGATGTTCTATTTAAGGGATGAAGATTGATGAAGAACAATCATGTGTAACTTAAATGGTATATTTTTCTTCATAGCATTTCTTTCTTAGTCAAGAGAAAAATGTAACTTAGACATCTATTCCTATGTACTCTAAAACCATTTTCCTTGTGGAAACTTGGGAAATGAACATTGCCTTTACTAAAACCAGGCTGATCTTGGAACTGAGCTGATATTCTGCAATAAAAGTATTAGGAAAGGATTGGCCAGATGACCTGCCTTAGACAAGATGAATCATAGCATCTCGGAGAGGAAGAATTGGTGGGATTCTGTACTTACTGCGCTTGTCCTGTGTCTGTCAAAATTCTCATTGCTGTGATGCAGTGTTCCTCATAGGGTGGCCCAAGGACTGATCGCATCAGAATTTTTTGTTATATGCAAATTCCTGTCCCCAGATCACTGAATTAGACTTTCTAGGGGTCGTGCCTAGAATCTACTAGTTTCCCAGGTAACTCTCTGCACATTAAAGTTTGAGAACCACTTCTCAAACTTCTCTAACTGCTTGCCAGGGCTAAGTCTTCCCCTTTAGTTCCCACAGGGCGCTTAGCTAGCTAGCTTCATTTGCATCTGACTTTTAGGCCTTTTATTTGTGAATGAATATGCCCAGTTGGGATTTGAGCCGTTTTACTGCTTGGGAGTAGATTTACCCCATTGTGAAATGGGTATCTGATGCTAGTATGTACTATTTCCTGTTAGAGAAAAGTCAGATAAAAAATTACTTCCCCTGAGGGAGCCTAATTCAGACAAGATGGGTATATTTGGTGTCACATACAAAATAGCTGTCAGAAAGCCCAGTGTGACATATTATTGTGTGGATTCAGCTTGACCTCCTGTTACGGCCTGGCAAAGAGTGAAGATGTAGTAAAACACCACTAAGGTGGGCAAGAGCCAGTCCTGGAGTGGCCAAAGATGAATGTTAGAGCCAATCTGGGAGTCAGGAGGTGGAATCATGGAACAAAGCCAGGGTTAGCTACCAGATGTCCAAACAGAAGACACCAAAAACTAAACAGGAGTAAGAATCATGACCTTGAAACTCAGACCACAGATCAGGAATTGGGAGGGTAGCCAAGGTAACAGGAGAATTGAACTCCAATCAGAAATCTGGGTGGTCCAAGTAAATTTTGGTGGGTGGTGTTTTTCTGAATTGGCGCTGGCTAGCTGAGGTGTAAGTGATAGCTTAAAGACATCATCTGGTGCCTCAGAGTTGCTTCTCAATAGAACTTTTTACCTTAAGGTCCTTATGTAATCAGGTCCTCCCTATGTCCCTGAATACCTGCGTTGTAAAGTGCTTTGGTTCTTTATAAGTGATGTGTGTCTATGTGTACCTGAAGCCTTAGCCATCTGATATCTTTGGGGAATAAGTCAGCCCCTATTGTCTAGATAACTGAAATTTATGACTGTAAGCTCTGACAGCGATGAGAAATTTGCATTTTTAGAAAGAAATGTTCCTAAAATCTATTTGTTCTTGGCAGCCTGTTGACGGAGTGTGGTGAATATCATTTAACCTTTTCTCAGTGACTTACTCCCTTGTTCTGAACATGGTACTGAATGTAAACTTTGATGTATTGATGCCCTCCAGGGCTGTAAAATTGTGTGGGGTTTACCTTATTCTTTCACTGAATTTTGCCAACCATTTTGCCAGAGTGTTTGGCGTTGACATTGATGTTTTCGGGCCTCTTGAAGTGTATCGAGCCCTTTGCCCCCAGGCTAACGCGCCTTACGTGGCTATACTGCTCTGCATAGTACTTTTCCTGTGCCCTCTTGTGATTGCCCCTGTTCTCTATGGGTACTCCTCATTCTTGTCGATGGCTACCTTTTGTCCCAACAACCCGACCATCTGTCTTCAGTTTTTTTGTTTGTTTGTTTTGTTTTGTGTTTGAGATGGAGTTTTGCTCTTGTTGCCCTGGCTGGAGTTCTGTGGCACAACCTCCACTCACTGCAACCTCCACCTTCTGGGTTCAAGTGATTCTCCTGTCCTAACCTCCCGAGTAGCTGGGACTACAGACACACGCCACCACACCTGGCCAATTTTTTGTATTATTAGTAGAGACGGGGTTTCACCATGTTGGCCAGGCTGGTTTCGAACTCCTGACCTCAAGTGATCTGCCTGGCCTTGGCCTCCCAAAGTCCTGATTTCATATGGTACTTTTTAGTTTTGCTAAGGTCACTATCATGAGTGCAAAGACCGAAGACAGGCCGGGCACGGTGGCTCACGCCTGTAATCCCAACACTTTGGGAGGCTGAGGCAGGCAGATCATGTGAGGTCAGGAGTTCAAGACCAACCTGGCCAACCTGGCAAAACCCTGTCTCTACTAAAAATACAAAAATTAGCCGGGCAGTGTGGCAGGCACCTGTAATCCCCGCTACTCAGGGGGCTAAGGCAGGAGAATCACTTGAACCCAGGAGGCGGAGATTGCGGTGAGCCAAGATAACTGCACTCCAGCCTGGGTGACAGAGCAAGACACCCTCTCAAAAAACACAAAAAGAAAAAAAAAGGAAAAAGGAGAGGAGAGGAATCTCATGTTCATGAAGTGGGGGCTTAATATTGTTACAACGGAAATACTCTCAAAATTGATCTACAGATTCAGTGTAATCGTATTAAAATCCCAGTAGGCTTTTTTGCAGAAATGGATAAAAACTAATCCTAAAATTCCCATGGAAATGTAAGGGACTCAGAATAGCCAAAACAATCATTGAAAAAAAAAAAAAAAGAAAACAACGTTGCAAGATTTATACTTTCTGATTTCAAAACTTACTACAAAATTACACTGATCAAGATAGTATGGTAGTGGTATAGGATAGACATATGGAATAGAATTCAAAGTCCAGAAATATATATGCATGGTCAATCGTTTTCTGATGAGGATGCCAAGACCATTCTGTAGCAAAAGAATAGTCTTTTCAACATATGGTGCTGAGATTACTGGATATCCATATGTAAGAGAATAAATTTGGACCCCTACCTTGCATCATACACAAAAATTAACTCAAAAAATGGATCAAAGATTTAACTGTAAGAGTAAAAACTATGACACTCTAAAAAGGAAACATAGATGTGAATCTCCATGACCTTAGGTTAGCAATGGTTTCTTAGCTATGACACCAAGAGCATAAGCAAACAAAAACAAAAGGAGGGCCTTATCAAAATTAAAAACTTGTGTGTGTCAGAGGACACTATCAAGACAGTGAAAAGACAACCCACAGAATGGGAAAAAATATTTGCAAATCGTATATCTGATAAAGGCCTGCTATTCAGAATATATAAAGAGCACTTACAACTCAATGATAAATAAAAAGACAAATAGCCCAATTTAAAAATGGGGAGAGGATTTAAATAGACGTTTATCTGAAGAAGATAAACAAATGGTCAATAAGCACATGAAAATATGCTCAACAATTAATTAAGGGAATGCAAATCAAAACCACAATGAGACACTACTTCATGCCCACTAGGATGGCTGTAATAAAAAAAAAAAAAGAAAGAAAGAAAAACAGAAAATGACAAGTAGTGACAAGAATGTGGGGAAATTGGAACCCACATAAATTGCTAGTGGGAATGTAAAATGGTTCCATGGTTGCTGTGGAATACAGCTTGACCATTCATCAAAAAGCTAAACATAGAACAATTATATGACCGAGCAGTTCCACCTCTAGGTAAATATTCATTCAAGAGAATGGAAAACATATGTCTGCATAAAAACTTATACATGAACATTCATAGCAGCATTATTCGTATGTATATGAATACGTATGCTATGAATACATAGCCCAAATGTAGAAAAGAATCCAGAAGTTCACACTGGACCATAAATAGGAATGAAGTACTGATAAATGCTACAATATGAATGTACCTTGAAAACATGCTAAATGAAATAAATCAGACACAAAAAGCCACATATTCTATGAAATGTCCACAGTAGGGAAGTCCATAGAGACAGGAAGTCAATGAGTTAGTGATTGCCAGGGACTGGAGGGGAGAAGGGAATTGAGAATGACTATCATAGGTACAAGGTTTTTTTTTAGGGTGGTAGAAATATTTTGGAACTGGGTTGTTACTTTAAAAGGGTGAATTTTATTTTTTGTGAATTGTCTCTAAATTTTCAATGTCAAAGGGAAAAGTAGAAAGCAGAGAGTTTCTCTGTGATGGCCTGTGTTTAGTTGCTTGGCTGGATAGGATGGGCTTCAGCAGAAGAAAAGAGAAGACACTCTTAAACGACATTCAATTTTGTAGAAGACTACCACAGCTAGAAAAATTTGTATTTTTATTTACTTCAAGAGACATTTATTGAGCTCCTGCTTGGGTTGTGATCTCTACCAGGTGCCGGGATAAATCCCTGTGCTGGATGACTTCATGATCTAGTGGAAGACAAACTCATGAAATAGATTTGATTCATTATATTAAAAACTATAATAAAGCCATGTAAACAGTGCTGTGCAAGGTTGGAAGATGTGGGAAGATAGCAAAGCATCAGAGAGGAGATGATATTTGAGCTGGGCTTTGGAAATACTTTGATATTCACAAAATGAAAGTGGGGAGAAGATTGTCCCAGCAGAGGGAGGGGCACAACCATCGGTGTCTAAGTGTGAGGCAGCTTTGAAGACGAATAGTTGGCCCCAAGTGAAGCTAGAAAAAAATACAGGGAGCATCTCAAATGCTGTACCAAAAAGCATAGGTGTTGCCCTGTAGCCAAGGGAGATGATTGGAAGGTCTGACATGTTGAGATCTGTATTTTTTTCTAAGACAGTTCTATTGAGGTGGGTAGTAGGAGAAATGAGACTGAGGGAGAATCTTAGAAGCTAGCTATTAAATATTGATTGATTGATTGATTGATTGATTGAGATGGAGTCTTGCTCTGTTTGCCCAGGCTAGAGTGTGCAGTGGCACAATCTTGGCTCACTGCAACCTCCGCCTCCTGGGTTCATGCAGTCCTCCCACCTCAGCCTCCCAAGTAACTTGGATTACAGGTGTACACCACCACGCCCAGCTAATTTTTTTTGTATTTTTAGTAGAGATGGTGTTTCACCATGTTGGCCAGGCTGGTCTCAAACTCCTGACCTCAAGTGATCACCCACCTCAGCCTCCCAAAGTGCTAAGATTACAGGTGTGAGCCACCACACCCGGCCTTTAGAGGTTTTTTTAGTATTATTGTTATAAAGGAGGCTCTTCCCTCATTTTTCTCCTCCCTTTCCCAGTCCTCCATTTTCTCATCCCACTTTGTTCAGTGTCACCCTCTTCTAGAACAGAAATGTTAGCTGCCCCTTAGTCAGCCTGACTCACATAGGTAGAAGTGTCTAGCCATGTGGTTAACTTCCATCCTCTTCACTGAGCATCCAGGCTGGGCTGGCATCAAACAGTGCCTCCTTCCACCACTGGTCATCTTCACTAGCATTTCTAGAAAGCATCAGGGGAGCCACGTGCAAGTGGAGAGTCCATGTGAGGCCTCTTGTGAGTCCAGGTGTTTGGTAGGGTAGATGACTGTCTCTATTCATAATGATTCTTTTTAGCACCACCACAATGATGTGCATATGCCAGCCAGGCAGATAAGTAAATAGTAGAGGCTCTCTTATGTCTTCATTAAGTTTTATGGTTAGAGTCATAAGAACTTGCAGAAGACATACACTTTTATAAGTGGGATTTTGTAATGATGAGCTGTTGAATTCAGGGGGTTTTGTCAAGAAAGTCTGTTTCCATCTTAAGCAAATCCACTTTAGTCCTTCTCAAACCTAATGGAGAAAGCCAGCATCTCTCCCCCACACTAGGCACAAAGGCCTCTTCCTAGAGCTGTGGCTTGCCACAGTGCTACCTCTCTATTGGCCCAGAACCCTGGCATTATTACAGTGCTCCTACAAGGGACACTGTGTTTTGAGTATCATATGCATTCCAAATAAACTCTAGGATAAACCACCTGTTCCTGATTGAAGGAGACTGCCCCTATATGGCAACATTTTCTCTCTCTCACCCTCTTCTTATGCTGCTTTCTTTGATCAAGAACAAGAAGAAAGAAATAAGAGACAAAGTAAAGATACACGTAAGTTTTGAATACAGTTGTGCCTTGTGGAATGTGAAAGTTATATTTTTCCCCAGCTTTATTGAGGTACAATGAACAAATAGTGTATGTATTTAAGGTGTACAATGTGATGTTTTGATAAACATATACATTGTGAAAGGATTGCCACAATCAAGCTAATATATCCAACCCCACATACAGTTACTGTGTATGTATCTGTGTGTGTGTGGTGATAACACTTAACAATCTACTCCTTTGGCAAATTTTAAATATATAATACAGGATTATTAACTAAAATCACCATGCTATATTTATCTTATAAAAGTAAGTTTGTACCCTTTGACAAACACCTCCTCATTTCCCCCACCCTCCAAGCCCCTGGTAACCACTCTTCTACTTTGCTACTATGAGTTCAACTCTTTTAGATTCCACATATTAAGTGAGATCATGCAGTTGTTGTATTTCTGTGTCTGACTGACTTAGCACGTTCATCTGTCTGAACCTTCAGGTTCATATGCTGTTGCAAATGACAGGATTTCCTTTTTTAAGGCTAAGATTCCATTTTGGTGTGTGTATCCATACCACATTTTCTTTATTCATCTATTGACTGATCCTTGGGTTGTCTTCATATCTTGATTATTGTGAATAATGCTGCAGTGAACATGGCAGTGCAGATGTCTCTTCAGGATAGTGATTTATTTCCTTTAGATATATACCCAGAAGTTGGATTGCTGAATCATAGTGTAGTTCTATTTTTAGTTTTTTGAGGAACCTCCTGCGTGCCATTTTTCCATAATGGCTGTACCAATTTACATTCCCATGAACAGTGTATAAGGGTTCCCTTTTCTCCACATCCTCACCATCCCTAGTTACCTTTTGACTTTTTTATAATAGCCATCCTAACAAAATGTGAGTTGACATTTCATTGTGGTTTTTATTTGCATAAAAAATAGTATTTCTAAAAGACATTTGCAAATCAGATTGTATCTTCCCATTGGTACAGTAGTTGATTTTCACACATTTCTAAAAGCGCTTGACCCCTTTATGTTGCTCAAAAACCCAACCTATAAAATAGATGAACATGAAGCTATTTTGATTTGGCCAGAGGATGGGAGATTTAGATCTCCACCCCCTTTCCCACACACCTGCATAAGAGAACTAAGAGTTCCATAGATTATAGTTTGGAAACCACTGATGATAGCCCAAAAGTCATTCTGTAAACCTGTGTTAATCCCAGAGCTAGGTACTGGGAATGGAGAGTGAATAAGATGCTCTTGCCACCATTCAAGAGCCGCTACTCTATTAGGGAGGCAGACAAGTAAACAGTCGTATATGCAGATCACTAAACTGCAGGTAGTGTAAGTGGTATGAGACTTGATGGCCTGGGCTCTCAGAGGACCACAGTGACTGTCATTTCAACCACTCACATAAATGGGTATTTACGATGTGGTATTTAACGATGTTTGTAGCCATATAAATTCTATCATTAAAGTGTGGCCAAGGTGCTGGGAAAACAGAGGAGACAACTCAGTGGAGGAGACGGGAGCTACCAGGGAAGCTCTGTAGAAGAGATGAGACTGAAGGATAGCCAATAAGAGTTAGCCTTGGAGAGATCTGAGGCCCCTGCAAGGGGTTCAGTATGGCTGGGGTGTTTGGGCAAGTATTACAAGATGAACCAAGGGCCACATTTTGAAGGATCTTTATACCCCATGCTGAGAGATATTTGTAGGGGAGGGAGGATCGGGAGACTGAAAGAGTTTTAAGCAAGAGATCAACATAGCCAGATTTGTGTTTTAGAAAAATCACTGTGGCAGAGCTGTGGAAGATGGATTGGAAAGGACATTGGAAGCTGTAGTTCTGATCAGAAATTGGAGGGGTTTAATCAGGACAGCCTTAGTGTGTTTGAAGGGTATTTAGGAGATGGAACTAACTGCATTTGGTAAGTAACTGGTTATAAGGGAGGGTAGGGAGGTAGGTTCAGGGATGAATCACAGGACTTGGGCAGTCAGGTGCATGGTGGTACCCTCCTGAGATGGGGCACACGGAAAGAGGCATGTTCAAGGGATGAGATGATTAGCATTCTGTTCTTGAGAGATCATCGAGCACCTCATTCAAAACCATATTCGTTCCTGCTCCAGATTCAATTATGAGTTTAACAACTAGACTCTAAGTTCCTAGACATTTTATTTCTATCTTTCTAGTACCGCATCTAACATCCTGTAGGCTCTTGTAAATATTCATCAAATGACATTTCTGCATAAATCTCAACACCTGTTTTTTCAAGACCTCAGAAATACAAATCCAAAAAGTGACAGAGAATATATGATGCCTTAACCTTTTTTTTTTTTTTTTTTTTTTTTTTTTGAGACAGAGTCTCACTCCGCCACCCAGGCTGGAGTCCAGTGGCGCAGTCTCAGCTCACTGCAAGCTCTGCCTCTGGGGTTCACGCCATTCTCCTGCCTCAGCCTCCCGAGTAGCTGGGACTACAGGCACCTGCCACCATGTCTGGCTAATTTTTTGTATTTTTTTTAGTAGAGACGGGGTTTCACCTTGTTAGCCAGGATGGTCTCGATCTCCTGACCTTGTGATTCGCCTGCCTCGGCCTCCCAAAGTGCTGGGATTACAGGCGTGAGCCACTGCGCCCGGCTACCTTAACCTTTATGGTCTACACAGTGTTTCCCCATGTCACATTCTTTCCCCACACACTCTATTTTACAGACAAGGAAACTGAGTGACAATCAAAGGGTAAGGCTCCTTACATTATACTATCATTGATTTGAAGAAAGTAAAAAGTGACCACTGAACATTTTGGCATCAAAGGAAGAGGTTTTCAATAAAGCTATGAAAGAAGACAACTTCGCACTGCAGACATGCTCAAAGGTCATAGGTATTTTGCAACTCAGTTCAGTTTTGCTGTTCATATGAATGACCCCACATCTTTCAGTTAATTGAATTCTATTCTGCATACTCTGTTTAATTTGGCGTGGAGGAACGTGAATCCTTTTAGAAAGATTTCTATTGAAATACAATAAGTTTGGCCCTTAAATATGTTATCTTAAAAAATTCATTCATGTAGAATCACTCATTCCTAGGCAGGGTGCCTGAGAAGCCACTGGGCTATGAAAATAGCTGGTGCTGGGGGGTGGGGGATGCTGATGGCAAGAATGATTGCCTAGTAATACCTCCTGGAAATTCAAAAGTGAGGTTAGGCCAGGCGTGGTGGCTCACACCTGTAATCCTAGCACTTTGGGAGGCCAAGGCAGGCAGATCACTTGAGCTCAGGAGTTCAAGACCAGGGTGGGCAACATGGTGAGACCCCATCTCTACAAAAAAATACAAAAATTAGCCAAGCATGGTGGCACGTGCCTGTAGTCCCAGCTACTTGGGAGGCTGAGGTGGGAGAATCTCTTGAACCTGGGAGGTGGAGGTTCCGGTGAGCCAAGATCATGCTACTGTACTCCAGTCTGGATGACAGAGTGAGACTGTGTCTCAAAAAAAAAAAAAAGAAAGAAAGAAAGAAATGGGATTAACCAACTTCAGAGGAACTAATATCCACTCATCTTTTACCTAAGAGACTTTACCATGATTCTGGCTTCTGAAGTCAGTAAGAAGTAAAAGGAATACCATCCCCCTCCTATTCCCAGCATCCCAAGGATGACCTGTTCCTGTCACAGCACATAACTGCAGGTGGTTAAAGGGAGACAGGACCTGCAGACCCACAGTGTCCAACCACAGTGTCTAGCTCTAACCACTCCCACAAACAGGTTTTTGTGATGTGAGATTTCATGGTACGTGCAGCTGTGTTAGTTAATGACTGAGGCATTAGAAACTCAGTAAGTTAATACAACCATATGCACACAATGGTCCTGTCCTTTCAGCGGTATTGTCAGCTAGACCTGTGTTTCAAATTGTTGGGAATATATTGTTGGGATCCTGAAAACTGATATTCCTCTTTTATGTAAGGCAATCCTTAGAAATCTAATACCTTCTTTGAAAAGTCCAGTGTGTTTAAATTAATTCAGTTTGGCTGGTTTGAAAATTGAAAATAGGTTAGCATTAAGGCCAGGATTCCTTTAGTAATTACTTTTTCTATTGGTAATAACTGTTTCTTTAGAAATGACATTAACATTCTACCAAAACACAGCAGTAATCCAAAAGTTAATGTTCTGTTCATTTATAATTATATTTAATTCATATTTATGAGTTGTCAGAAGGGAGGAGTAAGAAAGAAGTGAGTACAAAATGTTACAGAAGAAACAAGTTATAAGAAAATTTTTTCTTCATAGTCTGAAGGATGTACAAAGTCACTTGAAGTAAAAAAAAATTTTTTTAAACACACAATTATATAAAATTAGATTTTATTAACTTGCTGAAAAAAATCTGTATTTTTATTATTTCCAAGTGGCACTGAGTGAATGCAGCCAATAGACCTCATCCATTTCTTCTTTTTTACTAACCCAAATATTATCATAAACATCCCCATAATTTTGATTTAGTAAGTCAATTAGATTTGTGGGGATTTTTTAACCAGAAAAAATTCTGCATCTTTAGGCAGTCATTGAACAAGTAGCTTTGTGTTCCTTTGAATCGTCCATGAAGCCTGATGTATTATTAATGAATTAATTTCTTGGTGGTGGAGGCCTGTGAATAGCGGTCTGTGAATGGGCAGTTGCCTGGTGGGGCCAGTTTTGGCTGCTGTCATTTAACATGTGTTGCTCTATTGTGAAGTCTTACCCAGCCATAGGACAATGCTCATTTAATCCACCATGATGGGACCTACACACCCTGAGCCCAAGTTGGATGCCAGGGTCAGTTACCCAGCAGCTTGGGCTGGGGGCACTGCTCTGCTTCACTGCCGAGTTGCTGTAATCGTTTTGCCGGCTGTTAATTTTCTCTAAACCAGGGAAAATGTGTATGTGAGCGGTACAAATGTTCTCAAAAGAGATTCCAAACTGGTCGGCTGGGGTGTTGCCTCCATTCCAGAATGGAGGCAGCATTCCAGGGAGTGTAAGCTCCTTCCTTCCTCCTGGAAATGGAAACGTCTGGGCCCACGAGATCCCTGATGTTTTGAGGTCCAGAGTAGCAGATGGCATTATGATTTTCCAAATCCTGATGAACATTCTAACTGAACTTGTTCATTTCACAGTATGTAGTTCTATTTTTTTCATTTCCTCTTCTTCCCTCCCTCCCTCTTTCCCTTTGTTCCCCTCATAGTAACTAATTTTAAACTGGTGTAGTGTCTCCTTAAGCCAGCTTTAAATTCCCTTCTGTCGTCTATTGTATGCACAGTTTCATGTATAATTCTCAGCCTTTGAATTGAAGCTGAAGCAGCCTTTGAATTTGTTTAAAAATGTGTAGGCAAATACAGCCAACACTCATACATGCAGCCACTGGTAGTTCTGTTTCCCCCCTTATCTGTAGCTGGCAGTGCAGGTGGCAAATGGCAGTAATTATTTTAACTAACAGTCGAGTGAACATTCAGGAGGACATACAGTATGGTGATGTGGACTTTGGATTTACAGTGAGTTCTCAGAGGCTGACTTGATAGTGTTATGGCTTGCTGGTTTTTCGGGACACGGACCTGCCAGGTTCTTGTACTTCAACAGTGTGTGGATGTGGTTCAGATGTTTCCATCTTAGCTCTTTATCTATGAAAAGATCAATTTTTTTTTTCATTTGGGTACCTATTAAGGGTTTTTTTCTCTCCTAGATTTTTCTCTTTTGTTTTTAATATAGTTTATGATCTGCCTTTTAGACTGCTTTTAATCAGCACTTCTGTAGAACCAGGTGAAATGCCGGTGTGTATATTAACATTCTAATTTAGGTACTGGATCAAACATGTATAGCTGGACTTTTCTTGAGGAAAAAAGTTGACCTGACCAGTGTATGAAATTCAAACACTATACAGGAACAAGGTAAAAGCACAGGTAGGAATTGCTGAATAATTACCTTTAGACCAGCCTGAGCAGGAGACTTCCCACGAGGGTGAGCTCATTTAATGGTTCCTAAAACTCAATCTTGTGGATGTCAGTGGTCATGCTTGATTATTTGCAGCAGTGTTTTATGAAAAGCAGTAGAAATGTGCTGGGAGGCTGCAGAGAAAGAGGACAATAACAGGTTTTACTTTTGTAAACTAAATCCCTTCGGTATGAGACAAGTATGTTTTTTGCTGCTCTGACTAAACCACTGAAAAGGGAGATGTATGTGGATGTTAGTGTGTGAGTATGTGTGTACTGTTCCTGTAGGCACCTCTAAAAAATGCTGTGCACTATGGCTGATGACCAAAAAGAAACCTAAAATAAAAAGAGAAAAAAGATGTTCATTGGCTTTGGAAAGGAAGCAATTATAAATACAGTTTAAAAGATTAATCTGTTTTCCGTTTCTCCACTCACCTATTTTCAAGAAATGTTATAAAACACTAAGATCTTTACCATATGTTTACAACATTTCTAAGTAAATATAAATCTTTTAAATGACCAAAAAAAAAAAAAACAAGCAGACTAAATGAAGAGTCCATTTTGACAAATAATGACAAAGATCATTTCTCTTCTCTTTTATCCCAATACTGAAGAACTTCCAAAACACATTAAGGAGAAAAAGGAAATAGGAAAAAAATCTCTATAATCTCAAATTTCAGTTACCCAGAGACAGATTCCTTTAGACCTGTTCATTTATTTATTTATTTATTATTATTATTATTATTTTTTTTTTTTTTTTTTTTCTGGAGACGGAGTCTCGCTCTGTCGCCCAGGCTGGAGTGCAGTGGCCGGATCTCGGCTCACTGCAAGCTCCGTCTCCCGGGTTCACGCCATTCTCCTGCCTCAGCCTCCCGAGTAGCTGGGACTACAGGCGCCCGCCACCTTGCCCGGCTAGTTTTTTGTATTTTTTAGTAGAGACGGGGTTTCACTGTGTTAGCCAGGATGGTCTCGATCTCCTGACCTCGTGATCCACCCGTCTCGGCCTCCCAAAGTGCTGGGATTACAGGCTTGAGCCACCGCGCCCGGCCTTAGACCTGTTCATTTATATTTTGTTTTTTATAAGCCATCTGGTAGTGATGTTCACTTGGCTAACAGCTGGTTCTCCTTGATTGAAGGGTTTATGGGTAGGATGGGCCTTTCAGTGGCAAAAATTCAGGCCTTTACCCCGTGGTTCCAGGCCCATCTGAGACAAGTTAAATGAGCTGCTACTGTCAGCCCAGACCCAGTGGACAGAACTTCACACCAAAATGCCCACATATGTAATTTGTCACGCCTGGCAGCCCAGAGCATGGGGTGACCCAGTGTGGAAATTGAATCATCTTTCACTTTCTCTGCTCAAGACTTGATGTGGAGTGGGATGAGTAAAAGGCGGGCTTTCTGTTCTCCAGCTGAGCAGGGTTGGAGGCTTTCTTCTCTGGTATGTCATCTGCCAGCCTTCCTAAGTTCAAAGCCTTGCTTTCACCCTGATGTTTTCCCTCATAACACCCCGAGAAGTAGGTCAGTTCTATCTGCATCATGAAATCAAAAATACACTTAGAGTCAAAATGCTGATTGTTCCTTCATGGAGTGGCCACATTTTAAAATAAACTCAATGTTTTAACAAGCATTGATTGAATTCATACAATCTGCTATGTAGTTATGGCTACTCACTCTAAGCGAGACTCATTCTCAGACCAGGAGCACCTATTCATCTCTTTCCCACCTTTCTCCTTCTGATAACATGTGACTGCTTTTTTCTCCCCCCGTCTACATTCTGTTACAGCAGGTATGTACAGATATGAACACTGAGGACCTTTAAAATATGAAAATGTAGCTGATTTCCCAGAATCTCACATTAGTGTACACCTTGGACAGGTCGTTTTTGGTTTGAAGATTAGCTTCTATGAAGATCCTTAGAGGTGAGGGTCCAGTTGTTTTCATTTTTTTGTTTTTTAGATTTTTTCTTTTTTAAAAACAAACTTGGTTTTCTCCCCAGGCAAGTACAGATTTGCCCTATGGGTTCTGCCAGTTGTCTCATAAAGATGCTACTCTAAGGCAGTGAACAGTGGAGGATCAGAAACCAATTTGGGGTCTGACAGGCAAAACGCTATCCTGCCGGGCATGAAGCCCCTAGAATTACAAATGATCTTTGATCCCAGCACTGAGGATAGAATGCAGTGATCCAACAGAGCTTTGCCAATTAGTATGAATCCCAGTGCCTAAGAGTAGACATTGTTGGGCCAGGCCAAAGGAACGTCAGACATGAATTAAAAGATTTACTTTTAAAATATAGAGCATGACTCTCAATATTGGTCAGACTACAGATGATTTTCTGATGTTGAACACCTGTTGGCTTGGTGGCTTGACACCAAAGTCTAGAAGTGGTCTATTAAAAAAAGTTAGAGGGCTGGCCATGTTTCATTTAATTTGCCATGCTGGTTTAATCCAACCACAGTACAACTGACCTCAGAATTCACCAGTGCAGCCAATGCCTTGCGATTTTTGAGAAGCTGTCCTATCTTCCTTTGCTTTACTGCCAGTATGCATAAGGTCTGAAGGAATGTCTGTTTTGTATAAGGAGAAGGGAACAGGACCCAGACTACAACATTCAAGGTCCCTCCCACCCTCAGGTGCTGTCTGGGAGAGAGGAAAGAAGAAAGTAGGGGAGCAAATAAGGTATCTCACATGCTGCAGACTCTTTTACTTTACTCCCCATGACCCTCGTTTGTGAACTTACTTCTACCAGTCAAACTGAACCAAAACCTCAGTGCCCCCCTGTTCATCCTGAGTGGCCAGCTTTGGCACTCTTATGTGGCCACTTCCTCCATCCTGCAGGGCTGGTTATTAGGAGTGCACGTCTTATCCCTCAGAACAATACACAGATTCTTTGAGGATATGGATTAAGTATCAGCGATTCCACAATGCCAGGCTCATTGCGTTCCACATGGTAGATGCCCACAAAAGCTGTTGAATGAATGAATGAATAATGAATGATTGTATCATTTTTACACAGTATTTTATGTTATGCCTTATCAGTGTCTGAATTAATCACCACATTATTGTCAGGTCCCACTGTCACCTTTAATTATGAATTACAGGCAAAAATATAGTCCTCAGGAATTTTTTTTTAAGCAAAGGGCCCTTAACTTTTTTCCAGTTGAGTATTTATGCCAGCGTTCTCCCTTATACAAAGCAGAGTTCTACTAAGAATCTAGGCCTCATCTAATTGTTTAAAAATAGTCCCTGTCCCTTACCTTTTCTTTTTAAACTTTGTATTTTGACATAATTTTTAGATTTACATGCAGTTGTAAGAAATAATACTGAGAGATCCTGTGTACCTTCCACCCAGTTTGCCTCAACAGTAACATCTCGTAAGTATAGTACAGTATCGACTGGGCGCGGTGGCTCACGCCTGTAACCCCAGCGCTTTGGGAGGCCGAGGCCAGTGGATCACGAGGTCAAGAGATGGAGATCGTTCTGGCCAACATGGTGAAACCCCGTTTCTACTAAAAATACAAAAATTAGCTGGGCGTGGTGGCGCACGCCTGTAGTCCCAGCTACTCAGGAGGCTAAGGCAGGAGAATCGCTTGAACCCAGGAGGCAGAGGTTGCAGTGAGCCGAGATTGCGCCACTGCACTCCAGCCTGGTGACAGAGCGAGACTCCATCTGAAAAAAAAAAAGTATAGTACAGTATCTATACTGTAGATAGAAAATTGTCGTAGATACAAGACACAAACCACTGATCTTACTCAGATTTTACCAGTTTTACATGCACTTGTGTGGGGGTGGGGAGTTGCAGGGTGGAGGGTAGATTAATAACACAGATTATTCTAAAGCCAAGATACGTTATAGTTTAAAAAAAGAATATTCCTTGAATATTGAAAGCATTTTTCTCATTGATGATTTCTGTGTTTGGAATATCCAGCTTATCTGCCTGCTTTCAAGGTCACTAAATATACTTATTGGCACACTTACTCTGTAAGTGAACTAGCAGCAGCTGTGGTTGGAATTGGACCTCTTCCTGCCTTGTCTCCTCCACCAGCTCTTTGAGTGTGCAGGTACACACACACACACACACACACATTTTCTGCTACTTGCCTTTTTTTATGCCTGAGTACCTTGCTGACAAGTGCTAATAACAAAATACCCAGAGAGAGTCCAGTTGAAGTTAACATACATTAAGCATTCTGAACTTGTCCTTTTGCTCATAGATTGTGCATAATTAATAATTAAACAGTTTCTGTTGTAATGGGTTGACCTTCTTGAACTGTTCATTATTCACAAGGCAAAGGCATCACTCAAACTTTTTCCTATTGTCCTTCGCTGTTCTCTAGCGTGCTGCATGCTTGTGTTCCAGTTGTTTAGCAAAAGGGGCTGACCAGGTAGTTACTGAAACCTCTGAGGCTTGGAGACTGTCCTCCTTGATGACCAGAATTGCTTACTAAAATGGTTTATGGCAGCTGTTTTTATGTAACAGTTGCCTGCTTGATAACAAGAACCAGCTTGTGTCACTTCAGCAGAACTCTAAAGTTGATTTGAGACTAGACTCTCAGATTGAGGCTTTTGGTTAAGGTTGTGTCCACTGCTTCGTTCTATACCTCTGTGCTTAGAAGTTCAATGGAAAAGCATCTGAAAAAAAAGCCCTTTGGGTGAAGTATGGCACCCAAGGTCTTAAAGAGAGTGACTTTCATTAACAATTTAGAGTCAGTGTCAGCCAGTACTGAGAATTCAGTGTAACTGCTTCTTCAACACACATTTAAATTTTTGAAATATATTTCTCCATCTTGCCAGAACCCATATTTCATAAAGGGCATTTTTGGGATGTAGCAGCAACTGCTTTACTAGAGTCTCTGAACCCCTCCGACGACTAGGTACTTTCCCTTCCTGTGAGCTACAGTGAAACCGGAGCGCATATTTACTGTATGCCTCCCTCCTCACATGTTTGAATTAGATAACAAAATAGGCAGGTTCTTGGAGATCTTTCACATCCTGATTAAAACTAACTTTGTAATTTTATTTGCTTTAAAAAGAGAAAAGTATACTGTCAAGTCCTGCAGTGCAGAGGACACTCTCAGGTATATTCATTTGCTTTCCTTTGGAGTGTTAACAGCCTTCATACTTGTGTGGAGTTGGAGACTCTCAGAAAATGCCTTTGCCCAGTGTTTATGTGTGGCATTCTCACCATCCCCCTACCAGTCAGTCTTCTGCATCTCAGAAGATTCTCCCTTGAGGGATGCAGGAGACATGGATTTTAAAACAAAAATAAATATCTGGCATTGTGCATGTGAGATTAGAATTTCCCCCACATCTTTAATGAGTGATTCTTTCCAGGCACGACTGAGATGAGAATCCACTCGCTGTGGTTCTGCAAAGTCGATTTGGGCTGGCATTTTAGGAAGTGAAATAAATTATTCATGGGTACCACCCAGTGTTCCTTAGTTTTATAATATGAGGAACTTAACAGGCTACAATATCAGGTCTTAAATAAAATTAACTACCCATGCAAAATGTCATATTTCCTCATTTCGTTTCTCATCCGTTTTTACATGACTTCTTCATCATGTTGCTAGTCTATAATTCATTAATTTACTTTTGATATCATACTTTGAGAAGAGGCCCACATTAGCATCATGTTTTATACCGGATCTTTATAGAAAGCCAGTCCAGAATTTTAACCATCTTGGTAAATATGGAACCACATTAAGATAGTAGGCTTTTATTTTCCTAAATATTGCATTTTAGAGCAACTACTACTCAGGTACTTTCAGTACTACACCCTTAAAAGAAATCCATGAAGCGATGACTTAGAGAAGCTTCCTCACTGATCAGAGTCCATAATTTTTACACCTCAGACTTTGAACTATCTTTTTACTAATGGTTTTTGAGACAGTAAAATGTCATTTCTTGAACTGGGCCTTGTAGAATCTTACAGGCTTGGTGATATATATGGCTTTCCTAAAACAGGCTGCAGCTGAAATTGATATCATGTTTTATTTTTGCTCTTCAAACCGATGGGACTTCTGTGGCCATTTTATATACCTTTATTGAGGACTTGTCATGCTATTTCGTGTCTTGTTTCTTTTGAGTGGACTGTTTCATCAGCCACACATCCACCCCCGTTTTTCATGTCCTCTCTATGTAATGCCTGCATGTAATCCTTTGAACTTGGCAAGATTTTATTTCACTCCCATTTTTCCTTTGTTTTCCTCTTAGCCTTTCTCTACTGATGAGAATTTTAATTTTAGAATTACTAACCATCCCTTCTTCTGCATGAATAGATTAAATTCAAAGAAGACAGATATGCAAAAACCAAGAAACATTTTGTTCATGTTTCTTCTCTTATAGCCTCTTTGGGTTTTTTTGTTGTTTGTTTTTTGTTTTGTTTTTTGTTTTGTTTTTTGGCTGCCTTGACCCCCTTAGTTCCTTTGATTTAATTGTATTATCCAGCAGTTTCCAATTGTTTGAATTGGAAACAAAGCCTTAATAAGAGTTCTAGTTAATTTTCTGTCTTGTAATTACCGATCTCATTTTTCTGATAATTGGCCACAGCAATTATATGTATATTTACTAATCACATAGGAGGCTGTGCAATTGTATCTATCTGCCACCATTGATAATGACACGCATATTGCAGAGGTGCTTTTATCATCTTCTTTTTTCCACTACATCAAAGCTATTTCCTCTCGTTCTCAATAATGAATACATGCATGCATTTGACACAGTTGTGTGCTAGAGAAATTGTTTGGCTCCCACCAAATGCTGCATGCTCTGAGTTTCTTGCCTGCAGCGCTGGAAGGTTGTATGTAATGATATATTGCTCATCCAAATGGCCAAAGCACTCCAAAGCACAGTGAGATTAAAATAAGTCATTCCTTTGTTAATTTAAATAGGTGCATGTATCATACTTTGCAGGGCACTTTGTGTAGGGATGTCAGGGAGGAAAAAAGCCGCCGAAAGGTATTTTTAATAGCAAATGAGAATAGATGAGAATGGAGTCATTTGCAGCTGCCTACTTTATGTGGCTCTCTTGTTCCAACTGTAGGTCTAATGAGATGACTGTTAAAGTACTCTGCAGTGTAATTTCATTACATCCTGAGCTGTTACACTATAAACACAGTGGCGCTCTCTGTCATTCTTGGAAAAACTCCTAAATTCTTAAAGCCTTCCTTTGCAAACGGTAATGAGGTTTGCTGTCTGTGTCGCGTGGTGGTGGTGGTCTGTTGCTGTGTGGTTTTCTGCTTTTTTGACTGACTCCCACCTCCATCCCAGTTTTGGTTGGTGGTCAAGTTGGGAGTTTTTCATTGTATCCTTAATTCACTGGCTTTCTCATATGAGGAGGCTGCCTAGACTGGCAAATAGGCTGAAATTCCTTTCCAGGAAACAGCTTTCCCTATAAAAGCCTTTCTATTAAAGTAAAAAAAAAAAAAAAAAAAAAAAAAATCTGATCCAAATTATTCTATTAGGGGCAAACAGTAAAGGACAATTGAATATACAAATAAATGTAAGTAAAAAGGAAAGTGTAAATAAATAGCAAATCCAGTAAAAGAAACAAAGGTCAACACAAGAATAATTTCACAGCTCTTTGTTAATTACAAGACCATTTGTGTGTTACTTAAATAATCATTAATTTCTCATTTACACTTTCCCTACCTTCTCTCCTACCCTGTGGCTATCATTGTCCTTTTTTCACCTCCCCTCTCTCTCAGCTCTCATGTTTCTCACCATTGTAAAATATGTGTGGGTTAAAATTTGGCATTTTTACCTAAATATGTGGAATAGGGTAAAGACAGTCTTGTTAATTGGGTGAGGCCTTATTTTCATCGTATTCATCTTTACACTGCTCCTTCACATGGGTGGATGGGGAATATAAAGAAAGAGAAGGAACTGTTGTGACTTTTGGTGACATGTTTTTCCTCCATCCCAGGATTCGCCCGTCCTTCCAGTTGGAGAGTTCTCGGAGCCGTTTGTACATTTCATCACTCAGTGGTGAGCCCGTTTACAAACATGCCATGCCCTCAATGTAAATGATACATGCCATTAACTCGGCAGCTCCGTGAGACCTTATGGCTCTCCCTGCTTCCTTTTGGAGACAGGAGGGACTTGGGGCCTTGGGCAGATGGGGCGGCAAAGCTGAAGAAATTGTTTAAATTATGTAAACGTTATTTACACAAAGGGTCATAAGCATACTTCGGAACCTTTTTCCTGATTTAATAAACTGCTGAAAGTCAAGATACTTCTTTCAGCACAGATACTGTTATCATCCTTTTTTAAAAAAAAGAAATACACAATTTTATAGCCCCTATTGAACAGACATACAAAGCTTATTTTTATTAATGTAACCTCAAGTTACCCATAAAACTGTCTGTCCCTTAGTGGAAGCAGCATAGTTTATTAATTCATCGGATTTTCAGTAAATAACTTTTATCTTTGGTTGTATTTTAAATACAATACTGGGGTCCCATTTCATGAAATTTGACATTTAGAAGACTGTGAAAACAGTTCAGCCCACTTTAACCCTTAAAGAACTGAGAAGAGCCACAGGGGCCCTCAGAGCCTCTAGGCAACTCCTTGTCATTTTATACCTGGAGAAACAAGCATTTTATTGCCAAGGAGGTTCTTTGCCAGCCTTCTGCCTTTTTCCTCCTAGCAGACCACATCTTTCTTTTATTACCCCTTCACCATCATTTCCCTCTTCCCTCGTCCTGCAGGACTGATATGACCTTGGGAGGCCAAGGTATTCCCCTGCCCTCTCCCTCACTCCAGCACAGAGAAATTACCCAGGAGAGAGGAGGAATTCAGGAACATAGGAATCATCGTCCTCAAAGCAGGAGACAAAACCAACTGCAACTCCTTCTTAACTACGTTGGTCTTCTTTCCCTCCTTCACCAAAGTCCTCATTCTCCCAGAGTCATGTCCACTGCTGGAAAATGAATGGGCAGACCCCACCGAAAGAAACCCTTGTTTCTGTGGTGTGGCAAAGTAGTGCAATCAGGATTCTTGCTAACCAAAATCATTGTGCGCCATCCCCTTCCCCTCCCACCATGATCCGTCTGATGATTACGCTAAAGGGAAACCAAGAAATATTCCTTAATATAAATGTCAAGCTTTATCACCTTTTTGACTAAGTGTAACATGTTACCTCTTAATAAAAATGTCTCATACAGTTTATATTCCATAGAAAATATATGTGGGGAAGAAATTTTTCTCCCCAATTAAAAAAATTTTATTAACACTGTTTCTATTTATTTAAAATACTTATATAATATAGTGTAGCTTTTAAAAACTATTTTTACTCTGAAAACATTGTATTTCCAAAGCATGCCATGTTGGGAAAAAAGCATACATATTGATTAAACACTGGAATCCTGAGCTGTTTTAAAGCTCCTTAATGATGTTAGAACCGTTACCCAGAAATATATATCCCTCTTAATTTCCTTTACATGGAATTCCTAAAACACATGGTAATGTGTACCTTGTGTTTTACACATGGTAATGCCTCATTTTGAAATGCAAAAATTGAAACACAAACCATGCGATTCCTCTACTGCCTGGAGCGCCTGGTTTGGGCATCACCTTCTCTGCTCTGGAGGAGATGTTGGATCTGTGACAGGATCGCAGCGCTAATCTTATCTCGCTGTGTGGTCTGAGACCAACCTAGGGGTGGGGCTGGTCTGAGCAGCAGGGAGAAAAGTGGATAAGGCTTCACCTCCCTCCTGTCCAAAAAATTAATCAGCTATTATTTAAAAGTTTTATGGAGACAGAGGGAGGGATAACCTGTATTCAAATTTCCACAGATGTCAAGCCGAAACAGAAATGATAGTGGGTAATAGCCTTGTTTTCCCAAGAGATACAGCTACTTTGGAATGTCAGATTAGGACTGTTACCAACTCCACTGGTGAAACAGCTTGAATTAGTTGCTAATGGATGCAGTATTTGAGAGGTGCATATGGTTATTTATAGGGAAGGCAAATGTCCTCGATGTTATTAATGGTTCATAACTCCGATTCTTGTTTACCAAATGATCATTAAATCTGTTTTTAAAAAGGTATTGTCAGCAAATGCAGAGATTATGTGAAGAGTTTTCTTCTTGCTTGTTAGAAGAATGCCTTATATAAAGAAAAAAGCATCTGTGTGATTTTTCCAAGTGATAGAAGCAGCAATCTCTTTTCATGACTTTATCCCATGGACACTCTGAGTTTAGAACAGATAGTCATCAAGTAGGCAGCTGCCCAGTCACCTTCATCCCATGTGTGAGTGCTTCATCACATAGCTAAGTACATGTTACAGCTACTAATTATATCTAATGCATGGAAAACAAATATTTTGTATGAAGAATGTGATTCTTTAAGCAGCTTAAACAAATTTAGCTGTCCCACAGTGGTTTAATGAATTATCAACTTGCCTTGTTGCCAAAACAAATGCAAGTCAAGATAATCTACAGCAAGCCACTTGTAATTTTGTAGCATTATCTAGATTCCTGACCTGTTTTATATACTTCTTGTCATTTGGAGTAATAGTGAAAGAATGAGATGTATTCTCATTTGACTCTACAGTCATGTTTCTTTCCTTACTGTCTTATCTCAATTACCAAAAAAAAAAAAAAAAAGGATATTCCGTAAATTTAAGTTTGAAATAAATTGATAATTGAGTCAATAAGAGAATATTGCTGCTTTTTTCACATTAACTTCAAAAGTAGAATTAGGATACATTTAGTTTAAATTCATTCTTTATTGTGTTGCAAAATATTTTTTAAGTGAAAAAGTAAGAAAAAAACTTTTTGTTTCTTACTCATAATGTCCCCCAGAAATGTGATTAAAGACAAAAATAAAAGAAAGGGAATATATGCTAATACTTTGGCCGAGAATTGAACATGATGAATTTGAAAACATTCAAATTCCAGTACAAATAGCCATGGGTAGAAATTACAGCAAAAATATACAAATGACACAGATAATATGAGCAGTTTTTTCCTCTCCACTATAGTATGCGAAAACAGCCAAAAGAAAGGCCAGCACCTGAAGAATTGATGGTAAGTGTATTTTTTTAGTTACATTAGAATTCTCAGTTATATATTTATGTTTAACATTCTGTTTAAAAGTCCAGAATGGAATTTAAAACAGCCATAGGCTCTGAAAAGGCAACATTATTTACTTCATTTGGGTAGATGTTTTTGAAGCTCATATCCTCAGATAATAGTTTTTACTTTTTAAAAACTCACCACCTTTTTGAAAGTTAATGCAGAACTCTTTTCATTTGCCTTATCAAAGGTCACAAACTTAATGTAGGTTACTCTTTATCCTCATTTGCTATTGAACCTTTTAGAATTCAGAGGATTGGTAACAGAAGATCATCAGTGCAATAAGTTTTTAGTGCAATTCTGCAAAAAATTTCTGAATGTGGCATGGAGTCCTCTTAGATTCATGTAGAATGAAATCAGACTGGCTGCAAAAGATCAAGTTAATGTGAATCTTTGGTCTTTCCTCAGAAAGAGACAGCTACAAGGCTGCCAGTGCTGTGTTCTCAGCTCCAAGGCAGCTTTCTTTGATTGCAAATGACAGTTTTTAGTCAAGCAGGGAGAGGAACAGAGATGCTCCTAACAATTCCCAAATGGTCATTTATTTAGTGCAGATTGTTGATTTGACAATGCACAAGCTGTTAGAATAACGTTAGGATCGAGCATTAGTAAATAATAATTATAGTCTGTTCTGTCTAATGTTTTGCATACCATTCCCTGCCTTTGGATTTCTACAGTCAGAGCAAATTCCTACCAATTTTCTTTCACTTTCTTTAAATAATACACATTTTACAGATACCAGTTCAGAGGTTTTCATCCTTTGTATTCCAACCTAATAAACAGTTTCAGTGCCCCAACTTCTGTATAATATGGATTTCATCCTTGAATGTAAAATAACAGTACGTTTCCTTTTTGCATCCTGAATGCTTTTCAGGAAGGTACTTTCCTCCTTCGTGTTCCCTAGAGCAAAATCTCAGTTTTCAGGGTAGTTTCAAGTTAAAGATCACCCCTAAAAACCTCTGCAATTTATAACTCTGCAGGTTTCATGTCTAGAATAAACTGGTCTCTTTTTTTTTTGGTCTCTTTGATGGTTGGAAAATTCTTGCAGTTAGTCACATTTGAGAAAACTTGGAACAGGTTCTAGAGATGGAGACCCATTTACCTTGTGTATTATTGTGCTATGGCTGGATAGCTCAGCTATTAAAACAAAGGAATAACATTTCATAAAACAGATATTTGTTTGTAAATGCATGTTTCAATGCTGCAATGAGTTGGCCACTTATAAATAAAACATCTGCAGATCACACATACACCCATAAATGTATATGGATGTATATATTGGTAAGGAACACCACTCCAGGGTGGCACATCATAAAGACAAGGCTAAAGGGTGAGTACTTTCAGTGCCTTGAAAGCAAGTGATATGTGTGTGTGTGTGTGTGTGTGTGTGAGAGAGAGAACATAGGTATTTAGATATATCTCTTTACAACTCTACACCCTGTTGTGTGCTGTCCCACATTTTTAATTAATAAATATCAATAAATCAATAAAATACAATGAAAAATGTAGTCACAGGAAGCACCATTCCATACTTAATTTAACATTATTTCTAGTACTGCTCACTGTTTGATTTTAAATGAATGCATTCCCAGAGGTATAGCAGTGGTGAGGCACCACTGCTTTGGCAGGGCTCAGTGAGGAGGCAGGGAACAATAGACTATATGTGAAGCTGCTGTGGTCAGAGAGTGAGCCCTGCCTGGACTTTGGGCAAAAACTGGGCCCAATAGGGGATGGGAAAGAAAGTGGGTTTTCTTTTGTCTTAAGGAACCTGAGCCACATCCTAGGGGCCCAATCTTAAGGAACCAGCCTCTTTATTCCTTCCAGCATATTAATGGCTTTAATTTTTCCTTTTCTCTCCCCGCCTACAACCTATTTGATGGTGCTCCCATCTGGAAGCCGAGAGCCTCCTCTGGAATGCATGAACTGTAGAGCCCATTTGTCACTCTGGGTGGGGGCCTGTGCCTTTCACAAAAAGAGCAGTTTATCTCCCAAGCACGGTTACTCCAGCCAGCAGGGTACCAGCATGGGCTGCATGGGCCGCTTCAGATGTGAGGTCTGCAGGATTGTCAAGGTTTCCCTGTAGGCCTCCATTTCCAAATCAAAGAAAGAAAATTAGAGATGGGCAGCTGGAAATACTGGAAGTTATAAATTCACTATTTGGGAACTCTTATATGAACTCCAGATGTGACCTTTACCAGCGAACACAGCAAATCCCAGCCGAAGTAAATCAGAATATAGGACTGGTGGGCCAGATCACCCTTACTCCTGGGTCTGGGCAATGCAGAGTGGACACTTAGGTGGTAGGGTCACTGTTTATACCAGAATACCCCTTATCGAGTCATAAAATCATCATCTTGGCAGTTTTTGACCATGTGAGTCTTAAAGATGAGTGTAAAACTCAAGGTTGGAATTTGGAGACCATTTAAATCTCGTTGTTAGAACTCATTTAGTTGTTTAGTTATTTTATGCCCTCCACTTTGTGTGGTTGTTCTTACGATAGTTTTCGGGTTTTATATCCTAAGTGAAAGTATTTTAAAGTTGGACCAAGAAACTCATTTAATGCCCACATTTTGAGGAGGCCAGGATACATTTGAGCTGCTGTGGTTTTCTGGCATGTAGCCATTAAGCTACGTCAGAAGTTCTCTCAAAAGTTTTATCATCAGCATCTACAGCATCCTAAGAGATCTCAGAACCCAGTAAATAATTGAATTTGGTAGTTGATAGACCACTGTGCACAGTCTTGTTCTAGATTCAGCAGAAGATATAAAGTAGAGGAAGCCACACAGATAGTCTTTTCGGGCTATAGTAAGTATACAGATAACTAGAATGAAGTAACTCTTATAAAAGAACTGCAGAGTTCTGTGGAGATCCATTTGGGGAAATGAGGAAAAACTGGGTAGAGAAGGTAGCATTTGAAAGGGGCCTTTGGAGGATGAAGTGAATTTTAATAGCTTTGAAGGGGCCATTCCAGGCAAAGGAAACAGGATGGGTAAAGCATAAGTATATCTCGGTCTCAGACATTTTCAGAGCAATGTGAAGCCTCTAGTGCCTGCTGGAACAGAAACCCCTTCGACATTGACCTGGTGGAGTTCAAATAGGCAACATATTCACCACCAGCTGGGCAATCTCTTAAGACATTCCACTTCTGTAGAAGGAACCCTGGAAACAGCACACCCACCCACATGGATCTTTTTTCTTGAGTGAATTATCTTGAATGGACTCCCATTCATGTATAGGGAGGTCCCTCATCCTTGAAAAGTTGTGACTTTCAACTCTTTAAGAGCCAATTGCAGAAATCAGGAGTCAGCTTTAAACCCTGCTTTAAAGGTAAAGTAAGCATGTAGGCAGCCAAGAACATTCAGCATGCCGACACAGGGCAGGTAGAACCCCACCCCCACCTCCACCTCCACCTCCAATTCTTTTCCTGTGATAATGATTCCATTGTTAAAGAATCTGCTTTTAAATCACACTGCCGCAACTCACAGGAAAGACCTGTGTCAGTGCTGCCCCAGCTCTGTGAACTGGGACCAATAAACTTAGGGACAAATTTTCAGACAGTGGAGACCCTGAGGAGGTAGCAGACAGAATGCTCAGCAGGCTTCAGACAATGCAGGGATTCCATGGCTTATGTGGGAAAAAGCCAGCCCCTTGCCAGTCGGAAAGGATTGGTAGGACTGCAGCAAGAAGGGAGAGAGCAATAGTGCAAAGATGGTAGAGAAATTTCCCTTAATTGTCAATAATCAAAATGAAGTATCCTAAAACATAAAAATCAGACCCTTAAACTCAGGAACAAAGACAGCCTAAGATGAGAGCATTAAGATGGGCGTTCAGGTTGGTTTTGCTATTCAACTTCTGTGTTTAAATATTTTGAAATAAAAGGGATATGTGAGACATTACTGTATACACGATTTGCTTCTCTAAACCACAAGGAATTCCCTCTGAGGAATTAATCTTCCTTCAGAATTATTTGGTAGCTAAGGTCAGGATGTGACTTAGCAGGGAGAACCTCCACCGTATCCCTTCACTGTGTAACCTCAGCCAACTCCCATCCCCTTTCCACTTCAGTTTATATGCAAAACCGAGGGGGCAGCCCTTGACCAATGGTCTGTGACTTTAGGAAGTCAGAGCCCCAGAAATTACATCCAAAGTTATCTATGCATGTGGAGATGTGCCTTTTCATCCAAAAAGAGGAATTCATGACTGTTTCATTTTTCAAAGGGGACCCTGACCCTCAATGATTGTTAAGCTCCTTTGCTTCTGTCCTTTAGAGTTACTTGGCCAGGAGCTAACTGTAGGGAGGGAGGTGTTCACTCCGCAGGAAAGTGCCTGCTTGGGGGTGGGAGTGGGGTGCTTTCTGTGGGGTTCAGCAGGGCTTTGCACCAGCGTCAGGCAGCCCTTTAACCTCCCTGCCTAGCCTGTCTGTGGGCCTTAACTTGAGCAGGGAAGGTGTGGGCTGTGGGCACCCACACAGTTACAATTTGGGCTCAGAGTACGGTAGATCTTTCTATGCATTTAGAGTGTTTCCAGAAGCTTTCCGTGTCTAAGCTCTATTTAATGGAATCTATGCATAGTAAGTAATCAGGTCAGAAGAAGCAGCATCCCGGTTTGAGATCAATCGCTGGCTAATACTTTCTCTAGGCCACTTTATTATCTCATGCTGATCTGATTCCCATTCTCCCCCTCCTTTGTAGCATGCACTTCGGCTGTGGTAAAAGTACGTATCACATACATATTAAAAACATATACCCATTCTATCTGTATGTAAATGTGTGAGGCACAGCTGGATATTGCAGAGGAGTTTGATTTACTAATAGTTATTATCTGTTCTAGCTGTTCAGTGGCAGAGAGAATTTCAGAGAAACAAGCTGGCGAAGAAATTGTCTTTATGCTATTACTATACTGCTTTAGTAATTGTTTAAAAACATGGGTTTTCTCCTTAGGTTCTAGTAATGCCTGTTATTTTGTGCATTTCCTTGTACATTCCAGAGTAGGGCATCCTTTAAAGGCATTTAGCATTTCCTCAGGTTTGGTTTTCAATCCAGGCACCTAAAAAGAAACAGAGTATGCAGTTTGCAATTGAAATTTGACATTTTGCTTAGAAAGCAAGTAAATAGTGGCATTGGAAATACACCAAGCTGGCGTGGGTCCAGAAGGCGGGGTATCAGTTAAAATCAGAATAGTACTTTTGGATTTTTTTCCTTCATGTCATCCTAGCAGCTGCAAACTTGAAGACATCTCATTTCTCAGCTAAGGCTTTATGTATAAGAGGTGGTAATGTTTTGGGGCTAATAAACACCCAACTGCTCTAGAAAAATCTGTTTAAACATTTAATTACTTGCTAAGAGATGTTAACTTAACTCCTCTAAATTAAATTGTCACTGGTAGCTTTTCTGCTTTTCCAAACCTGATTGTAATTACATTTTCAGATAGTATGGATGGTTGTTCTCTCAATTAATCAAGGTATATGATAAATTGCACATCTGCATGGTCCTTTTAAAAATCCGGGTAACCATGATGTTAGATTTGTGTCTGTCCAGCACTCAAATTCCAGTGTGACTTTGGGCTTCACACCAAATGGCTTTGTTTCTTTATTAGACCCAAATCTTCTGACCGCTATAAAAGACAAAATGTACTGGACAATTAAGAAGGTGATTTTATTTAGGCTATTGAAGTAGGGAGAGTGTTTATTACTGAGGAATGGCTCAAAGAAAAGGGAGGGTTCTGAGGTCTTATGAAGGCAGGTAAACAAGGGGGTCACCAGCAAGTCTTAGGGAAGTCACGAGGAAAGATGGAAAAGGATCTTACCTCTGTGAGAGCAGCATGATCCTTTGTGGTTAGCAGAAGGGTAGGGGGATTTCTTATCTGTTACTGCTTACTAGAAACATGGGGCTCAGATCAATTCGAAAGAATCACCACATTCTACTAAATGTGCCAGAGATAAGTTTTGGTTTATTTTGATCCGGGGCTTACCTGTGCCCTGAGCACAAATATGAAGAAAGGTGCATTTCCATAGCCCCCTTAGAAAGTGCTCATCCACCCTGTGCTTGCAAAAATCTAAGCTTTTTAAAATACTAATGGTGGTTAATAAATTGTGAACTTGAATGTAGTTCACTACAGATGGCTATTACCTGTGTCGTATGGAGTGTGTTTTAAAATGAACCTTTAGGGCCAGACTCCTAATGTGTCTAGCCACTCATTCTTGTAAACATCATTTTGTTTTCAGTTGTTCATTTGGAGGTAGCTCATTAGCTATGCCACCCAGAATTTGCAGTGAGAAATACTGGCTGGGATTGTAACTTCAACTGAATATTTCCATCATGCACAAAAGTCATCACAACAGCAAGGGGGCCCCACGTAGGGTCCAGCTGACAACCATGGGATTTTTTTTTAAGTTCTGAAGGCCATTAAAATCATCTGTTTGTGTCTGCTTATAAAGAGGAACCCACTAGTAAAGAAGTTGATTTTAGCTTTTTAATTGCACATAATTACAACGGCAGAATCACTGTCTGGATACTTGAGATCGCACTAAATCAGACAGCTTTAATTTGAATTTTTGATGACACATTAGCACTTCAGCAAGAACAGAGAGATTATAACCCTAAGAAAACAGGCTTTGTTTTTCCATAGATGTGACCACTTAATCTTTTCACAAGACTTTAGCAGATAAATATGTGTGTGTATGTATATGTCTTTATATACATGCACATAGCAAGCAAGATATAGATAAAGTCTGTCATTCCTTGATCATGGTGATCTGACAGTTTTAATTTCCCAGTTAAGCATAACTTTTTTCCTCCATCAGTCAAGTCAGATCTCTTAGTACAGTGATGACTTGCCTGTTTAAGATTGTAGTTATTTGAACTCATGTCTGTAATGCCTCTTTCGTGTTTTATTGGACTGTCATCTTCCCAGTACCTTGTTTCAAGGCACAGTGAAGCTGTGTAGCCTTCATTGAACACAGGAAGAGTTTGGTTATCTTGGATGCAGTAAAGTGGATCAGTCGGGCTGCTCTTCAGTGCCATGCCAGATTCGCGGCAGCTCGCGGCATGGGGAGGCTAAGGGGGGTCTTTAAAGTACGTTACACATTAGTTCCTCATTGGCCATGACTCAGCTCATTAGAAGTTTCTGTTATTTGAGTGGTGCCCTCAGCCTAAAAGAACCTCCTCTCCCCTCCCTTGGAAGGTCTTGGTCCTCCTCCCTGCGGCTTTTCCCTACTCTTCGCCTTCACAGTTGTGTGCTCCCTTCTCTGAAGCCCTTCAGCATGTATTGTGTCTAGGTTGGAGCAGCATCTAATTATATCTTCATCTTATGGCCACAAGTTAGTCCATGTAGTACAGCGGCTCTCAACCCTAGCAGCTCATCAGAGTCACCTCAGAGGTTTAAAAGGCAAAACAAAAAAAATGCCTGGATCCCAACCCGGATCAAAGAAGCTCTGGCCAGGAAGCAGGTAATTTTTTTTTTTTTTTTTAACCTTTAAAGCTCTCTAGGTGATTACAAGGACAGCCAGAGGGGAAACTCACTGGTTTAATACCTTTTTTCTTCCACTAGATTGTAAGTTCCTTGAAGGAGGATCATGATCTTATAATTCAGTGCCTATCCTAGTCTGCTGTCATTTAGGCAAAACAGTGTTGGTTGCACATGCTATTCTCTCTAATCCAATCCAGTAAAACACTGTACAGATAAAGTAAACACTGAACAGATAAAGACAAACAAGACATATATCTGGTTCTCCAGGAACTCAGAGTAAAGCTGAAGAAACTAATCCAAGAACAAGCAATCCCTGGACATTACAGTATGCAGTGTAAATTAGGGTGGCCACACTAGAATATGTGGCCAGATAAAAAAGGTTTTTGTTTGACTTCGTGCTAGGAGAGATCATCGGAGTTAGAAAATTTGGTGCCAAAATAATAAAATTTCTAGGATATTGCAATATTTGAATATTGAATGTTTGAATACAGGGATAATATTCAAAACATTTAACAACCAGTATAGCATGAGGATTACCAATCAGAACCAGCTCCAGGGTTTAGCCATCCCACTCTGGATGTATGGGCAGAGCTAGGAGGTGCTAACCAGGTGGTGATAGGCAGCACGTATGATCTTTGGCATGCATTCTGACCACTTGAGAATTTACCTCAAGCAAGTAACTCCACATCCAGAGGTTATTAGAGAGCCAAAACCTAGAGGAGACCTCCTGGCTAGCACCATCTTTGCCTGTTAGATTGATGACAGGGGACCCGAAGGTTTTTATCTGTCTGCACATCAGATGCATGCCACCCACTCCCCAGCTCTTGGGAATAACGGATTCAGTTGAAAAAGACCAGAGACATTCAGCCGTTTGTGGGAGAAATATAAAAGGATCCTAAAACTAGTCCCTGGGATTTGGGAATTGCTGTTGAAGGTAGCAAAGTTGTTTTCCTGTAAGTACACACCCATAAATAGATGCAGTTCTTATCAATTATTAACCAGTCTAACCAGGAATTTTAAGAGCTGGGGAAAATATTAGAAAGCTCCTATTTACAGTTGTACCAGCTGGATTTGTTTAATGGGTTGTTTGCTTTTTAATTTGTAGCAGTTTTGAGAGAGACCTTTGGGGATTATGAGTCTTGTGATTTCAGATACAGAGTTATTTGAGGGGCAAAATCTGCCTGCAGATAATTTGAGGTTCACTTGGCCATTTAGAGACTACAGAAAGGCAGTGGAGACGTTTGGGCCTACCGTCCTCTATTTAATTTTCAAGATTAGAATTAAACATTAGGCCTTGGTCTACTGAGAGACATTTGCTGGAGCGTGGACTAGTTTCTTTCCAGTATCCTGGTTTACCGTTTCTCTGTTCTCTTCATATAAATGGTCACTGATTCTGAAGTAGGAGAATAGGTACCATTCATTTATTTGTGCAAAGGTTCCCTTGACACAAATGAAAATGGAATTTTCAAATGTAAACCGATTAACTCTTAATTGTTAGCCTGTGTGTGTCTTAGCTTCCTCAGAAGGCTTCTGAATGGCCTGCATCTCTTTCTAAATTTGAGGGGGAGGGGGATTCAATTAATAGCACGACTTTCTAATTGTGGGATTGGTGTGGAGTTGACAAAAATTTGTATAAATAGGGTACATTTTTTCCACTTAAGAGGGCTGTGCTGAAACATTTTTAATTGGATTTTCATGGTGATTGACAGCATTTGATTATGACAGTAACTTTATTTGGCTGGACTGCTTTAGCCTCTTGTTCAGATTTTTCCATCAAAGCTCTTTTTTCTCCTCTGAATCCCCAGTGGAGCAGCAGTCATTGTGGAAGAGCCTTTTAGCACCTTTGTTGTCGCCATCCCTGGTGATGATTGGGCCCAGCTGGTAGTAGATAAGAAAATGTTCCTTTCACAAAGAGGCAGTGTCTCCCGCCTCTGCAGTTTCAATAATTTTAAGAGCCCCCCAAACCTGTTGAGGATTAGAAGTAGCTTTAGATGTGAAATGAGTGTTAAGTATTAGTAATCGGGAGATTAGGGCCCCAGGGACAATGAGAGATAAACAACTGCAATTAAGGCAAATCTGCCGATGTAAACAAAATTTAGCAGAAACAGATGCCCTAACCATTTTGGGGGATTGATTTGAGGGCACCGAGGAATCGATTTTTGTCTTGTTTACACTTTCAAACCCCTGTGATATACTGGAAGGCTAAATATTTCATACAGCCTGATTTTAGTTAATTTTTTTTTTCAGCGCCTCACAGTAGGCGCCTCTCTTCTCACAGTGACCAGGCCTGAGTTTATTCAGCATTCACAGGGAGCAGCTAATTGTCTATGAAGGGCCCCCGTGTTTAAATGGGCTTGACAGGAATTTAAATTTTGTTTCAATCAACCCCTGTGCTCACAGCCTGCTCCAGTTTCTAATTTTTAAATTAAACATGACTTTTTTTTTAAGCCACAGCTTTGCCTCTGGAATACTCTTGCTCTAACTCTGGGGAAGGCAGATCGGCAACCCTGGAATGCTGGCTTATGTAGGGCCTGTGGCACCAGCTCTGCACTGGAAAGTCCTTTCTCCAAAACAAGACTTCCTCCCCCCTGTCAGGGAGGTCAGCAGAGCTTCGGCTGGGCGCTGTCTCCTTCCTGCCTTCAGAAATGGCCCCCTTTTCAGCTCTCCTGTGCAGGCAGCAGTGCTGCATCATCTGGAAAGTGGGTTAAGCACCAAAGGAAGGTGTAAGGATGGCTTTTACGGGACCGGCTGAATTATAACCTCTGCACGTCTGGTGCAGATTTGTATTTCAGAAGCCCTTTCTACTGTTGTGAGACAGGGAGAGAAGCCGATGTGGGAATCACAGATGTGCATTTCAGTCTGCACTCGCCATTTTTATGTCTTAGCGTCCACTCTGTGCCCAGTATCCTGCCTGATGCCAAGGAGGCAGCATGTCAGCCTCAAGTCCTGACCCCCCAGCCATCTCACAGTCCAGTGAGGAAGGTGAGGGTAGACACAACCAAGCATAGGATAGAATGCGAGAATCGCCAGAGACCCTCCCTCACCTTCTCCTCCTACCTTCGCCTACCCGTTCACCTCAGGCCGCTCCTGTGGAGTCCTGTGCTCCCAACTCTGGCAGTCCCCAGACGCGTGAGGCGTCCTCATACAGTCATGTCTTTGCTTGTGCTGTCTCCTCACCACCAGATGGTGAACTTCTACTCCACCTCTGAGACCCAACTGGCACAACCTCTGTGAAGTTTTCCTAAGCGTGCTTCAGTTGGGTTGAGGACTTCCTTTTGCATGTCACCCTTCACCCTGACTAATACTTCTATTAGTGCACTCCTCGCACTTTGTGGCAGTAACTTGTGGTAACAGTCAATAAAGGAGACCACAATCCCTCGAGGAAGAGATCATGTCTTGTCTTTGTATCCTTAGCGTCTAGCCCAGTCTCCAGCCTGAGTAGAATGCTCAAATAAATGGTCATTGAATTAAAATGATATGAATTTAACAGGTGAAATGAATTTCCATTAGGGGTGTCTGGGGAGGCTTTGAGAATGGAGTGACAGGTGAGCTGGGACCCACGGACATTTGGGTATTTATGTGAGAATATTTTCTGCACACACGTGTGAAAGGCAGCTTGTGTCATAAGGAAAAGTACCAGAGCCTCTAATAGCCACACTAGCCAGTATTCATACTACAATTTATTTTCTCTAAACAAACTTGAAGAGATTGAAGTAACAATTGCACCTAACTTGGGGCTGAAGATGAATCCAGAAAGGATCCTGTTTTATAATCTTTAGAAAATGGATTTGTTATATAAGAGAAAACATTTTAAACAAGTTAGAGCATTCTTTCATCTAAGTTATCTCATTTGACCTTCACATGAACACTATAAGGATTATTCTTACTCCCATTTTATTGATGCATAAACTGGGGCTCAGAGAGGTTTATTTCCTTGCCTAGAGTCACACAGCCAGGAAGAACACAGGACTGTCCTACTGCACAACATCAGAGCTATACCCATTGTTGCATAGTAGGCAGAGGATTGTTATTGTGGTTTAGAGAATTTCCACTAAGTCAAACTATTTCTTGCAGTTAGAAAAATAAAGCTAAATACAAATACAGGACCATGCAGAGAAACTTACAGGATTTCAGCAGCCAGAGCCCCGGTAGGTTGCTTTGCTCAACCCCCTCCCTATGGTCACTTCCACCTTGATGCCACAGGCTGCATCCGCAGGGCCATGGTCGAGGCAGAGAGCAGATGGCTGCACACACTCTCCACCCATCCCCAGGTGGCGGGGGGCCTGGTTGAAGCCCGAACCTCAGTAGAAACAAAACACAAAAGAGAAAGTAATTACCAACAGTTTGCCCTGGTCTGTTAATTGGTTATCTGAGGGGAAGCTGCGAGAATTTATGTAATCATTGTTGTTTTGGTTTTGGCAAAAACTGAGGGCAGAGTGTGTCCTGACAGCTGTCTGGTCACAAACCTTTCCACCTTTCCACTTCTGCCATCATGGGTATAGAAATGGGCAGCTTCCAAGAGATGATGTTCCTCGAGTTTGGGAGAAATTACCTTTAACTCAACAAACTTTTTACTGAGCACATTCTATGTGCAGAGGTGTTACAGTTTAGCTGAACTCGGAGTATGGGCTGTGCACCAATGGTAGTTTGTTTGTTGTTGTTTTTTTCCCTGAGACAGAGTCTTACTGTGTCACCTAGGCTGGAGTGCAGTGACACGATCTTGGCTCACCACAGCCTCAATCTCCCAGGCTCAGGTGATCCTCCTAACTCAGCACCCGCCCTTCCTTGAGTAGCTGGGACTACACATGAACAACACTATGTCTGGCTAATTTTTGTATTTTCAGTAGAGACGGGGTTTCCCCATGTTGCCTGGGCTGGTCTCAAACTCCTGACCTCAAGTGATCCGCCTGCCTGGGCCTCTCACAGTGCTGGGATTACAGGTGTGAGCCACTGCACCTGGCCCCAAACTGTTTCTTAAACACAGGAAGATAAGGATTTTGTGGCAGGATATAAATCAAGCCAGTCTGAAAACATTCTGTTTAGTTCAGCTGACATTTTTTTTGGAGCAAAACTTTGTGACCGGGCGCAGTGGCTCAAGCCTGTAATCCCAGCACTTTGGGAGGCCAAGACGGGCGGATCACAAGGTCAGGAGATCGAGACCATCCTGGCTAACACGGTAAAACCCCATCTCTACTAAAAAAATACAAAAAAACTAGCCGGGCGAGGTGGCAGGTGCCTGTAGTCCCAGCTACTCGGGAGGCTGGGGCAGGAGAATGGCATGAACCCGGGAGGCAGAGCTTGCAGTGAGCTGAGATCCAGCCACTGCACTCCAGCCCGCGTGACAGAGCGAGACTCCGTCTCAAAAAAAAAAAAAAACTTTGTGAGCGAAGGAAGCTGTGTGCGGTTCACATTGCAGCATGGCTACTTGTCTCATTGCAGGCCAGCAGCAAGCAGTTCACAGGACAACTACTTGAATGGCACAGCTATAGAGAATACAGAGGGCTATCAGACACTAATCCAGCAAACACAAATCCATCATACATACAAAGTAGTCAAGCCAAACAATCAGGGTCCATCATGAAAGGAGAAGGGAAACAGCGAGGAGAAGACAACCCACAGATGTCTACACCCCAACACAGGTGCTGGAGGCGTGGGGGCAGCAGGGGCCCTGGCATGGAGCCATGACCTTGCTCATCCTATGACCTTGATGGAAGGAGTGGAAAGGTAGAAGGGTTTGTGATCTGACAACTGACAGGACGTGTTGTGTGTAAAGCATGGAGAGGCTAAGGATGGTCTTTCAAAGCTTGAAAATCAGTCTATCATGTGAATGTGAGCCAAGAAGCAACCTGGGAAACTGGAAAGAGATTGAATTGGATATCAGAAAATATAGCTTCAAGTACAGGCACCACCTCTAGGAAACGGGGCCGGCAGCAGCTGTTTACTTAGCCCATCTGAGCCTGAGCTGCTTCATCTGTAAAATGGGGTAATGATACCAACCTCACAGGGGCTTTAGTTGTTGGGTTGTTTCTTTTTTTTTTTAACTTATAGAAGATAGAGTTTATGAAAGTGTTTGTAAACTATGAAGTGCGAGACATACGTGGGACATGAGGTCATTCAGCCTCTTTGGGTCATGATTTTCTCATCTGTCTGATGTTCCTGGGTATTTCCAGCTTGTTGCCTCTTGGAAGATACATGTGTTTAGGGAAGCTTAATGTGACTTAGAGTAAATTATATGTATGTCGAATGTTTGCAATTGGCGTACACTGAATTGGTAGTCTCTTGGAGCGGTCTCTGTGGTTGAAAATCCAAACAAGATGAAGCACATTCCTTCCCATTCACTGGAAGCTGTAACTTTTCCTGTCTGCCCATTGTTATCGGTAAAACGTAATGAGCATCTTGTTGGACAGAATTATTGTAAACCAGTTAATCAACAAGTATTTGTTGTCCAGGTCTGTGAGGTGCCATGATGGGTTCAGAAAGAATATAAGAAACATCTATGTCCTCAGGAGCAGACTAGACATGCCTGTTGGCAGCATTTAAAGAAGGCAGGATGAGTGCCAAGCTGCTGGCTTGGGTGGTGCGGGAGCTCAGGGAACAGTGGCTAAGGGGCCATAGTAGTCAGTGAGGATGCCTGGCTCCGGCCTGAATACAGAATTTGGAAAGTGGTGGTAGAACAGAAAGCCAACTTCTCCCCTCCCTCTCCCTTCCTCTCCTAGCTCTCCATCCTGCAGCGTGTTACTGAACGCTCTCTACCTCTGGTTCCTTACCTACAAAAATAGAGTATCGCAAAGTGTGAAATTCAAGTGAGATAAAAATGTTAGACACTTAGCACAGTGTCTGGCATAACATAAGTGTTCAATAAATGGTAACCACTTTCATCGTCATTGTCATTGTCATCATCATCACTGCTAGTAACAAGAGGGAAGACATTCCAGGGAGAGAAAATGGCACAGGCTGAGACCGGAGGGAACGAGGACAGTGAAGAACCCACCCTGGCCAAAACAAAAACGACCCTTGGAAGTGATGGGGTAAAGTTAGCTGCCTGGGGCCAGTGTGATCTGGAACGGCTGTCCACACCAGAGAGTAGTGGGGCAGTTGGAAGCTCTTGTTGGTTCTTAAGCAGGAAAGTGGCTGGTCCATAACAGACAGATAGGCAGGCAGGGCAGACAACAGGACTGATTCTGCCTGCCCCAGGTGGGCCAGACCCTCTGGCTGAAGCTGATTCATGCATAGGAATGTCCTAACCCTTTGGCTGTTTCTCAGATTTTGCGAAGGTCTCTAGCCAAAAGAATGGGAAACCGAGTTCAGCGCTTGTAGCTGCTTGGCAGCATGTCACTTGTCTCTCTTTCTGCATCTTCTTTTCTGTGTCCTTTCTGTCACTATCAGGGAAAATCATTAGTATGCTAATCTAGCTAGCCATCATTTTAACACTGACCTTTGCTAACCTGCCTTTGCAATTTCAGGAACTATGTTTGACTTCTCTAAAAGTAACCTTAAATTGTAGTCTTGTAAGAATTCCAGAGCTGTATCCTTCGCTCCTTCTTCTAATGAGGTTATGACCAAATGCTCATTATAATTGCTTTAGACTCCTTTTAATTTTCAAGCTTATTAATCATAAGAAGAGTTATTTAAAATTGCATAAATTAATCTTAGATTAAAAGCCCATCAAAGCCTCGAAACAATTAAGAATAAGTAGGATTTCCCTGGGGCAGCAAGTTTTATTTTAATATTGTAGTCAGGTGGATATCAGAACCTTGAAGTATGGTAGTGATTAATGTATGCAAAATTTAAATGAGATTTTTTAAATGGCAAATCTAAATCACATATTGACCTAACGGTAGGCCTTAACTGCATTGTCTGTCATATATTTAAAATGTTTACTAATCAACATTGTAATTACAGCATGTGCTGGCAGACCCTAGGACAAATACAATTTAGCATTTAAAAATGTTACTACAGTCTATTACCCAAAAATAATAAGGCTCTTAATAAAATTGGGGAAAACGGAGGAATGAGAAGACAGTCGACTTTCTTGGCCCAGCACCGTCCTAAGGTGTGGAGACTGCTGTGGATACTTCTCAGCCCCTGCTCTCACCTTGAAATTCTGCTGATCTGAGACAGCGTCCTCTTCATGGAACTGCGCGTGTGTTGCCTTTGATATTAATTTATATTTAATGAGGGAACTACTCGCTTTATGTATTTGAGTCCCTGGTTGCAAGCATTATTTACTTAAACCATGTATAGCTCTGGGGTCCCCAGGACTTCTCCCCGTTTTTTATATGGAGATAAGATGTTTCCAGAAATTTGATTTGGCCTCAGCCAGTCAGCAGCCTTTTGTCCTGCCTTCCCCTCACCTCCTTGAATCATTGCCGGGTTGTGCAGGCTGTCCCCAGGAAGGTGGCCTCAGGCTGTCTTAAGTTTGCAAAGTATTTCTCTATTTTGTAAATACTCTGCTTCATTGTTGAAGGTGGATGGGTAAGAGAGTCACCTTGAGCAAGTTACTTCACCCCTGGAAACTTTAGTACCCACTACATGGAAAGGGGGATAATAGTGACCAATTTACTGTTTCTGTTTTTGTGAAAAGGCAAATAAGGTGAAGCACATAAGCACTTAACATAGTAGTTGAAAAATAATAGGTTCATAAGCAATGTTTATTCCTGCCATCATCATCATTTGTTTGCTAAAACTAGTTTTTAAATTATGATTAAAAATTTGGCCAGACATAGTAGAACATGCTTATAATTCTAGCTCTTAGGGGACTGAGGTAGGAGGATCACTTTATCCCAGGAGTTCAAGACCCACCTGGGCAACATAGTGAGACCCTGTCTCTACAAAGATTTAAAAATTAGTTGGGCATGGTGGCACTGCCTGTAGTCTCAACTTCTCAGGATGCTGAGGTGAGAGGATCACTTGAGCCCATGAGGTCGAGGATGCAGTGAGCCATGATCATACCACTGCACTCCAGCATGGGGGACAAAGGGAGACCCTGTCTCAAAAAAAAAAAAAAAAATACACAGTACAGAAAGATATACAGTAAGAAGTTAGTCTCCTTCCAATCCTCCATATCCTCCAGCCCCAATCTCTAGAGATAAGTATTGTTAATAGTAGCTTGTGTATCCTTCTAGAATTTTTAATTCTTTTTATTCTGCACCTTGCTTTTTTACTTAGTATGTCATTGAGGTCTTTCCATATAATATAAAGATCAACCTCATTCTTAACGGCTGCATAGTATTCCATACTCTGGATGTATCATATTTATTTATCCAGGACCCTGTCATAGAATATTTTGACCATTTCCAGAATTTTTTTTTATTAAGACAGTGGCCGTGTCTCTATGTATACATCTTTGTATACTGGATATGAGAATGTTAACTCTTCTTCATTTCTTCCGATACGAAATTATCAGATTTTAATCTTTGCCAACCTAATCAGTGGTAAAATGGTATCTAGTTGGCCAGGCGTGGTGGCTCATGCCTGTAATCCCAGCACTTTGGGAGGCTGGGCGGATCGCCTGAGGTCAGGAGTTCAAGACCAGCCTGGCCAACATGGTGAAACCCCATCTCTACTAAAAATACAAAAATTAGCCGGGCATGGTGGGGGCACCCTGTAATCCCAGCTACTCTGGAGACTGAGGCAGGAGAATCTCTTAAACCCGGGAGGCAGAGGTTGCAGTCAGCTGAGATCGCGCCATTGCACTCCAGCCTGGGCAATAAGAGTGAAACTCTGTTTCAAAAAAAAAAAAAGGAACTAGTAGTTGTTTTAATTTACATTTATTAAGTATGAGGATTAACACTTCTTTCATATGTTTATTGGCCACGTGTATTTTTTTCACATTCTTTGCCTGTTTTTCTGTTGAATGTGTTGTCTCTTCCTTCATCTTATTGAAGATTGATTTTTCCATCTAGACAGTGAAGGGAGTGGACACACAATTTCCAAGGCCCCTTCCCACTTCTGCAGTCTGTGGTCCAGGCCCAAGTGTCCTTTGGGCAGCTTTTACACTACCAAGGTGCTGTTTGCTGATGACCTTGTTGAGCAACATTGAGGTTGAATAGCCAGTAGCTGGGGGTAAACTACAAGAGAGTCATTTTCTTTTCCCTTTGTTTAGTTGTGTATCTTTCTTCCAGTCTTAAAAAAGCAGGCTTGGAAATTGCAAGGCAGAGCTGGATTGAACTTCCTTTAAAGCAGCCTGTAGACATCAGGAATATTTATTTTTTCTATTTGTTTTAAGCCTGGGAAGACTGTGTGGTTTTCTCAACACTGTCCTGATGGAGCCCTGACCAGCAAGCGTGCAATGCCCCTAGCCCTAATGTGCCATTAATGATAGGTTAATGTACAGTATAATGTTTTTGGGACTACGGGTTCATTACACTTCTGAGTGTGAGGTCTTTCCACAGAGCGCCCAAGGTCCCATTGCATTATATCATGCAATAAAAATACCCTTTTCATATCACACACTAATAAACTGTATTTGAAATGCTGTCTGAGGGCACTGCCGTCTTGTCTATAGGCTGTGCACAAGTGCAACAGTTGGGATTCCTTTTTCCTATTTTGTGGTTTAGTTACATGGAATTCTAAACCCAGAGGTCTGGTCATTCTTGTTTTAAATGGGGAGCAAGTTGGGTCTTTAGGGCTGAGGGTCAGAGGAGGGGCTGCTTACTGAGTGGTGAGGGTCCTTAAGATGTGGAAAGCAGGGCCTTTAATTCTCTACTGCAGCTGTCAGGAGAGCCAGTCACATTTAAAAAAAAAAAAAAAAAGACAAAAAACAAAACAAAACCTATGTCCTAATGTCTGCCACACTTAGTGCTGAACATGTGTTAGGTGTTATAAAAATTTCCTTAGAAAAGGAGTATGAAAAGTACTGCAAAATTTAGGCCATTGGTAGTCATGACTATGGAACTGCCTCCGGGCTAGGAATTTCACACACACTGTCCTCCTGTGAGGTTGATGCTGTTCTCCATATTTTGCAGAAGACAGAGTCAGAGCTAGGGGGAATAAGCTGTGTTGTAGAGAATGAAATCCACAGGACTCCTGGAAACCACAGGTAAATTATTACCTGTCTACTCAGAGCCCCTCACGCCACGAATAGTCCACCTGTGAGATATCTGAGCTACAGCTGGGCAGGAGCCAAGCATCTTCTTTTCAAATGCACATGGCCCTAGTGCCCTTCTTAAGTTATTCATACTTTCCTGTGAATTGGCTTAATGTCAGCAGTTAGCTGGCATCAGATGATTTTGAAGCTTTGGAAGAGGAGACTCTTCTGCATTAAACAGGAAAAGGGGCACTGGAGTTGAGGGATGAGGCAAAGACTGAAGGATCAAAGGGCTTCAAATCACCTGTTTCATATTTTCTCTAGGGCAGACTCTGTGACTTTGTTATGCAGGGGCTTGTATTGACCACTTGTGGAGTGGAGTGTAGGGAAAGACTGACCTGTGAAGGCCAAGAACCTCAAGAAACTTGGGCTCAGGCGTCATTAACACCTTAGAGTGCAGTGTCCTTGTTTATAAAATAGGTTATCATTTACTTTCTGATAGGGCTTTTGGAGATCGCGTGAACTAATGTCAGTGAAAGCACCTAATGAGCACCTGGCACAGGGTAAGTGCTCACAACTGGCTGCTATTATATTGCACATCATCACAAAAGGCACAGGTTTGGGAGCTGACATCCAGTGCAAATCCCAACTCTACCTTGGCAAAATCCACAAATTGAAGGAAGTAACAGTAATGCCATCCAGCTACTTCATGGGGTTGTTGTGACACTGAAATAAGATAATGAGCTCGAAAGCCAGTTGGAGAATCAAAACCCCTACTCAAATGCTGGTATCAGTAAATATAAGTATTTCTGTCTCCAAATCAACATATTCAAACTGGGTTGTCTTTAAATAAATATCCTTACAGCAAAGGCAATAGGGGGAGCTATTAGGAAGATTCACTGATCTGTTCCCCTCACCACCAGGGAGAATGTCATAGCTGCAACAAAGACTTACAATAGCACAAAGCATATAAAAGTCAGGGCAGTTCTTACCTCCTACCTCTTCATAACGACAAAGCACCAGGCAGAGGAGGGGCAGGGCCAGGTCTCTGCTCACCTGCATTGGTGAGAAGAGAGCCAGTACCTGCTCAATGTGGACAGTATTGCTTAGAACAGTGGTTGGAGGTCATGTTTGCAAAAGGAGGTTGAGATCAAAGGAACTGTGTTGAAGGGTTGAGTTGGTCTGGTGGAAAGAAAAAACTAGGACGTTGCTAAGACCCTCCTGCAAAGGACTGGACCTTTTGACTGTAGGCAAAGTTCCCTTAATTGTTATGAGAAGAGTATTTAAATTTCAAGGATAATTAGTTTTTCTTTCAAGGGGTATAGGGTTAGACTAAACCTTTTGTTTTTGGATGTGAGGACTTTGAAACACTTGGATACACCTCTCAGGGGTTAAATCTGTCTTTGGGCCTACCAGGACTTGAAAAATGTTGCTCTGTATCAAGAAAACCAGAAGTGACAAGTTCATTTAAAAAGCCTGGTTTGTCATTGTTTATCTAATTTTCGGGGTTGACACAGAAAATTAAACCAGCTGACACTCACTCTCTGACCGTCTCTCTGGCTCATTTCCCTGGTCCTTTCCTACCTGACCTTGCAACTACAAAATGCTCCAGACCCTAAAATATAAAACTTCCCACTGAGTTTCTGAGTCACCCTGCAGTCATTCCAAGATTATGTCATAGGATGTCATCCCTAATGGTATTAAAAATCAAGATGAAGTTATAAATCTGCTCTGTGAGGTATTTCTTTTTTCACCCCGCTTTGACCATAAATCTTAAAAGTAATCAAACTCTCTGCAAAGAAGCCAAGGTAAACTTGGGCCCAAAGCGGCCCCATATGTCTTGACTGAATTCAGAGGATCGGCAGCCTTGTCTGTCCCCGTGAGAGAGCATGGTGCTTCATGGCAGACTTACAGAAAAGCGGGCAAAGTGAGAGCCTTCATTGTGTTTAATGTGGATTTTCTAAATCTCACATGGCAACATCATAGGTGGATGAGCTGCTCCATGTAAGAAAATTATTCAGATAACTCTAGTGTATTCTTTATAAAATCAAACTTTAAACAATTACAAGCCAGAGGTCTTAAATGTATTATAACACTTCTCTATCCTCTTAAACAGCTTACATGCATCAGGATTTAATTTTTTTTTTAATTAAATTTACTTCCAGCTACTCGGGAAACTGAAACAAGAGGATCGTTTGAGCCCAGGAGTTCAAGGGTGTAGTGTGCAATGATTGTGCTTGTAAATAGCCACTGTGGTCCAGTCAGGGCAACACTGTGAGACCTCATCTCTAAAAAAACCAAAAAATTCTTAAGCTCATTGTTATGGTCATTGTCTATTTGCCATGTTCTATACCAGTATCTCCTGATATTGACACGAGTAGGGCCATTCGTCCCTAGGCTGGTTGACCCCAAGCTGGTTTTTTGTTTTTGTTGTATAGTTTTGCTAGTAGATGTCATTTCTTGCTGCTGTTCTTGTTCCTCCCTTTAACAGACCTTCCTCTTCCCCTTCTGTTTGGCTGTTTCTCTTGTGCTTTCAATTGGGAAATCAGATACTAAGCTTGTTAGAATCAAGTCTAAAATACAAGAAAATTGGCTTAAGGAAAAGCTTGAGGGACTACCTGAAATTAAAATGTTCAAGTTCTAACTTCCAGATTCTTAGTCTAAGAAAAGGGTGTCAAAGTATAGTGGCCTATAGATTGTAAAGTGCCCCTAAGTTTGGAAACTGGCCATTTCACTGCATAGAAAATATACTCTTTGATCATGTTGTATATAAATGTCCAAGTTTGAAGCAATATGATTATTTTCATCTTGAATCAGTAATTAAGGTGGACTTCAAACTACTGAGGTTTTATTTTCTGAGAGGACCAAAGAGTCCTGAATGTGCCAAGGAAAAGTCCTTAGATTCTAAAACCAGGCTTAGATCTAGGCACATAGAAGCCGCTCCGCACGTCCATAGTGAATCTTATTGAATTAAAGACCCTCGGTAAAATAGACACAGCTACCATAAGAAGGAAGCTTGCAACTAAATAACTTTCTTAACAGTGAAAATAGACTTTGGTTTCATGAGGCTCCGCAGTGAAGGTGGCCAGCTTATTTGTAACCAATGTGTGCTCCCTCAGTCTTTCTTTCTGCGCATGACCAGCGACACCACCTTGGAAAACACGGGTCACACCACTCACCACCATGGAAAACACATTTCAGCCTTCTGTACATTTAATTTTCTTCAGCGTTACCTTGCAAACCACAGTAAATCAATAACAGAATAGTTAAATACCACAGGTTCTTTGTGTTTTGTTTTAGAAAATATTGCTCAAGGCTAAGAGTGAGTTCTGTTGATGGTTTTTAATTTGCTGCTGGGATGCAAAATGATCAGAATTTTCTAACAGTTTGCTTCCTTTTGTGTATTTCCTTTTTTATAAAAGGGCGTGGTCTGTTTCAGATGGAAAACATTAGTTGCTAATAGCAGAAACTTGAGAATAATTGGTAATTTTCAATCCTGTAGAAAACTAGACTAGGTCTGATGACTTTGACCTTTGTTATGCTCTTCTTCCAAATTTTCCCCAGCCAGCTCCCTGCACTCCTGACCCTCAGCAGCCCATTCCACTGAACTGAGTGAGGGTCAGATAACTCTGGAACATCACAGCTGAAAATAGTAAAAAAAAAAAAAAAAAAAAAGATACTTCATTTAAGGTTATTTACCCAAAGTTTTGATGTCCAGTGTCTTTAGCAATTTTTTCCTCTTTATTGTTTGTTGATTTGATAGCAGCAAAAATTTTCCACTTTGGCTCAGTCTTTGTGTAAATGGTTTGTTTCTCCCTGTTAAGGAACTAGAAAAGCTGTTACTAAGATTTTAAGGGGGTAGCAGCCTTTACTTAATTGACTGCTTCTTGAAATAAGATGAGACAATGGATATGAAGTGCTTTGAAAAGTTAAAACTATGATCCTAGGACTCTGAAACCTCTGACGCCCCTGCGGGGGGTGATGTTTTGTCAGCACTCATTGGCACCTTGCCAGCCACCGCCATTATCACTTCTCCACTTATCTCACACCCCCTTTCTGCTGTTGAGTTGTCACTCTCAGCATTTTTCAAATGTTGGCTTCATATCATTCATACGGTAGGCCCTTATTCTTTTTCAATTTTGACTGGATTTGTGGTTACGTGTCTTTTTTCCCTTCTTGATATTTACTTGTTTTCCCTTTCCCAATTTTGATCATCTTCATGACATCTTTCTATTTAATTCCTTCATATTCTTTATTATTTGCCATCTTATTATTTCTTTAGACATACTTTTTGTTCTTTTTATAATGTATTAAACACTTAGCTCATAAATTTTCAATATTTTTTCCTAACATATGCCTATAAAGCTATGAAGTTGCCTGCTGATATTGCTTTAGCTGCATTCAACAAGTATTTACATGCAGTGTTTTCATTGTCATTCAATTCTAAGTAATTTTCAATTTCAATTAGGATTTTTTTACACCAGATTATTTAGAAGTATTTTTTATCTCCAAATAGTGAAAGATGTTTTGTTATCTTGTGGTTATTATCTAATTTTAATCCACTGTGGCCAGAGAGCATGCTATGTATAACATCAGATCTTTGTTATTTGTTTAGACTCCCTTAGAACATGGTCATTTGGTTTGTCCCCCCAGTGTTCTCTCTGCTTGAAAAGAGTATATGTTCTCGGCCAGGCGTGGCGGCTGACGCCTATAAGCCCAGCACTTTGGGAGGCTGAGGTGGGCAGATCACAAGATCAGGAGATCAAGACCATCCTGGCTAACACGGTGAAACCCCATCTCTGCTAAAAAAGTACAAAAAATTAGCCGGGCGTGGTGGTGGGCACCTGTAGTCCCAGCTAACCAGGAAGCTGAGCCAGGAGAATGGTGTGAACCCGGGAGGCAGAGCTTGCAGTGAGCCAAGATCACGCCACTGAACTCCAGCCTGGGTAACAGAGTGAGACTCCATCTCAGAAAAAAATAAAAGAGTATATATTCTCTAATTGTTGAATGCAATGTCCTATGGATGTACTTTAGATCAACTTTATTGTGTTTCTCAAATATTTTATGACTGTACTGATTTCCTACCTGCATTATATCTATCAATTTCTAGGAGAGGTATGCTACAATCTCCCACTACTACTGTGGCTTTGTCTGTTTCTCCTTGCATTCCTGTCCATTTTTGCTTTATATGTTTTAAGGCAGTAATGTTAAGTTGCATATGTCAAAATATTGTGTCTTCATTTCAAAGTATGTCTTTTGTCTTTATGAGGTGATTCTATCTGTAATATATTTTCCTTCAAATTTTATTTTTGGTTGTTATTAATAGAGCTATGCCATCTTCTTTTGGTTAGTATTTGCTATGTTTGATTATCCTTTACTTCTGTGTTCTTTTACATGAATCTCTGCATTTCATTGTTGATGTTTTAAATTTTAACTAAGGCTCTATCAATTGATTAATCATGTATATTTATTGTTTGTTAATATACTTGAGGTTTTTTTTCCCTACAGTCCTATTTTGTACTTTCTGTCTACTTTTTTGATTTCTTTTTTCTTCTTTGTCCGTTCTATTGGAGTGAGGTTTCTTTTTTTTTTTTTGAGACAGAGTCTTGCTCTGTTGCCCAGGCTGGAGTGCAGTGGCCGGATCTCAGCTCACTGCAAGCTCTGCCTCCCGGGTTCACACCATTCTCCTGCCTCAGCCTCCCGAGTAGCTGGGACTACAGGCACCCGCCACCTTGCCCGGCTAGTTTTTTTGTATTTTTTTAGTAGAGACGGGGTTTTACCGTGTTAGCTAGGATGGTCTCGATCTCCTGACCTCGTGATCCACCCATCTCGGCCTCCCAAAGTGCTAGGATTACAGGCTTGAGCCACCACGCCTGGCCGGAGTGAAGTTTCCTTAGGCCATTCTTGCATTAATACAAAGAAACACCTGAGACCGAGTAACCTGAAAAGCAGTTTAGTTGGCTCACAGTTCTGCAGGCTGTACAGGAAGCATGGCTCCAGGCATCTGTTCAGCTTCTGATAAGGCCTCAGGAAGTTGACAGTCATGGCAGAAGGCAAGGGGGGAGCTGGCACATCACATGGCAAAAACATGGGCAAGAGAGACAGTGGGTAGTGGGGAGGTGCCACACACTTTTAAAGGACCAGATCTCGTGAGAACTCATTCCATTCTTGAGAACCCCACTCCCCGATCCAGTCACCTCTCACCAGACCCCATCCCCAACACTGGGGATTACATTTCAACATGAGATTTGAGTGAGGTCAAATATCCAAACTATTTAATATATCCAGTTTTTTCCTTCACATTTAGTTTTACGTTGGTTTGGAAATCATATTCTGTTTCTGGCCTCTAATTGCTTATCCCTAAGTTAGCTTCAATTGTATATAATGAAAAACAAATAGCAGCTTAAACAAGATAGGAGGGTGTTTCTTACTCATGTAAAAGCAGACAGGAAGTAGGGTGCCTAGCCTGATCTGGCAGCTCCTTAAAGGACATTCAAGCTCCAGCCAGCAGGATAGGAGGAAAGGGTGTAGAAATGCTTGCCCCTTCTTTTAAGAACAGAATTTCTAGGAACTGGTACACAGTGTATCTGTTCACATGGCGTTGGCCAAAACTGAGCCCCAGGGAGGCTGGGAGTGCTGCTGTTCTGCTAGGTGACAGTATCTCCTGCTAAAATCAGAACTCTTACCACAGTGAAGAAAGAGAGAATGGATACCAGCGGCAACTAGCAGTCCTTACCACAGCCCCTTTCCCCCCAGACTTCGGGGTTTTAGAGTTTCTCATCACTCCCTTCTTACACGTTATCACAGTCCAGAATTTCATTTCCCCTTGTTTTTAGATCTTCAAAATCATTACTGCGGTTGTGGCTTTATATCGTTACTGCTTGTTCACATTTATCCACATGCTTGCCAGTTATTCCTCATTGTGATTGCATTCCTTCGGAGGTTTCTTTTCCTTTCTGAAGTACATCAAGAGTTCTGTCAGTATGGTCTGTGAGTGGTAAAACAGTCTGAGTTTTTGTTCTAGGACTGGCTTCCCTTTGCCCTAACTCTTAAGTGTTAGTTTAATCGGGTTTAAAAGCTTAGGTGGATAATTTATCCCGAGTACCTTGGAGATACTCTGTTGTCCTCTAACTTCTACTGTTGGTGGTAAGAATCTACTGACTGCCAAATTGCTACCCTTTCTAGGCAATATGTGTTTCTCTTTGGCGCTTTCATTTTCACTATAGTTTTTCTAGGTATAGATTTTATATTTATTTTACTTGGAAATCACTGTGGTTTTTTTAATCTGAGAATTCACATCTTTCATTGTTTTTGTTTGTTTGTTTGTTTTTGTTTGGTTTTTTTTTTTTTTGAGACAGAGTCTCGCCCTATGGCCCAGGTTAGAGTGCAGTGGCATAATGTCGGCTCACTGCAACCTCTGCCTCCCAGGTTCAAGCAGTTCTCCTGCCTCAGCCTCTGGAGTAGCTAGGATTACAGGCCACCACACCTGGCTAATTTTTGTATTTTTAGTACAGACGGGGTTTCACCATATTGGGCAAGCTGGTCTCGAACTCCTGACCTCAGGTGATCCACCCACCTCTGCCTCCCAAAGTGCTGGGATTACAAGCATGAGCCACCATGCCCGGCCTAAAATGTTTTCTTACTCAAGAGGTAAGGAAAGGAGAGGACAAGGGAGAATCTATCCTTCTAAGCATTGTGTCTTTAAACCTGCATCACCACACAGCCATCACCCCCAGAGACAAACCTTGAGCATCTAGACACTTGTCACTGGCCCCATATTCAAGGCGTGGACATGCTGCAGACTCCGCCTTTCAGGGGAGTCCTTAGTATCATCTGGAGCAGGATGCCCACTCTCCTCTGGCATCCTCCCTCCTGATTCCTCTGGGCATCTGCATGGCCCAAAACTGCCGGAGGCAGCCAGCATGTCCCCCACTGTACAGCCTGCCCAGTCCTTTCCGAGGCCCCTCCCAGAGCAGCCACCACAGCCCCCTTTAAACAGGCCAGTGGCATCATCCTGCCATTCACAAGGATCAGCTTCCTCAGACAAACTCATGAGTGGCAGCACCCCAAGTGTCTACTTAACTCACCATGGCTCACTGGAGTCATCCTGTGCCCCACCCAACACTGTGCGACACTGGTCCTGCAGCTGCTCTGTAAGGACAGGCCCTAGAATGACTCACGGATACCTCTGGAAACATTTTGTTCTCCCAGTGGGCCATTTCTGGTGTGTTACTCTGTGTAGGAACACAGATCTGCTCAGATGAAAAGTGGAGAGCTTCTTGACCCCCTTAGATGCCTGTGTACTGTCCAGGATGGCTAGAGGTATGCAATTTGCTGCTAATAATGGAATATTTGGGGGAAACATCTATTTCTGTAGCAATTATGAAGAATAAACTCAGGAAAGTTGATTGAAGTGACATGTCACAGCTGCACACCACTTCCCAGGTCTTAAAAGGAAATGAAAGGCTGGCAAGGAACCCGCACCCCCAACCATGGAAAAGCTTTAGAAATCAGAGGCCGAGAAAGCATGTTCTCAGAACAAATGCCTTGTGTGGAAAGCTCTGCATTCATGGCATTTGCCCAGGTATGCTCGCTGGGTGGACAGGAAGACTTCACATCTTTGGTGCAAGCACCTCCTCTCACCACTGTGCCCCCAAGTGCAGGACCTGCGCTCTGTGTGGGGGAATAACCATCATGTGCCCAGAGTGTATCTGTGAAGCACTGCCTCAGGGTCAGGTGATTTCATTTGGTCCTTGGAACCCACTCCGGGAGGAAGAGAGAGCAGGTGGTATTCGGTGTGGGTAAGGAAGCTGCAGACAGCTGCCTTGTGTTCAAAACCAGCTGACAGATGAGACCCAGAAATGATGGAGATAAAGTATCAGCTTTACTTCTATGCAAATCTGGATTGGAGGATGTATTTACAAGTGTGGCCCCGGTGGCCTCGGTAAGCAGAGGTGAACAACTGCAGGCCTCCTGCAGGCTTAGAGCCTGCCTGGAGGCACGGCATGAGATGGCAGGCCAGCTGGACCCACCCGGTGGGCCCACCCGCCCGGTGTTGCCACTCCCTCCCTGGGGACAGGGCTCAGGAGTGTTACAACAGCAGCAGTCCTTCCACATAGAATGAAGCCAGGGGAAGGGAGGCCCCCTCCACTCTTTAGTATTACCTCTTTTATAGGCGAGGCCTTAGTGGGATGGCGAGGGGAGAGCTGACCGACTCTTAGCCAGGAGCCCTTGCAGTCACCCCACACAGGGTGCGGGGCGGTGGGGAGATTGTTATTGTGATGCTTTGGCTTCCTCTTGTGGAGTCACTTATCAGGGACCCTCCTTCCCTGACCACTCCTGTTGATTAGCCTGGCCATGCCCAGCCTGGAAGGAAGAGTTGGCCCCAGGGATAGTTATGATTTATTATCACATGTAATTAATATGATCAGGCTGCCAACTGTCCTGCCACTTGTCAGCAATTCAGCAGACATTGGAAATCTGTACATCCTTCCATAAATTATTTAACTTCTCTAATCTGAAGTTCTCTGTGGGGTAAGTAGAGATCAGACTGGTAGCTTTAAAACTTTAACAGTGGAACATGTTTTATTATGTAAAATTAATGCAAGACTTCAAAATTAATGTAGAAGTGGGGGTTTTTTAGCATGAATGTATTAGTATCCATTGTAGACACTTCTTTTTAAAGTTATCCATGGGACTTCTCTTAAAGGACGCAAATTCTGAAAGCCAGGGTCACAGGGGCTAGAGGCAATCTCATATCTACACTCAGCTTATTTCTGTATATTGTCTCGGTAGTGCAGTGTTAAGGAAATCCGCAGTCACCCAGTTGCCTTCCCAACTTAGGCATCCGTCAAACCAATGTAGATGCTTAAGAGAGGAATAGCAGAAACGTTTTATTTTACAGTTAGTCACTGACAGCAATGACCAACTGTTCATGTGAATTGCTTATGGTAAATATATTGGTCAGACAAATGGTAGTCAAAACTTTTGGGAACTGACAGCATTAGAAACTCAGAGCCATGGACCACACTGCATCCCCCACCCCGATGTACGTAATGGGGCTCAGTGTACCTGGGCTCTGGTGCACTCACACAGCTTTACACATGCATGCGTATGTCCTGAGTGGACATCTTTTTTCGAATGACCAGTATGCCACAGCAGCCCTCCTAGCCCATGCTTGCCATATAAGAAGTTGAATAATATGCACAGATCTAAGTGGACTCTAAGAGCTGCAAAAAGTAACACCACAGTATGAGGTAACAGTATTCAGTGTAACTCTTTGACCATAGTTGAGTGTATGTTATTTTTTTAAATCAGTTTTTAAAACTGTAGCTAAAAAAATTCTTAACAGAATTTGAAATAGCTGCAGAGCCCCCAAAACACATCACACCCTGTGGCTCTGCTGGACTGAGATCCCATCTAGTCCTAACACTCCATTAGTGTGAGAAGGGACAGAAGGGTTACCACAGCCAAGCAGGCTGGAATCCTAAAGGGAGATGCATAGAACCTTCAAGCAAGGTTCACAGGTCCAGCAAGGAAAGACAAAGGGATGGGCAGTGGGTTGGCATTTGGAGGTCCCTTCAGCCTCTCAGATCACCATTTACAGGGCAGTCACCTGATCACAGGGCTGCCCTGTCCAATGGCAGTTTGTTGGACTCTTTACTAGGCCAGGCTTACTGCTTCAACAGGTTCATGGGTCCTTGGCCTCCTATCCCATGCAGCATCCTTGGTGGGAGAGGAGGTGCTTGGTGCTCACCCTGAAGGAGAAGTCCTGTGGTCCAGAGAGCCACCAAATGTCTAAAGCAGCCACAGCTTATGGAGGCATCTCCCCAGAGAGACACCACCAGTAGGCAGGCTGTGTGGTGTCTTCCATGGTAGAAGAGTGTCCTGGGTTTAAACTCGAACTCTGCTACTTTCTCCATGACCTTGCCCCATATCATCAAGTTTTCCTAGAGCTGTAGTTTCCTTTATAAAATGGGGGTGCCAAGAGGATTCAAGAGAGCTGTGTGCAGATGTAAGGCATTCAGCCAGTGCCTGTACACAGCAAGTGCTCAGTGAGTAGATGTATACGTACAGAATATATAAGTCACCTTTTCATGAGGGCCTACCACATGCAGGCATTGCACCAGGCCCTGCAGCCACACCAGCAAGTTAATAAATTCTTCAAATGCATGATATTCTCTAAAAAGTTACAGAAAGAGACAAAAGTATGGGGACCCCAAATAGGTACATTCCTATTTCGGAAGAAGCTCAAAGCCCAACTAAGGGCAGACAGAGAGGTGTCACTAAATGAGCACTGGACTGGAAGTCCAGCCCCACAAGCCTTAGGCAGCACTCACACACTACAGCAGGCTCGGAGCCTCCATTCTTGTCCACACGACCAGCACACCATGCCCTGCCCCCCTGCCTCCACGTGGGAAGGGCCCGGGAGTGTCCTGCTGTCTGTCTCTCAGGAAGGCATCTCACCACAGGGGATTAGGGACGTTAGTACAGAGGCAAAGAGTCAAACTAGTGACACACTGACTAATGCCCAGGTGGAAGAGGGAGTGGTGAGCAACCACAATTCATCTTCATGACTGTGATGTTTTCACCAATGACCCTCATTGTGCTTCTCAGCCCCTTTGGTGAGGGTGTCTGCCCAGATGATGCCAGCACCTCCCCGACTCTCCCCCGTGTCCCACTTTTGGAGTCATCGTGCCTCTGGCAGCCCTATTCTTTTCCCTTCATTGTGTCTCCATCTTTTGTGGCAAAGTCTGTGGACCATAATAACTTCAACCCTCGTCAGTTTAATTGTTGCAATTGGCCCTGAGAGAATCCAAGGAATGAGAGTGGCTCTCACTGCCTGGTGATGAGGCAGCAAGATCTTTCAGCCTTTCCAGCCTGGCACTGCCAGGCTCCACAGACATGACTGTGCAGAAATGGTGCTAACATGCTTTCTGCGTGAAGGACAGAGGTGTAGATGCCTGGGGCGGTCACCGTGGGTGGAAGATGCTCTTGACAAGCGTGTGTATTGATGCCTGTGCTTCCATTGTTCCTTGTAGCCTGATGGGACTGCAAGAGCTTGCCTGCACTTGAATTCCTCTGCCTGGGAGGGATGTACGTTTCACCCAAGCCCAGAGGAGGGACCAGCCGCAGGGTGGTCTGCAAGAAGCTTCTCTGCAAGAAGCTTCGAGGTTGGCTCTCTGATTGCAGGCACAGGAGAGCAAGGCATTTGGAGTCAGGAGACCCGTGTTCTGGTTCTAGCCCAACTGCCTAGTTGGTTGCCCTTGGGCAATTTCTACACACTGAGTGTCAGTTTAGTCTTTGGCGCAATGGAGATACGTAGCTGTGTGTGGGCCACAGTGAGCGTGGGAACCAGTGGGCACATCAGGACAAACCTTTGGCAGGTGCCCAGCACGCAGCACTCCTTGTCCAAGTCAGTCTGTTGCAGGGTGGTGTAAAGCATCACGGATACAATGTGTCTCATCAGTAATACAAAGGAGGTGGGGTCGCCTCCCAGCTGGATTTGGTATTATTTGGTCTGCTATCTCCATCCATCTCTAGGAGTCTGGCCTTGCCAGGATGCCTGGAGCATCTGGCTGTGTGGAACTCGGGCACCTCTGGGTGGCCAAGTGAGTTTTGTGCTTCCTCCCAAATGCTCCATCAGATTTTGTTTGCTTGCTAAACTCATGAGGAATGCCTGCATTGTGCATGTCACAGGGTTGAGGGCATCAGTTACAGTCTAGGAGGAAGGAGAGAACCACACCGGCCAGGGTCCCAGGGGAGCCAGGCCAGCCCCGAGAATACTCCAGAATAGAAACCAGGAGACACGAGCTCAGTGCCAGCTCCTAACCCCCCTCTTCCCTCCCTGGGCCTCAGTGTCCTCTCCTCTAAAATGGGGGTCATGGTGTATTTTCCCTGAATCCCATGCAGGGCTGATGGGAGGAGGGGGAGCCATTGGCTCTCCCAGTATGTCCAAGGGACAGTGCTGATAGAGGTCAAGACCTGGGATGGTCTAGGCTTGCAGCCTGCAGCCCTGGTGGTACCTCTGGCTAGGCAGGCTTGAGTCGCCAAGGTAAAAACAAGATGGGGGGAATTGCAATCTGAATACTGATTCTCCCTCCTCTATCCAGGAAGAGCCCAGGGCAGTGGGTTTGGGTTACAGACTTGTGGTTCAGTCCCACGCCTGGGAGCTCAGGCAGGTCAGCTGTGACCCTGCAGCCTCCATCAGTAAAGTGGAGGCGATTGTGCCCACCTATGTGAGTTAACACTTCTTTGGCTGCAAATAACAGAAACCAGCCCCAGCCTGTGAGGTGCCTCACAGGATCCTGTGACCGTGTGGACCCTGCAGGCAGAGTCACTGCCAGGCTCTGGGTATAATGACCCCAGGGTCTCTAGTGCCGTCAGGACCCCCTCCTGCCTGCCTCTGGACAGTATCTCCTGCTCTTGGGCCTGCACACTGGCTTTTTCTGTGTGTCCAGTCAAATTGTGGTGAACGGCTGCCAGCAGCTACCAGGTCCACAGGCCACAGCCTAGGACGCTGGGTCCCCTCCATGTCTGTCTGCCCCCTGTGATTCTCTCTCTCAGGCAACCACCCTAAACCAATCAACAGTGGCTGGGGACAAAACCATCGGGTCCAGGTCGCTTCCCTGGCAGGTGGGGTAAAGTGTCAGAGACACCATGTGCCTCAGCAGCAGCAGGAGACGAGGTCACCTCCCAGCCGAGGAGGGCAGGAGAGGCTGGCGTCTCCACCAGAGCCGAGGATGGGGCAGCCGAGCAGCCCTCTCCCCTCGCCTACCGGGGCACTTGGGCAAACTGCCTCCCCGCAGTGCGGCCATCCGCCCTTCTGTAACGTGGAGGAATGCCTCCACGCCCCCTCCTGCTGTTCCGCTCTGCTTGTTCCAGAACAGATGATAACAGAGATGGAGCATATGGGCCCCAAAGTCACCCGGCATTCTGGGAAAGTGACACTGTGTTACCCGGGGCTTGGGGGGAGGGGCCTGTCACTCGTGAGCACAGCTTCTTCCTTTGTTCTTTAGAAGGGCACGAGGTCGCCCCTCCCGAGCCTCCTGAGAGGAAGTGTGCATGCTTGGACTTTGGGAAGGATTTCCTCTGTCTAGGCAGCAATTTGGGAAAGCAGCCATGGGGTGGGCATATATATGGGGAGGAGAACATATGGAAGCCAAAATCCAGTCCTTCCTGGGCCTCTCCTGCCTCAGGCCCCAGGCCAAGCCTCTGCCACCCACAGGGCCACACCCAGCCTGGCCTCCATGGCCCCTGCGCCCTTAGGGGTCCCGCAGATGTGTCAGGAGCCTCCAAGAGTGCTATGAGCAGATTATGGGAAGTGCCCAGCTGGGCTCCAGGCCTAGCTCCACCCCAGCCTCAGCAGGTCCCTGCCTGGGGTTGGGTGCTTTGGCACCTTCGAAGCCAAGTTTCCTCCTCCTCACAGCTCTGACTGCTCTGTGTGCCTCTGAGCTAGACTCACACAGGGTGTCCCCAGGGCAGGTTTCCCAACCTCGATTGGGAAGGTTGGGGGCAGGCACTGCATCAGCCTAGGGTGAGGCAGCCTGGGCATTCTTCTCCTGTCCCCCACAGGTCTGACCTGTGGTCCAGAGGGGCCATGCCATCCCCTGCTCTACTGAGACCTGGTCCTTGACAGCCCCTGCAGACACTGAGGTTGGGACAGCCAGGGTCCACATCCCTCCTGGCTTTGTGATGAGCTCATGGCAAGGCTGTGTGGCTCTTTAAGCAGCCTCTCCAGGGCTGCAGTCAAGGCTGGGGTGTGTTGGGAAAGCAACCCTGAAAGCCCAGCCCACCCCGTGCAGGCGGAGGACAGGCCCAAGAGGGGCTGAGAAAGCTGGAGGGAGAAGAGCTGGAGGGATCGAGGAAGCGGCCGCTAGACGGGGAGGGAGAAGAGCTAGGGGGAGACACAGGGTGACCTCATCTTCCCAATTCTCTCTCCTCACTATGGCTCCCCGAGTCTCACCATGCAAGCTGCACAGTTTTGGGCGGGAGAGGAAGCTACCAGTTGTAAGTTCCTAGGCAAGAAGCCGCTTGGTGAAGAGGAGGAAAGAGAAGGCTTTTCACTTTTCCTTTCACCTCTGACTTGTGGCCTGGCGACCCTGGGGTTGTCCCTGCTTTTTTCTGACCTTCCCTGGGAATTCCCAGGAGGCCCTAAGATTGTGGATGTAAATCTTTGTGCTTCAGGACAGCAGAGAAGAGAACTGGCTAAATAGAACCTGGCCTGCCTGTGTGATAAGAGGGTTAGAACCAGAGGCAGGCCACAGGGCAACAGGGCCGGCCCCTCCAGAGTCCAGCCCCCACTGGAACTTCTCACCAGGAACCCAGTGATCCTGTGCACAGCCCAGCACATTCCTCCCCATCCCCCCTTCCCCTGACATGTTTGCCTTCCCTCCAGTTACAGGTAGTGACTTCTTTATAGGAGAGCTGTAGACAAAGGAGAAAGCTAAAAGGGATTGACATAGCCTCTGACGAGATGATTCTTTGGTCTCTGGGCAGCAACTGAACCGGAAAGCTGGCAACAGTGCCAGGCCTTGGCCGACAGGCCATGCGAGTGATGCTGGGCAGAGGAAGGGCCAGGCAGAGTGTGCAGTGAAGATAGGCCCTCCCTGTTAAGCACCTTCCAGGCTAGTGCAAGCCTCAGGAAGAGGTGGCAGAGTCTGAGATGTGCCAGCCAGCACTCCAGACGGTTGGTACTGACTAGTATGTCACTGCCCGTCCCTGGGCCTCAGTTATCTAGGCCATGAAATGGAGCTGATAGCCTCCCTCGTTACCTCACAGGGTTACTGGGGAAAGATCAGATCCAGGCTGAGGGCCCTGGAAAGTGCAATGAGCACTGGAGTCCGAGGACTGCCTGTCACAGCCTCCTCTCTTTCCTGCAGGGCCACCCGTTCATCGTGCAGTTCAATGACGGAAACGCCGCTGTGGTGTCCATGTGGGTGTGCCGGGCGCTGGAGGAGAGGCGGAGCCAGCAGGGGCCCCCGTGAGGCTGCCGCAGGGCGCTGAAAGCCCCGGACCAGTCACCAAGGAGAACAACCCACCTGTCGCCCCTCTCCGTTCGCTGCCTGCGCCAGAAGAGCTTTGCTGGGCCCTGGCTTCCCTGCCTTCGCCTTCACCCCTGCCAGCAGGTGGCCTTGCCTGGGGAGCCCCACGTGTGGCCCGCCCCACCAGGCCATCCCCATATCTTCTGGTCTGAAGGCACTGACGCTGGCAAGGGAAGTAAAGGGTGGGGCATCGAGAATGGAGGCTCCTAGGGTCCCTGCCCACTTCTGTTTTCCTAACGTTTTTCTCTGTAAAGGGTCAGGCCCATCAGCATCACTGATGGGAATAAAAGTATTACTGCTTTGTGACAACCTCTGCCATAAGAGTTGTGTTGTCCAGTGGGTCTGTCACCCCCCAGGGTCATAGCAGAGACATCTAGCCATGGAAGGTTGACACTCCCTCCATAGGGTGCCGCATTGCTAGGGAGCCGCTGCCAGCTGGGCTTCCATCTCATGGGTGGGATTTCTGCTATTACAAAGGGTGAGTTTGGGGCCAGGCACAAAGGCTGTCGCCTGTAACCCCAGCACATTGGGAGGTCGAGGCAGGAGGACTGCTTCAGCCCAGGAGTTCAAGACCAGCCTGAGCCAACATAGTGAGACCCTGTCTCTACCAAAACTTAAAAAATTAGCAGGGTGTGGTGGTGCATGCCTGTGGCCCCAGCTACTTGAGAGGCTGAGGTGGGAGGATCCCTTGAGCTCAGGAGATCAAGGCTAAATGAGCTGTGATGGCACCACTGCACTCCAGACTGGGTGACAGTGAGACCCTGTCTCAAAAATAAATAAAAATAGCGACCTGGGAGTCAATTATTTTGATAGGGGTTTTATATGTTACTAGCAGCTAGTATTATGCCAACTAATGTAGGCCTTTGCATTTGGTGCCTGGAGCACACTTCCCCCATGCATCCACATGGCTCACCTCTACACCCTTCAGGTCTCGGCTCAAATGGCATCTCAGTGAAACCTACCTAACCACTCTAAAATTGCAACCCTCCTACACCTGCCCTGGGCCAGCATGTGCCCCTCACTTGCACCATTTTCCTCTACTGCATTCAGAACTGTGTGACACATCACTAATTTTACTTATTTTCTCTTCTGTCTCCTTCTTCCCCTGCCCTCCATTAGAATGCGGTCTCCACAAGGGCAGACATTCTGGTCTTTTTCACACTGTATCCCCAGTACAAAGAACAGGGCCTTGGCTGTGCACAATAAATGTGTGTGGGTCAAATGGCCAAAATGGTGGAGCTGTGACTTCCAGTCCATGCGCAGTCCAGTGCCCCATGGAAGGGCACCCTATGTGAGGCATCACATGCTTCCCAGGGCAGAGTCGGCTCATCATCTTCTTAGCAACGCTTTTCAAGGCACAGGCCCCCAGCTTTCTCTGAGCACCTGCCATTTCCCTGGGGTTAGGAAGGTCGCAGAATTGGATGGGGCCCCTGGCGGGAAGACCCTGGCCCAGTACTCAGGGCAGGGAGAACTGCAGGCAGCGTGCATGATGGACTTTCAGGAAGAGGCCCTCAGAGAATGGAGAAAGCTCAGTGGCTCCCACACGGGGCTGACTACCCTGGAATGTGAATCAGCCGCCACCCAGACTAACGCGCATCCTCATTTTGAGAAGATCCATCCAGCAAGCCTGTCAGCCCCAAATCCCAAGTCAAGGGCAGTAGGAAAAGTGAGCAGGTACCTTGCTGGGCAGTGTGCTTAGGGCTTACTGTATCAACTCGTTTAATCCCCACCATGATCCCAGGAGGGAGGTAGTGATACAATTATTCTGCCTATTTTACAGATGAAGAAACTGAAACAGAGAGACCAGGTGACCTACCCAAGGTCACCCAACAAGTAGCAAAGCACTGTCGGGATCCAGAGCCCCACTCTTAGCCACGGCTCTGATAGTCAACTCCACACACACAGCACACATACGTGCACACATGAACACACACACACATGCCCTGTCCTGTAACACAGAGGCTCCCAAACCGTGGTTTGCCGAGATAATGTTGGTACCTTTGGGAAGGTACAGGTGCAGAGCTCCCCAGGGATACAGGTGCGGAGCGCCACAGCACTGAGAAACACTGCTCCAGACCCATGCTTTGGCCTGGAGGCCAACTTTCAGGATGATCTTGAACAAAGCACGTCTCCTGTCTAAGTCTGTTTCCTCATCTGTCAGTGCAGGGGTTGATCTCACTGTGTCCTGGAGCTCCTACAGCCCTGATGTCCCAGAGCAGAGTTCTCACCATTTGGGTTCATCCTGTAAACATTCTTGCCCCCAAATTGCATTACCCACATACATGCACGCACAGAATTTTGTTCACAACTTTAGGGTTTGTGGAGACCCTGGAGCCCTCTCACTCATGACCGCCTGTCAGGGGCCCCTGCTTTGGGGCAGCCCCCAACTATAAATTCCCCTCTGGCTTGAAGCCAAGAAGATGGGCAGCTGAGTGACCCCTGAGGGGTTCTCCTGCTAAGACTCCTCTGGCCGGAGGCAGGTCCCTCTTTGGCCTGTTGAAGTGATTCCTCCAGTCACCCTTGGGGGCCAGAGACGAAGTTGCCCCTGCCCTCAGAGGTTGCGGGAGGGCTAAGACCTAGAACACTGCAGTGCTGGAGACTGGCCTAGGCAGCACGAGCCCTTCCCCTGCTGGAAAGCCACCCCAGCCCGCCCTCACCCCATCCATGTGGCTAATTCCTATTCTTCCTTTCAGGCCCGTCTCAAACGGCACCTCTTTGCTGCCTTTTTTTTTTTTTTTTTTTTTTTTTTTTTTTTTTTTTGAGATGGAGTTTTGCTCTTGTTTTCCAGGCTGGAGTGCAATGATACACTCTCAGCTCACCACAACCTCCGCCTCCCAGGTTCAAGCGATTCTCCCCCCTCAGCCTCCCGAGTAGCTGGGATTACAGACATGCACCACCACACCCAGCTAATTTATGTATTTTTAGTAGAGACGGGGTTTCACCGTGTTGGTCAGGCTGGTCTCAAACGCCTGACCTCAAGTGATCCGCCCTCCTCAGCCTCCCAAAGTGCTTGGATTACACTCGTGAGCTACCGCGCCCAGCTGGCAGCTTCTTTTTTTTTTTTTTTTTTTTTTTTTTTTTTGAGACGGAGTCTCACGCTGTTGCCCAGGCTGGAGTGCAGTGGCGCGATCTCGGCTCACTGCAAGCTCCGCCTCCTGGGTTCACGCCATTCTCCTGCCTCAGCCTCCTGAGTAGCTAGGACTACAGGCGCCCGCCACCGCGCCCGGCTAATTTTTTGTATTTTTAGTAGAGACGGGGTTTCACTGTGGTCTCAATCTCCTGACCTTGTAATCCGCCCGCCTCGGCCTCCCAAAGTGCTGGGATTACAGGCTTGAGCCACCGCGCCCGGCCTTGCTGGCAGCTTCTTTATTTCCTTCTCTGAATATAGACTGTAAGCCCCTTGAGGGCAGGGTTGAGGCTGACTCACCTCTATCCCAGAACCTGGCCCAGGGCCTGCACAGGGAGGGTGCCTGTGGTGTGGGAGGGTAGGAGGGAGGGAAGGTAGGGTGCAGGGATGGGACCCTCAGACTTGAGACCCTTGGGGCCTGTCACTGTCCTGCTTGAATCTCTTGCTCCAATCCTCAATATCGCCCACTCACTTTCTAACTGGAGCCTCTGAAAGACCAGACCCTCACTAGAGGCAGCCCCAGGCCTCTCAGACCTTCAGGGGAGCCTAGAAGGAAGTGTTTCCGGGACAGGAGGATCCTCGCGGGGCCCCAGCTGACAATGACAGGGAGGTGCCTCCTCTGCTTCTAGGGCCCTGGCTTGAAGGCCAAGAGGCCCCCTCACACTCAGCCCATTGTCCCTGCTTCTGTCTTTGGTTTTCCCATGAGGGGGAATGCAGGATACAGAATCCCAGGGCCTTGGAGATGTTCCAAGACGTCCATTGGGGCAGAGGGAGGAGAGGTGGAACCCTCTTCTCCAGATGTGGTGGGGGCCTTGTGGTCCAAAGCAGTGTGACCCAGAGCCCCTACCCAAGACCCAGCCCAGTGAGGGGGGTGGTCAGGCCAGTGTGAGGTGAACTGGATGGTACGGCCTCACTGAGGGAAGCTGTGGGTGCCCTGCCTGAACAGACCCATATCTTTGGGGAGGCATATACTTCCAGGTGTCTGCACACTCAGGCCAGGGTGGAACCTCCAGGTGAAGCCTCGGGATGATGCTGGGTCTGCAGGCTGGCAGTCCCCGGGCCCCCATCGCACAAGGTGGTTCAGAAGGGACTGGACAGCTGCTTCCACATGGGATGGAGCCCAGAGAGGGCCACAATGCCACCTCGAAGATGTCTTCTGTCCCCCTGACTGCTGCCCAGACTTCCCCTTGGAGCTTCAACCTTTAGCTAAGTCTGGCCCCTATTAGAATGGGAGCCTGGCCGGGCGCGGTGGCGCTTGCCTATAATCCCAGCACTTTGGGAGGCCGGGGCAGGCAGATCATTTGAGCTCAGGAGTTTGAGACCAGCCTGGGCAACATGACGAAACCCTGTCTCTACAAAAATTAGCCAGGCATGGTGGCACATGCCTGTAGTCCCAGCTACTCAGGAGGCTGGGGTGGGAGGCCCACCTGAGCCTGGGAGGGGGAGGTTGCAGTGAGCTGTGATCATGCCACTGCAATGCAGCATGGGCGACAGAGTGAGACCCTGTCTCAAAAAAAAAAAAAAAAAAAAGGAAAAACGGAATGGGAGCCTGTTCTCAGTCACAGAAATGTCCATGAGAAAGAGGGTCATAGAGGGAGGATGGAGGGAGGGAAAGACGGCCCCAAGTCCCAGGGTGAGGGAGGGAGGTAGTGCCCAGTAGGTGGACAGGAGGGCGAGGAGAGGGGAGCTGCACCGATGGTTCTCAGCAGCCCAACTCCATTCCTGGGGCCAGGTGGACCCCCAGGACTGCACCTCGACCGGGTCCCAGCTTCTACTTTGGGGGATCGGGTGTTTTCATGAGGCCAGAGGAAGCAGTTAAATCCAAGCACAGGTGAGAGGCACAAAGCAGGAGGCTGAGGCTGGCATCAGCTCCAAGGTGCTATGGCAAAGGCAATAGGCGTGGCGATGTGGGGTCAGGAATGGGGAGGAGCAAAGAGGTCTGCGGGGGGAACCAGGCCAGGGGAAGCAGTAAACAGCTCAGGACGTCTGCCCTGAGTCTGGTCCTTGGTGGGTGCTGGCTGCTCATATAGGATGTGGGACGAGGTCAGTGGCCTCCATGGCAGAGCACGGCTGCCGTGGCGCTTGCCGGCTTTGTCATCATCACTCCTTTCCGCCTTGGCAGAAATCACATCCCCAACCCAGCAGACATGCTCTTCAACTAGTAGGTAGGCAGGGCGGGCTGTGGCTGGCAGTGGGTGGAGCCCCTGAGACAGCCTGGGCTGGCACGAGCCACAGGAGTGGATTAATATGTGGGGCAGGGGAGGCAGCAGAGCCCAGACCTCATAATGACAAATTTTCTGCTGAACGACCACAAATATTCGCTGTGACTTTGGACAGAGTCTGAAAAAGACTTTGTTTCCTCCCTTGGCGGTATCATTTGTCTTGTTTTGAAGCCACGAGATTGCAGGCACGAACTTATAGACTCAAGTTTGTCTTAATTGCTGTGGTGTCACCACCTCTCTGGCAGATAACAGCACAATGAACGAGTCGATGGGGCTGAGCCCTCCAGGTCCTTCTTCTAAAGTGAGACAAATGTCCCTCCTTTGAGCCCAACAGTCCATCGGCAGCTCTGTCATTTATTTATCTCCCTAACAGTTTGCATTAACTTGCAAGGGATAAGGAGTCTCTCCTGCCTGCAGACTTAGTTAAAAGCATCCAGTCAAACTGTGCTGGGCCTTCCTAGGAATTTGCTCTTTTTATCTTTTCTTCCTGCTCTGGGGAAGAGGGGTTGTAGGGAGAGCAACAGGGCACACACTGGGAGCAATAATGAGGGCAGAAGCATGAGAATAAAGTTTTGAGATAGAAAAGAAATCCTATTTGTCTTGTAATATGAGTTGCACGTGGCAAACTGCCTTCACACTGGTCTCATTGGTCTCCCAGTGTCCCTGCAAGGGCAGCAGGCAGCAGGGTCGTCCCCACCTCTCTGTCTTCCACTCTATGTTCCCGTCATAGGGGATGATGCTCTGCTCCCTGAATGTCCAGAGCCCTCTCTGCCTCTGAGTCATGGCATAGGCTATTCCCTCAGCCTGGGACACCTTCCTCCCATCCTCTGCCTCCTGCCTAATTTCTGTTCATCCTCCAAGATTCAGCTGAAATGCAGTTCCTATGGGGAGGTCTTTTCCAATACCCAACCTGACCTGGCCCACCTGTGGGTATAGGATCCCAGCCCACAGGCTACCGTCACCCTGGAGCTCCTCTGTCACTGCCTGACCTCTCTATATTGTCCTTCTGTGTTTTCTTACATCATCTCTCTGCCTCACCTCAGTGAGAGCCCCAGGAAGACAGGAGCTGGCTCAGGGCCTGGCATTCAGGAGATGCTCGAGAAACAATGGTTAAATAAATGAAGGGGAAGACAGGGTGGGAGGGGCTTCGGGAAACTTCAGTGATCTGCCCCTCCCTGCCTCCAGCCATCTGGGAACAAGTTATTTACTTACTTATTTATTTGAGATGGGGCCTCACTCTGTCACCCATGCTGGAGTGCAGTGGCACAATCTCGGCTCACTGCAGCCTCAGCCTCGCGAGCTCAAGTGATCCTCTCCCTTCAGCCTCCCAAGTAGCTGGGACTACAGGCATGGACCACCATGCACAGCTTGTTTTTAAAGTTTATATAGAGATGAGGGCTCACTAAGTTGTCCAGCCTGGTCTTGAACCCCTGGCCTCAAGCAATCCTCTCACTTCAGCCTGTCAAAGTGCTGGAATTACAGGCATGAGCCATTGCACCCAGCTGGGAAGAAGACATTTATAAAAGCATCTGATGGGATTGTGGCTGCTCTTTCATTTTCTATTACTCTGCATTTTTCAAATGTAACTCAATAAACATATATTATTTTGTAATAATAATAATTTGTTTTAGAAAATGTTAAATCTCTTGGTCAGAGTCCCAGCAAGGCAGTGGGGGAGGCGGGATTCAATGCAAGTCTCCTGATACCCAAATTGAACCCTTCTTTTCTACCCCATGGCCTCCTGGGTCTTTTTTGGCAATCCTGTGGGGGAGGCAGATGAATGTAGCTATGAAGGCCGGGCACGGTGGCTCATGCTTGTAATCTCAGCACTTTGGGAGGCCAAGGCAGGTGGATCACCTGAGGTCGGGAGTTTGAGACCAGGCTGACCAACATGGAGAAACCCCATCTCTACTAAAAATACAAGATTAGCCAGGCGTGGTGGCTCATGCCTGTAATCCCAGCTGCTTGGGAGGCTGAGGCAGGATAATCACTTGAACCCAGGAGGCAGAGGTTGCAGTGAGCCAAGATCATGCCATTGCACTCCAGCCTGGGCAATAAGAACAGAACTCAGTCTCAAAAAAAAAAAAAAGAATGTAGCTATGAAGGGCATGGGCTTGGAGTCACACAGACCTGGGTTCAAGTCTTGGGTCCTCCATTGACTCACTGTGTGACCCTAGGCAAGATGCCTAACCTCTCTGAACCTCAGTTTCCTCAATGGCAGAGTGGGTAATTACAGTAGTGGATATTGTTGATGTCATTATTAAATCATCCCTGCTACAGGCCATGATAAGCACAAAACACTTCTAAAGGGCTGGTTTCTGTCCCCTTCCTCCCACCAGGCACCACTGCCCCACATACACACAGACCCGCATACAACCACTGAAGTCCTGGTGACTCCCCACTTCTGAAATATTCCTTCCCCAGGAGAAATGGGGCCTCCTTCCTCTGTGATGCAGTGGCAGCTCACGGTGACGCTCAGGGACCATCATTCTCCAGCAAATATTGTTGAGGCTTTTCCCCTTCCTCCTCCCCCACCCAATGGTGATTCACTTCACCCTCTGCATTTCGATGCAAGAGATGCATGGGGCATGTGCCGCTGCTGCACGCCAGCCTTGGTGGAGTGACTGCGAGGAGGTGTTCTATCCCCCTTACTGGAGTGAGAGTCCCGGGAGAACACAGCCTGCACCTTATAGGGAGGCAGCTGTTGCTGAAGAAACAGCTTTCACTTCAGACAGGTCTGGGTTTGAGTCTTATAGCTACTACTTCCTGGCTGTGTGGCTTTGGGCAAATCACTTCACCTCTCTGAACCTCAGCTTCCTCAGCTGTGAAATGGGTATGCTGGCATCATAAGATTCTTAGGAAAACAAAATGAGATGAGAGATGCCAAGAGGGCAGCACAGTGTCTGGTGCACAGTGGGGACCCAACTTCCTTAGCTGGTGTCAATGGAAATAGAAAAGCAACTCTCCTCCTACAACACTGCCACCACCAGCCCTAATCCTGTCCCTCTCTAACCCCTTACCCTGCTTTACTTCCTTTTCACAGCAATTGTCACCACTTGGAATTACAGTAATCTTTCTTGTCCATCTCCCTGCTGGAGTGTAAACTCTAGAGAGGAGGGACTAGCTTGCCTTAATCCCCCACTGTATCCTCAGCTCCTGACACACAGGAGGTACTGAGTAAGTGTTTGATGAATTCATGGTGTCTCTAGCACCTATGCTGGGCCTTGCTGAGGTTTCAGAGAAGTCCTGGGGAGTCTCCCTGCCCCAGTGGGGGCTTCCTGCTTGTTCACTAAAAATCCCAGCAAAGCTGGTACCGTCTCTCCTGGGGGAGGGAGGATACTCATTTCTCCAGACCAGAAAAGCCAGCAAGGGGTCAAGGCAATTTAAAGGAGAGAGAATAATCTTTCAACACATAGTGCTGAGGCAACTGGATATCCACATGCAAAAGAATGAATTTGGATCCCTATCTCACATCATACACAAATGTTAACTCCAAATAGATGGGTTAATCATAGACTAAAAGTAAAGAGCTGAAGCTATAAAAGTTCTTAGAGGAAAATATAGAAGTAAATCTCACAGCACAGCCTTCTTAGATATGAGGCCAAAGCACAAGCAGCCAAAAACAAACAAACAAACAAAAAACAATAAATTGGATGCCACAAAAATTAAAAATGTGTGTGCTTCAAAGGACACCATTAAGAAAATACTATGAGTAAAAAGAAAACTCATAGAATGGGAGAAGTTACTTTCAAATCATGCATTTGATAAGGGACTTATATCTAGAATATATAAATAACTCTTACAACTCAATAATAAAAGTACAAATAACCCAGTTGAAAAAATAGGGAAATTATATAAATAGACATTTCTCAGCAAATGACTAATAAGCACATAAAAGATGTTTAACATCATTTTATCAGGGAAATGCAAATCAAAACCACAATAATGTATTATTTCATACCCAGCAGGAAGGCTATAATAAAAAAGACAAATAATTACAAGTGTTTTTGAGGATGTAGAAAGATCAGAACCTTCATCCATTGCTGATGTGAATGTAAAATGGTGCCATTCTTTGGAAAAGTAATCTGGCATTTCTTTACAAGGTTAACTATAGAGTCATGGTATCACCCACCAATTCCACACTTCGATATATACCCAAGATAAAATAAAATATGCAATCACACAAAAATGTGTGCATGAATGCTTATAGCAGCATTATTCATACACGCCAAAAAGGGGGAACAACCCAAATATCTATTGATGGATGAATGGATAAACAATGTGGTATATCCATATGATGGAATAGTATTTGGCAATAAAAAGGAATGAAGTGCCGATACATGCTACAACATGGGTGAACCTTGAAAACATTACGCCAAGTGAAAGAAGCCAGTCACAAAAGACCAATATTATATTATCCCATTTATAGGAAATGTCCAGAAGAAGCAAATCTGTAGAACAGAAAGTAGACTGGTAGCTGCCTAGGGCTTGGGGGGGAGTAGGGACATGAGGGATGATAACTAATAAGTAAAGAGTTTCTCTTTGGGGTGCTGGAAATATTCAAGCATTGATGGGGTGATGGTTGCACAACTCTGTGAATTACAAAAGAAAATCATTGAGTTGTAGACTTCAAGTGGATGGAGTATATGATATGTGCATGATATCTCAACTCAGGTTCCCTTGGGGTCATTGGAGTCCGGGAGACTGTGAGGAACTGTATGACATGCCTGGAACTCAAGTCCTTCCTCTGACTGATGTGGCATCCTGTGAATTTCCCACACCCCAGAACCTGGGCTCAGAGATGCCTCAATCTGTCCCAGCATGCAGACCCGACTCCACCAATGTTTAGGCAGCCATCTTGAAGTGATTGGAGGCTATCAGGGAAGGAGGAGCTCACATGTGCTGAGCGCCTACTCTGCCATGTGATTTGTGCAGGACTGGGACTAGAGGGAGGATTTCAGGACCCCCGAGACTGAGTGACTTCTTAAATTTTTCACCCAAGGTACATTACTCTAGTCCCATCCCTGGCTGTGTTCCATATTCCCAGCACCTTAGTTCATCATTGTGACATCAGGCCACGGGCTGTGGCTCATGCCTGTAATCCCAGCACTTTGAGAGGTCAAGTTGGGTGGATTGTTTGAAGCCAGGAGTTCAAGACCAGCCTGGCCAACATGATGAAACGCTGTCTCTACTAAAAATACAAAAATCAGCTGAGTGTGGTGGAGGGCGCCTGTAATCCCAGATACTTGGAAGGCTGAGACAGGAAAATTCCTTGAACACGGGAGACAGAGGTTGCAGTGAGCCAGGATCATACCACTGCACTCCAGCCTGGGTGACAGAGTGAGCAAGATTCCATTTCAAAAAAAAAAAAATGACATCCCTGTGAAGCCCACATGAGTACGTTACAGTTGCGGGTTTAGAGACTCAAACAGAGCAAGTCTTGCTGGCTCCAGAGCCTGTTTTCTTTCCAGCCCTTTATCCATGATGCTGATGGAAGAATCCCTGGGGAAGCCTCTTGCAACCAGGGAAAGCTTGGCAAGCCTGTCAGCAGCTCCCCACCTCCCAAGAACAAGTGTTTTGGAGGTATCTGTCTGGATAGCTTTGAGTCTGTGTGGAGGGTGGGAATCCCAAGACCTCCTAAACATCACTAGGGAGCAGAAAACCTTCTCTTGAAGAACCACATTGGCCACTAGACCCCAACAGGATCAATAACTGTGGCCAGCAAGTCAAGTGGGACGTGGGCTGGAGCTCACAACCCTCATTCTCAAATGCTCATTTCGTCCACCAAACATGCCAAGTACCTACTAAGTGCCAGGTCCCGGGTATGCAACTGCAAACACAACATTCCAGTGGGAGAGAGAGAAACACAAAAAAAAGTGACCAGAAAATATTAACCCATGAACAATCCAATGATGAAAATAAAACAGCCATGGACAGAGGGGGATGAGGGCCAGCACGAAGGCAGACTTAGAGGAGGCTCAGGAGAGGTGGACGCAGGGAGGGAGAAGGTAAGGCAGCCTGCTCTGTGGGGTGGAAGCCTCCAGTGACACTGAGTTTTCTCAATGTGTTTTCACGGGTTCATTGGAAACTTCTAAGTGTCCACACAGTCTCCCCCATGCTGAAAAGACCTTGGAAAGAGGCTGTGGCTAAGCTGGAGCTGATAGGAGGTGAGCCTCTCACCTCTGGGACCAGCCAGGATGCAGGCAGGGACCCAAGCTAGAGATTCGGGAGAGAATACTCATGGGAAAACCTGGGGCCAGCTGGAGCTGCTCAGCCACCCTCTTTTCCTTTAAGAGATGTTTTGTTTTGTTTTGTTTTGTTTTGTTTTGTTTTGTTTAACAGACAGGGTCTCCTTCTGTTGCCCAGGCTGGAGTGCAGTGGTGCAATCATAGCTCACTGCAGCCTCCCTCTCCTGGGCTCAAGTAATCCTCCTGCCTCAGTCTCCCAAGTAGCTGGGGCCACAGCTGAGCACCACCATGCCCCAGCCCTCTCTCTCTCTCTCTCTCTCTCTCTCTCTCCCTCTCTCCCTCTCTCCCTCTCTCCCTCTCTATGTATACATATATGTATATATGTATATATATGTATGTGCGTGTGTATGTGTGTGTGTATATATATACACATATATATATATAATTTTTTTTTTTTTTTTTTTTTTTTTTTTTAGAGATGGGATCTATGTTGCCCCAGCTCTTCTTTTTCTAACACCTGTGCTCAGGCCTGGGAGGCTTCTCTGTCTTGTTCGGGCAAAGAAGGCTGGTCCAGGGTTCCCTCCTTAGTCTGTGCCAGCCTAACTTGCATACCCAGGTGAGAGAGCCTCAGGAGGGCAGAGCCGGGCCCCAAGACCTTCAAACCATTCCCGAGGCCTCCTGGCTCTCCCTCTCCCCAGAAGCTTAAGCGTCCTACACCTAAGTAGGGCCACCAAGCTCCACCCACCTGCAGGGCTCTAGAAGAGAGGTGTTCATGAGCCCCTGGACTCTGGATCAATCCTTCACTCTCCTTCACTCCTGCAAAGTGGGGGTCCATGTGCCCATCCTACAGATGCAGATATGCAGGCCCAGGCAAAGTCCAGGGCCCTTCCTGGAGTCAGCAGAGGAATCGGGTCTGGGCCCACCAGGACTGCGGTTGTTCTCCCTCCTTTCGATGTTCCCAAGAACAGGGAGTATCCTGCCGTGAGGAGCGCTGGTCTCACCTATGATCCCAAAGAGCCTGGTCCAGGCAGCGGAAATCCAGAGGGTGCGGCCTCCCGCCAAGTCTGGGCCCTCTCCAGCCTCAGTCTCTGGTCCGCAACCGGAGTGAGGTGGGCCCGGAGCTCTGAGCACCTTCTCACGGGCTCCGAGGCCCCCGCCTTCTCCTCACATTTGCTCTCGGGTTGGTGCCCGGCAGGCCCCGCCCAACCTCTTTCACTTGCTTGGGCAAGGGCAGCCGCCGCGCCGGGCTCTGCCCTATGTGGCCGTCGGATTAATATCCAGATATTAAGTAAACAATAAATTAGCAAAACTACAAGAAAATTTTACAGCCCTTTGCATTTGGCAATCATTGAGTGTTAATTAGAAATTCATTACAATTAAAACCCTGCCTAAACAGGGCCTGCGCGCCTTAATTACATCTGATTTTTAATTCAGAATACGTGTTTACACAGTAAGCGCTACGTACCCCGTGATTATCCCCAATCCTCTTTATACTGTACTAATTATGTAAATTAAACCTAATTAACTGACGAAAACTGCCGTTAATTCAACTAGTAAAAGATATGTGCTCGCGGAGGAAGCGCGTCCGCCCAGCCCCAGCCCAAGCCGGAGCCCAAATGGACGCCACACCCGGGACACGGAGGCAGCGCGGACCCCGCCAGTGGGAGGAGAAGTGCGCAAGGCACAGCTCGCATCCAGAGTCCGGCTCTTCGACCCCTGGTGCCACCCGGCAGCGGATAAAAGAGAGAGAATCTTCAATAATGGGGGTCAGGAAGGCCAAGGGCAGCGACGACTGCGGGCTCTGGACGAGGCCGCAGGACCCAGAGCCCACTGAGGAAGAGGGGTCCCGCCCATCCCGTCGGAGCCTGGGTTGCGGTCCCAGCTCTGCCACTCACTGCCTGCCTGAACCTGAGCAAGTGCCCTGGCTGTGCCAGGCCTTCCTCCTCTGCATCGTGTAGTGAGGGCGATACTGAAACGCAGCGCTGCGCCCTCCTTACCGTCCCTCCTTCAAGCTAGGCCCTTTCTGCAGCATGCCAGGCACCACTTTTTGAGTCTAGAGATCAGCCTGCGTTCCTTATGGGCTGAGGGCCTTGGTTGAGGAGAAGGTCAGGGGTTGGCTTCTACTGCCGGATCCTCAGTTTCCTCCTGTAAAATGGGAATAAGTGGTTCCTATCTATTCCCAGGGCCCCTGTAAGAACCGGCTCTTCAATCAGTAAAGTGCGGTCCGCGGTGATATTAACCCGCCGGACGCCGGCCCATCGTAAAGCCCCAGCTCCTACCCCCACGACCTGCTCCCCGGTGCCCAGCCCTGAACAGCGGGGCTTCCCCAGCCTCTGTCCACGAGCCTTCAGTCCTTCTCCAACTTAGATCAGGGACAGGAGCTGGGTGGGTCTCCTGGCATTGGCCAGAGCGCGGGGAGCTGTCCGTAGCTTGGTGCTGAACGGGGACGCAGAGTCGACGCTGCACGCCCCCTGGTGCGGGGCGGTACCCTTTGTCTAAGAGGTCCCGGGGGCCCCCGCGGCCGGGCTGTTGGAAACGGAGGCGTCTTTGGCCCTCGCTGTACAACAGAGGCAGGACAGGCAGGCCCTGCTCAGGGGGACCCAGCCTATCCTCTGTTCACTCCCACCCCCCAACACCCTGGGGGCGTCCTGGCTCCAGGATCCTTGTCGCGACCACGCCGAATTCTGAGATGCCTTTTAAAAAATCATTAGGAGGCTAAGAATAATTACCGAACGGGATTGTAATTATGGGGTGGGGGAGCCTGGGCCGAGGGAGGGAGAATGAGCTGGCGGGGACTTGGGGGCAGCTCACGGACTGGGACGGAAAATAGGTTCCTATGTTCTCCCTAGGGAAGGTGTGGGAGGAAAGACAACGGGGAGTTGGAGCGGGACAGAGGCACAGCCTGGGAAAGACGCCCGAATGGAGGGGCCAGAGGCAGAAAGAAAGGGGCTGAGCAGGTTCCAGGACTGCTCTGGGAGAAAAGGGAAAGGCAGGGAGATGAGAGACAGAAAGACTGGAACTGAGGAGGGGGAAGAGGGCAAGAACCCGATCTAAAAGAGATCCTCAGAGGAGACAGAGCCCACAAATTTGGGAGAGGTTTTTGGGGCCTAGGAGAATGGCACCCTACGTCAGCCAGCGTAGCCGGGAAGAAGGCAAAGGAGTCCGTGGGCTGGGCCTGCCCCCTCCTCAGTCCCTGCTCCAGGCCTCAGAGCCAGGAGGGAAAAGAAGAGAGGGGAGAAGTGGAGGAAAAGGAGAGACACGCCCCAGAGGAGTTGGGACGCAGGAGAGAAGGGGGCCCATATCCGGTAGCCCGAGGGAAAAACGAGGCGAGGGGGGCGAGGGCGACCCCGCGCCGCTACCCGCGAAAGATTTATGGCGCCTCCCGGGTTCCAAGGACAGGCTGCGTTTGTCGCTACTGCCACTGCCGGTAGTCGCCGTGGCCGCTGCGCCCCCTGCCCAGGCGGCCTGCCGAGCCCCAGGCCATCCCTGCCATTATTAACTTCTGTTTGATTAGGGTAATTGTTCAAACTTAGGCCGGACAGTATGATTAATTACAGTTTAATTAACGTGTCCATTAAGGACACTTAATGCCAGGGGGGCAGGGAGGGGGTGGTGGAAGCGGCCGACGGGGCGCCCGGGTGCGGGCAAAGAGGGGCGGGGTGCGACTGGTAACTCAAACGAAGAAGTAGAGACAGATTGAGAGAGGAAGAGAAGGGGACCCAATGGGGCATTAGGGGAAAGAATGGTGAAGACGGACAGACCGATTGAGAGAGACAGGAGAGGGGTGGAGAGAAACGGAGTTTTGAGCAGAGAGAGGAGGTACCCAGGGGCGTCCGTAGCATCAGGGGACTGGACCTACCCCATGGGGAAACTGGGTTAGCAGCGCTGAGAGAGTAGTTGACCTCAGATCACTCCCAGTGATAACTTGGCTCCTGCCCTGAGCCTGCTGGTGACGGCGAGGGGAGGCATTCAAGGCCAAGGGCTCCCCAAACCTAGTTCCCAAGTCGCCTGCCCAGGGACGGAAACAGAAGAACGCCCCTCCTCAGGTTAGAGCTCTCCTGATACCTCCCACCGAAGTCAGGAGCATGGGGGAGGCAGATCTGCTCCTTCCCGGCTGCCATCCTCGCTGCCTGGCACCCAGGTCCCTGTCCCGGACTCTGGTGACCCTACTGGTTCCCCAGGGCCACTGTAGGCTCTACCACCCCGGCCCTTGCCTGCAGCCCGAAAGTGAAGTACTCCTCCCTGCGCCCATTCCTCTTGAGTCCCCCTTAGCCCCATCACCCGGTCCTGGCCCAGACCAAAACTGGCTCGTTGGCCAGGAGCACTGGGCCTTCTCCACTTCATTCTTGGGGACAAACTTTTTGGCCCCGGGGCCTTTCCTCCTTCTTGGCCTCTTCAGCTAGAGCGGGACGCAGGTGCAGGGCGCTGGACGCAGGTGTGCGGTCGCTTACCTGGGGAGTGCAGGCCCTGGGGCTGCGGGGAGGCGGCGGGCGCCGCGCGTGGCCCGCGGGCGGGCGGACCCGGGGAGGTCGCTAGCGACTGCGCGGGCGGTGGGTGTGGCGCCTCGGCTCGCAGCTGTCAGGCGCGCCTGCCCCGCCACTCGGGCTGTGACCGCGCTGTCCCCGCCGCCGCGCCATGCGCTCCAGGCTTCGGCCTCTAATTCCGGCCAGTCCCCGGCCTCGGGGTCAACAGCTCAGGGTTCGCATCTCCGAGCACGGGGCCCCGGCGCCCCGCGCCCGCTGAGAGCGGGAGGGGCCGCGGGTGGGAGCGCGGAGAACCAGGGAGCGCGGCTGTGCGCGCGCGCGGGGAGGGGCCGCGCTGTCACCCGGAGAGCCCGGTGGATCCCGGACTCCCGCCTGCCGCTCCTCCCGCCGCGCACCTCCGCGCACTGCTCGCCCGGCTCCAGCCGCCGCCGCACTGTGAGTACCCACGTCCGATAGCCCGTCGCCCCGGTGCTCTGCCCCTGCAGCTTTTTTTTTTCGTTTAGTTCTAATTTGGGCTCCTGTGGCTGTTGTTTTTATGATTATACCTAACGACACCACCGCCTCGCTCCCACCATTGCCAGTCTCTCGCTTCGTTGCCCTCCCCAAGCTCGTCCCTCAAGCTCCGGGAGCCGACGAGTGTTCCCCAAGCTGCTCTGGCTGCTGCTCCTTGTCGCTGCATATGGCCCTTCGCCTGTGCTTTCCGCTTTGGCCCCCGAAATTCCGTTCCTTTCCTAGGGACCCCCTTCTTCTGACTCCGGGCCCGGACTCCCTCCTCTCATTCAGGGAAAACCGCGCAGGGACCCAGGACCCTCAGCTGGGGTACGCTCTCGGCTCGGGCGCTCTCTTCACTGTATGCGGGCCAGGCACAGTTGCCGATTTCGAGAAACCGAGAAGCTGTCATTTCCCAGCCCTGCGCGCCCTCCAGCCACCTCCAGGAAGGCGCGGGGCTTGTCAGCCCGGGAGTCAGGACAGTGTTTTTGCCTCCTAAAATGATATAAAGGACTTCAACCCGAAATGAGGGTCAACTTATTTTAGTTCGATCCTCGGAGATAAAGATGAAACAGACAGATAATACATAAATAGCTTGATACTTGAAGAAGGTACAAAACAGATGAAAGAAAGAGGAGCGAGCTGGCAGAGACAGCTCAGGGACAGATAAGATCGACAAATGAGGGGCTCCTAGACAAATAGAGAAGAAGGGAGAGAGACAGATAAACAGAAGATTCCAGTCTCCTTGCTGAAGGCTTTTGAACTGGGATCCCCTGTCTGTCTGGAGTTGCCCCTCTGAAAATGTATTTACCTTCAGGGCCGACTGCAGGGGAGGAGCCCTCAGGGTTGGGCTGCCCTGGCCGCAGGCTGCAGGCGCTCTGATGGGAGCTTGGCTTGTCTGAGGACATGTGGCTGGGTCAGGCGACCTAGAGGGCCCCAAACATCAGTCCCCAAGTGTCCCCGCTGCTGAGGTCTGCCTGCACAGCTCCCTCCCTGCCTCAGCCAGAGAGCAAAGTGCAGGACCAGCAGCAACTTTTGTACCTGGAGCCTTGCAATGGCTACGAAGATGGCCGAGATTCCTTCCAGCCCATATGAACCAGGACAGCGAGGCATGAAGGATGCTCAGAGAGGTGATGCCCCTGAAAGAGGAAGCTCAGAGCCCCGGAGCCTGCAGTTGGCCCGAGTGGGAAAGACATATATGAAGGAGGAAAGCTCAGGGAGTGGGCGACTGGAAGCTAAGAAGTGGATCCCAACAAAGTTCCTTGAGAACCTCTCTGTCCCACGCGTTGACCTCGGTGGAAACCAGCTTTGGTCTGGAATACAGCTAAAAATGCAGAAAATGTGGTGAGAACTGCAGGATCCTGGTCTCACTAATAGCTGGAAAGAAAAAGGTTTATATATCCAGCCGAAATCTTTCTGCTCAACGAACGTGGGAGCCAGGCGTGAGAGGAGAAGCTCGGGTTTGTGGAAACTGGCAATGCTGTCCCCGGAAGCCGGCTCGGCACCGAGCTGGGTGCGGTGGGGGCCGCGCTAGGTCCGGGCGCGCACCGAGCGCTTCGGAGAGGGTCGGGTTCAGCACCGCGAACAGCGGTAGCCTCCGCCTCTCTCCTTCCCGGGCAGACCCGGTTCCCTCCTCCTTCTCCCCACCCCCCTCCACCCCCTGCTGTCTGGAGATAGGCAGTGACCGCCCCTCACCCTCCTCCCCATCCCTCCTCTCACTGCCCCCGCCCGCCCGCGTGCATGCGCGACTGAGCAGAGGGGCGGCCGGTCCCCGAAGTCCGGGCTTCAGGACCCAGGCCGGCAGCACCGGCAGCGAGGGTTGCCGAAGGCGCACAGATTTGGGCGCTGAAAAAGCCTGGATTTGGCAATGGCTTTGCTGTGTGGCCTTGGGCAAGTCACTCTGCGTATCTGGGTTTCACTTCCTTCCCAATCCGAAAACGGGATTGGGTTCCTTGCAGACCGGGCATTCCTGAGGTCTCCATTACCCCTTCTCCTCCCCCAAACCCCGGGGGCTTTTGTTAACGGCGCCAACATGGGTCTGAATAACAAAAGACGCCTGTCCAGGGGGTGAATGAGTTTGGACTCCCCACTGCCAAGTATCCCCCGCGCGCCCAACTCTGCGCGCCCCACTGGGCGGGCCCGAGACTCGGCGGCGGAGCTGAAAATGGCTTATCTGCTCTCTGCTTTCTCTATTTCGCAGGAGCGGCGGCATGGAAGCTCTCACCACTCAGCTGGGGCCGGGGCGCGAGGGCAGTTCCTCGCCCAACTCCAAGCAGGAGCTGCAGCCGTACTCGGGCTCCAGCGCTCTCAAACCCAACCAGGTGGGCGAGACTTCGCTGTACGGGGTGCCCATTGTGTCGCTGGTCATCGACGGCCAGGAGCGCCTGTGCCTGGCGCAGATCTCCAACACCCTCCTCAAGAACTACAGCTACAATGAGATCCACAACCGCCGCGTGGCCCTGGGCATCACGTGCGTGCAGTGCACGCCGGTACAGCTGGAGATTCTGCGTCGGGCCGGGGCCATGCCCATCTCGTCGCGCCGCTGCGGCATGATCACCAAGCGAGAGGCCGAACGCCTGTGCAAGTCGTTCCTGGGCGAGCACAAACCACCCAAGCTGCCCGAGAACTTCGCCTTCGATGTGGTGCACGAGTGTGCGTGGGGCTCGCGTGGTAGTTTCATCCCTGCGCGTTACAACAGCTCTCGTGCCAAGTGCATCAAGTGCGGTTACTGCAGCATGTACTTCTCGCCCAACAAGTTCATCTTCCACTCGCACCGCACACCCGACGCCAAGTACACGCAGCCCGATGCCGCCAACTTCAACTCCTGGCGTCGTCACCTCAAACTCAGTGATAAGTCGGCCACAGACGAACTGAGCCATGCTTGGGAGGACGTCAAGGCCATGTTTAATGGCGGCACGCGCAAGCGGACCTTCTCCCTACAAGGAGGCGGCGGAGGCGGTGCTAATGGCGGGTCGGGTGGGCAGGGGAAGGGTGGTGCTGGCGGCGGTGGAGGCGGCGGCCCAGGGTGCAGTGCGGAGATGGCCCCAGGCCCGCCGCCCCACAAAAGCCTGCGATGTGGTGAAGATGAGGCAGCTGGGCCTCCGGGGCCACCTCCACCCCACCCGCAGCGCGGACTTGGCCTGGCGACGGGAGCTAGTGGCCCGGCGGGCCCAGGAGGGCCTGGTGGCGGCGCAGGCGTACGAAGCTACCCGGTGATCCCGGTTCCCAGCAAAGGCTTTGGGCTCCTGCAAAAGCTGCCCCCACCACTTTTCCCCCATCCTTACGGCTTCCCTACGGCCTTCGGCCTATGCCCCAAAAAGGACGACCCGGTTTTAGGCGCGGGCGAGCCAAAGGGCGGTCCTGGCACTGGGAGCGGCGGCGGCGGCGCGGGGACTGGCGGGGGTGCGGGAGGCCCGGGAGCCAGCCACTTGCCCCCCGGGGCAGGAGCGGGCCCGGGCGGTGGCGCCATGTTCTGGGGGCATCAACCCTCCGGGGCAGCCAAGGACGCAGCGGCAGTGGCTGCAGCGGCCGCCGCCGCCACTGTGTACCCGACGTTTCCCATGTTCTGGCCAGCAGCAGGTAGCCTCCCGGTACCGTCCTACCCCGCTGCTCAGAGCCAAGCCAAGGCCGTGGCGGCAGCCGTGGCGGCGGCAGCGGCGGCGGCGGCAGCAGCTGCTGGCAGCGGTGGCCCAGAGCCCCTGGACGGTGCCGAGCCAGCCAAAGAGGGCGGCCTCGGCGCGGAGGAGCGCTGCCCGAGCACTCTGTCCCGCGGGCCCCTGGACGAAGACGGCGCGGACGAGGCGCTGCCACCGCCCCTGGCCCCACTGCCCCCGCCGCCCCCGCCGCCCGCACGCAAAGGCTCCTATGTGTCGGCCTTCCGGCCGGTGGTCAAAGACACTGAGAGCATCGCTAAGCTCTACGGGAGCGCCCGGGAGGCGTACGGCGCGGGGCCTGCTCGCGGGCCGGGACCCGGCGCTGGGAGCGGCGGCTACGTGAGCCCGGACTTTCTGAGCGAGGGCAGCTCCAGCTACCATTCCGCTTCGCCCGACGTGGACACCGCGGACGAACCCGAGGTGGACGTGGAATCCAACCGCTTCCCCGACGACGAGGGCGCACAGGACGAGACCGAGCCCTGCGCACCCAGCGCAGGGGGTGGCCCAGACGGTGAACAGCCCACTGGACCCCCTTCCGCCACCTCCTCTGGAGCGGACGGTCCCGCAGACTCTCCCGACGGCGGCAGCCCCCGCCACCGGCGCCGCCTCGGGCCACCCCCAGCTGGCCGGCCCTCATTTGGGGACTTGGCGGCCGACGACGTGGTGCGGAGACCTGAGAGGAGCCCGCCAAGCGGCGGCGGCTACGAGCTGCGAGAGCCTTGCGGGACCCTAGGAGGCCCCGCGCCGGCCAAGGTGAGCCCCGCGCCCGCCCCGCAGGTGGCGCCTTCCCACTTACCCTGTGCCTGGCGGGGCTGCGGGGCCGGGCGGAGGACGGGAATTTTGTTCCGCGCAGGCGTGGGAGCAGCAGGCCCAGGCCACTCTCTGCAGGCCCAGCCTCTGGCGCGCTGCGAAACTGGGCCCACCCGCACCCTCCAGTGAGGGTTTCGAAGGGAAGGGAAGTTGGGGGCGGGGGAAGGACTGGGGAACGCGTGTGCTTTGTTTTTGTTGATGGGAATGGGGAGGAGACCGGCAGAGACTGCCAGATACAGAGACAGAAAAGGGGTGTGGAGGAAGAAAGACGAGGTAAGAAAGGAACTCAGAGCCAGAGAAAAGCGCTCGCCCGGGTGGGCATCAGAGCCCCAAGGAAGAGGAGAAGAGAGGACAGTGTGGCCTTTCCCTGAGTCCGGCCCCAGCAGTACCCGGTCCCTGGAATCTCCCACCACCCCAACTCGCAGTTTTCCGAGTCTCTTCGCACTCCCGCCTTGGGAACCACAGGGTTCGTTGCTGGGAAGCTGTCTCCGGACCGCGTGCGGGGCGGGAGGGGGGCTCTCAAGTTGGCAGGGCCGGGGCTTGAGGGGCAGGATGCAGCCAGGCTGGAGTCGTTGGCCATTTTGAAAGTGAGTGCGCATACCTGTACATTCGGTTCATTAAAACACGAATCATTAACCGGATGCGAAAGGCGTCATTTGTGCCGGGGACGGGGTACCGGCGGGAGAGAAAGTGCCTAAAAGAAGCCGGGTGCAGAGGGTGGAGGACACTTTGAACGGCCTTTGGCTTGGAAGCCGCTTTGTGTTTAGAGTAATTTTCCCGCGGGGGCTAATAATTATCCTGAATCCACAAGGGCGCAAGGGTGCGCCGCGTGCGTAGCTGTGCCGGCTCAAGTCCTGCGGACGCACCAACCTCTGCCACCCCCTCGGCTTTTCCTCTTGGCCGCGGGGTAGGGCTGGGCGTCTACGGGCCGCCGCAGGGCGCCCCCCTAATCGCCTGTCATTTCTCGGCCGCCGCAGGTGTACGCGCCCGAGAGAGATGAGCACGTGAAGAGCGCGGCGGTGGCGCTGGGGCCCGCGGCCTCCTACCTCTGCACCCCCGAGGCCCACGGTAACGCCTGTCGCGGCCGCTGGCCACTGTAATGGGGGGACCGCAGACAGAGGGCCGGGGTCAAGGAAAGCCTGTGAAGAAAGACAAGGAGAGAGACGCAGAGAAAGAGGGAGAGGGAAAGAAAAATAATGAAAACAAGGAAGCTAAGCTAATACTCCCAACAACTTTCAACCTTTGGTTACTTAAAAACAACAATGACAACAGGCCCTCTGCACCACGCGCGCACACATGCTGCAGTACACCCAGACACGGAGTTAAACCCTTAACAAAATCACGCCCGACACCCCTGCAAGGCCTCTCATTTATTCAGCAAATGTGTTTAGCCGCGGGGACCCCTTTGGCTAGGCCGGATCCGGGCGGAGGATGGGGGCACATGGCCGCGCGCTTGGGTACCCCAGAAGCGCCAGGGTAGCTGAGGCCCAACGCTGGGTGGTGGGGGCCGCCCTGCACTTGCGCGCCTTACCAGGTTCCTCGCAGAGGAGGGGTTGGGGGCCGCGGAAATTCGGGCAGGTCGAGGCAGCCGAACCCCGGACGATGTCCCCCTACCCACCCCGAAGGTCGCAGCCTGGGTCGCGTTCTCGGCAAGAGTCGCGCGGACAGACCGGGCGGCCACGCGCGCTCGCGGTGCCCCAGTATCTGCGCGCGATGTAGGTCGCTGGTCCCTGGTGGGCTCGGCTGCTCATCTTTCTCTTTTCCAAGGGGCTGGGGCGGGGGCGTGAAGCCCGGAGATGAGCAGACCACGCGCGGGGGTGGGGGTGGGGGTGCCCGGCCCAAAGCCTCAGGGCGCGCGCCTGGGCGCACAGCCGGGAACCAGAGGCGGCCACGACGCTTTTAATTAGGGCTCGGGTGCCCCGACCGCGGCAGCTCCGGCAGTATCGGGGTCACGGTTTCTTTGCCTCTCCTTGAAACTCGGTTTATTGCCTTCAAGAGCCAGATAAAGAAGACAATCACTCGCCCGCCGATGATTTGGAAACGAGGAAATCCTATCCAGACCAAAGGAGTATCTCCCAGCCAAGTCCTGCAAATACAGACAGAGGTGAGCCAACCCTTGAACCCATCGCTCCCCACCGCACCCGGGAGCTGGGACCCAGGTCGCCCAGGTTCCCAGAGGCTTGCGAGAAAGGCTTTTAATCAAGTGTAAGCGGCTGCCAGTTTTCTTCCTCGGCGAGCAGATAAATATTTAACGCGAGCAGGGTGCAGGCCAGGTTTTCTGCCTCCTTGATGGATTTGAGGTTTTTTCAGGTAAGGGCAGAGGATGTACTGAAAGGAAATGGAGGGACATCCTCACCCACATAAAATAGGTCAAAGGGCACTTCCTGCCCTTAGATGGCCCATCTTCCCTGGGCCGTCTCCTCCAGGGGTCACTCTTCTACTCCCTACCATGATGTCTTAGAAGGTGGGTAGTACCGGATGCCTGTAACTGTCTCCTCTAAAGGCAGAGGGTCTAGGGTAGGTCCCTGACTCGATGTGGTTCCTGAGAAGCCCACCCCTCCCCTCTCAAGGGCTCTCCCAGAACAGAACCCCTCTTATCTGCCCTTGTATCCCAGGCGAAGATGGGCTTACCTTGGATGTCACAGGAACTCAGCTGGTGGAGAAAGATATCGAGAACCTGGCCAGAGGTGAGGCTAAATTTGTGAAAAAGGTGTACACTGTGCCTGAGGGTGATGGGTCATTCCTGTAGAGGGGTGTTATCCGTGTAGGGGGTGAGTGTGGAAAGACATGGCCTTGGGGGGATCAGTTTTCCTTTCTTTGGGTGGAAAGTATGATCCTCTGGACACATTACCCTGGCACAGAGGTATGTATGTGTGGGTGGAGCATGGGAGTAAAACAAACCCCCAGAAGTTTATTGGAAGTTTGGTTCCCAAGGCCCAGGTCTGTCTGAATAGCCTTGCAAGAAAGAGAAATGAATAACGATGATGAGAACTTTTGATGCCTGTGGACAATCAGACAGGACAGTCTGAGTCCTCTAAACTCAATGGAAAACAGGACTTCAATGCAAGATTGCAGGGAAGCATTTATTTTAGGAATGTGAGAGGTGTTTTTCTTTCTCCTGGAATTGACGTATAACCACCTCCACCTTACCCTAAATGGAGTGAGGATGGAGCTTGTTTGCAGAATGGGGATCCCTGGGGGTTACTGCTCAGCCTGTAAGGAGGAGACTATGGTTTGAGGTGCAGAGTAGGGGAGTCTCTAGCCCCACTTTGCCCTTCTACCTTTCATTCTTGCATTTCAAAGGAGCCTCTTCTGGTGGAGGGCCCAGATACCCATGACCTCATGGTCAGGGCAGGTGCCACATCTATCCCTCTGGAGTTGGTTCTGAGGGTACTCACAGAGGCCTCTACACCTAGCTCCCTGTCCCTCAACTAGCCCATAGATGGTCTTCGGAATTGGTGGCAGGAGGAAGACAAGCATTGGTGGTCTTCCATTCTTCCTAGTTACAGAATTACAGGAAATGCCATTACCTTCAAAATCATTGGTGCTTTATAGTGAGGGTTCTTAGCATGGATTTGGCAGTCTTCAGACCTCCTGAAATTGTAGGCAAACTGTTGTATGTGTATTTTTCTGGGAAAGGTGTCCAAGGCTCTGACCAAAGCCTCCCTGATTTATATGGAAAGGGTGGGGGTGGGGGAGGGTCTGTCACTTGAAGTGGGAAATCAAGTTTCTGTGGGCCAGCTTCTTAGATTAGGGAGTTAGGAACAAGTTAAAGCAGTTGCCCAGCTGCATAGTTCCTGGAGCCAGGGCTTAGATTCCACCATCCTGAATTTACTCTCCTGGGCATCCTATCCCACAGCCCAGTTTCTTCACCCAAATCCTTTGAATGCAGTTGGTAAAGCCAGAGAGTGGAGGGCCTCCACCTACTGGTCATCCTCCTCAACTCTCCTCTCAGGGTTGTTGGCCAAGGCAGAACCTGGGTGCTTTCTAGGTCCCCTGAGCTCCAAATAACCCTGCTTTACCTCCCCCTTTACCTCCCGCTTTTCCCCTTTCCCAGACGAATTGCAAAAACTGCTCCTGGAACAAATGGAGCTCCGCAAGAAGCTGGAACGGGAATTTCAGAGTCTCAAAGGTACCCACTGCCATCCTGCCTCATCCCACCTCATCACCGAGCCTTCCACCAGGGTGCCCCAACCTACTCCGAAAGCCAGGTGCCAGGCAACTGGCACTAGGCGCCCTGCAGGAGCCAAGAAACTGTCCTTTTCCAGGGTTGTCGGCGAATGGCTGGGTGGGAGTGGGGGTAGGGGTGAAAGCGGGGGGGGGGGCAGGGAGTGAGGAAGTGGAGCTGCGGGAGGGGGCTGTGCGTAACAGCTCTCACTTAATCAATTTGCACAGATAATTTTCAGGATCAAATGAAGAGGGAATTGGCTTATCGAGAAGAAATGGTGCAACAGCTGCAAATTGTCAGAGGTAAGACGGGAGTCAGGTGAGCGCGTGCACGGGCCGTAACTGCCTCTAGTCTGGCAGGAGCCGCAATGTTGGCTCAGTCATTTGGATTTAAATTGAAGGTAATTTAACAATTATTTTTTTTATTTAATATCCTTTGTATACTCTGATTAGCCTCAGAATGGCAAGCGAGCCCAGCAAACGGCTTGCAGGCATCATTACATGGAGTGATTGAACTTCTTATCGCGGCAATTTCCATGGTTTCTAAATTAAAAATCGAGGCGTAAAATTACCTGGGAAGTAATGCCTAAGTTTGCTTTAATTTTGGTTAGATCCGTCTGCCTCTAAGCGCCATCCCAGGCCATTTCCTTCCTCCGCCAGTCTGCAGTTAGGAGCTCCGGTACCCCCTCCCCCGTCCCTGGAGTTGTGTCTGCGCGGAGCTGCGCCCTGGGGAGAGGAGGAAGCTCGGGCTGTGACCCCGGCCTTTCGGAGGGTGGTCTGCGTTTCCTGACTGGCCCCTCCTCTTGTCTTCCAGATACCCTGTGTAACGAACTCGACCAGGAGCGGAAGGCGCGCTACGCCATCCAGCAGAAATTGAAAGGTGCGGAAGCCAGGAAACAAAAAATAGGAGGGGTGCTGGGTGCCGGCCGTGCTGTCGAGTGAATGAATGAATAGTGGGACTAGTGAGGAAGGCCACGATCCACATGGATCAGAATCTGAGAGGGAGAAAAGTGGAAACTGATTTTAACGGGAAGATTATTCTACGATGGTGGGGTAAAGAAAGCCACTTGGGCTTTGGGCGCCAGAAAATCTGCCTTCTAGTACCAATTCTGGCTTTGAGCAGGCTGACCCCTCTCTTACTGTGCCTCAGTTTCCTCTTCTGTAAAATGGGGCTACTGAACCAGAGCAGTGGTTCTAAATCACCAGCCTTTGTCCTACCTTCCTGCCTTCTCCTGATCCGCTGCATTGAGATTCCCTGACCCCAAAGGGTTGGGTAAGGTCGGGGAGGGGAAAGGGTGGACTGCGCGGTGAGGTCAGCCAGGAGAGGAGCCCAGAGTGACCCTCGCGACTCTCTCCCCAGAAGCCCACGACGCCCTGCACCACTTCTCCTGCAAGATGCTGACGCCCCGCCACTGCACTGGCAACTGCTCCTTCAAGCCCCCGCTGTTGCCCTAGGGCCGGCCTGGCCGCACCCCTGCGCCCTCAAGCCATGCTGCTCCTTGTAAATACCCGCTGCCGCGGCGGCCCTGAGCGAGGAACAAGCCATTCGGACCCGACCGATGTAAATACAGCCGCCCGTCCGCCCGCCTTCCTCCCGGGCTCCCAGACCTTGCCCGCCCCCTCCCGGGCGTCCCAGTCCAGGGCGCCGGCTTGGTTTCCAAGTGTAAATACCGCCTCGCACCTCAAATCCCCCTACCCCGTTTGAACTCTAGGGCATCGGACCTCAAGGGGTTAAAACTGGACAGACGGGGGCGGGAGGGGAGAGAGCCCCCTCCCTTTGTATAGCCTTGAACCGGATTGTGAATACAATGTAGCAACTTTGCTGGCGCCTGCCCCGCACTCCCCGTCCCCTCCACTTCTGAAACTCCTGTTCCTAATGACAAAGTGGCTATGTGCAATGGATATAAATGTACTGTGAGTCTCTCGGTTCAGTATTAGGTTCACTTTAATTTATTTATGCTGTAAGTTATTTTTGCTTCCTTCTCCTGGACCCACTTCCAGTCCCGTTTTGCATTCCCCTTTGGATTTTGCTTTGTCTATTTTTTTTGTTGTAACCTCTTGATGTAACAGCACTTTAAAAGGGCGACAACTGACTCACGAGATGGCAACCACCTGGAGCCTGTTTGGGGAGACCACCCTATACCCTTGACTTTCGTTTTTAATAATTATAATAAAAAAAAAAAGATGTCACTTCTGGGGCTACGGAGATGGGAGTGCATCGGCGGAGAGGGGCGGGCGGAGCACTGTCCAACAGGTGGGGGTGGGAGCAGCCTCGCGGGTTCTGGGGCGCCCGGGGTCAGAATCGGGCCTGCTCAGGTGGGCAGCAGCGAGCACTCAACCTCTCCACTGTCCCCTCCAGACACTCAATTTTCCCCCACAGAGCACTCCCTCGCCGCGTTTAGGACCATCCCTTGGGCCCGTGATGGAGGAGGGGCATTATGTCATGGTCCTTAGAGCAGAGGTCCCCGGCCCTTTCTTCAAGCGCTGGAAGGCGCCGAAGGTTCATCCATGCCCATTTCCACGCCTGCCACATCGGGGAAGTTACTTCCGGGGCGCTCACAGGGCTCCCTGCCGGGAATCCTAGGTTCAACCAGAATTGTCCCTTTAAATGGCGCGGGCACCGCCGGCCTGGCCTGGGGGCGCTGGGGCTGGGTGGAGGTCGCAGCGCGTAAGGTGGGTCTACGCCCGGCAGGCCTGGAAAGGAAGGCGGGACTTGGAGAGCTCGGTCACAGGCGGCCTCCCGTCTGCCCTGCCGCTACCCGAAAGGAGGGACCCCGGTCCGCATTTTCTGTTCGGTCCATTTTAGTCCGAGAAGGGCTAAGGACTTGCCAGGCCTCCTCTGGGGCGTCCGACATCCGGGTCGCGGTTGGCAAGGCCTCCCAGCGGCCTCAGTTTCCACAGCGCACCTCCCGCTTGGGCTAGAGACGATGTTGCAAACTGCAGAACACTCTTTTTGCGGGGAGGAGAGTGTGGATGGAGTGGGAGAGAGCGCACGGCACTGGGAATCATTCAGCCTTGGCTTCCATTTCTCGCCCTCGGCTGGCTAGTGGGGGTCCCGGGTTGCGCCCTTCTTTTATCTTTCCTGGGTCTCTGTTTCGGCCTCTGTGAAATAACACGCAGGCCTCCGTCCATGCGGCTCGTAGAAAGCGGACGGCAGGCCCCGTGCCACCCGCCAGCGGCTCGGGACAGGGAGCCCTGGGCTGCAGGGACCGGGAAGTTTCGTGGCGGGTTGTCTTGGTGGGCTTCGGACGCAGCCGGCGAGTAGGGGCGCGCTCTGGGCCTCCCCGAAGCTGCGCAGACGGGGAGTCCGGCTGCGCGGTACAGCCGGGAAGCCAATCCCTGGAGTCCTTTGCCCTGGGGGTCGGAGGCTTGGCGTCCCAGAATGTTCCAATGGCTCAGCCCAGAGCGGACACCAAGGAGGTAACAATGTTGAGGGCGCCCGGCACACCGCGAGGCAACGCCTCCGGACATACCATCCCTGGGCAGGGTCCCTCTAGGGAGCGGGAACGTTTCATATGCATGGGACCCAGCAGATCCGTTCTCCGCTGGACCCATGGCGAAACTGAGGTCCAGAGAGGAAGAGACTGGAGACCCCAGGGCGCGCCAGGGCCCGTGGAACTGCGACAGGGCGGGACAGCGCTGGTGTGGGAGTTTGCCGGCGCCTTTCCCCACCGCGGATTGCACCTTTGGAAGCCGCACTTTTCTTCCCTGTAAAATGGGCATAACCATTACCACCCAGGCAGGAAGTTCCGTGGCTGAGGCCCGACAGAGGAGCCTGGCAAATGCTCCTTCCCACCCTTCCTTCCCAATTCCCCCCAAAGTGGAAAAACTCCTAGGCGGCTGGGGCCTTCCGGAAGGGACGCCCCATTTGGGCCGGAATCTCTGCGGACTGGAGTCGTAGGCGGATCCGACCCAGAAAGCTCAGTCGCAAAAATCCTCCTGGGCTTCGCGTCCCTTTAGAAGTGGTTTGTTCCCCCCAAAATGTTAATAACCAAACGATTGGTATGGATGTAATTATCAATAATTATACGAATTATTGCTGATTGCGGGGCTCGTAGCTACTTTAATTAGTTTACCAGATTCTAATTAAGTTAAATGAAACATTAATAGGGAAAATATGCTTTAAAAAAAAAAAACCGGGATTTAAAAAAAGTCTATTTCTCGCCACAATGTTGCCACCTTGCGACAGATTTTAGGCATTACAGCCAACGCCCGAATGCCCAGACTAGGGTGCCTGGGCTCCCAGGGAGAACAAGTGGGGCCTGGAAGTTGGGAGGAGGCAGTTGAGCACAGAATGTCCTCCGGGCTGTTCTCCTGGGGTGTTTGGTTTGGCCTGGTCCCCAGCGGTGCCTACAGGAGGTCTGGCTCTGGAGTCCTGGGTCTGGGATAAGGGACCAGAGCGCACGGAAGCCGGGAGCCCTCTTATTCAGAGGAAACCGGGACCCCTCTTGGGCGCCGCAGTGGGACAGATGATCTCTATCCTCACCTGTCCTGGCAAATCCAGAGTGAGAGACTGAGTAAAGCTGGAGCCACCGTTGGAGACAGCATCAAGTGGTTTTATTTCTCACCCCCATGGGAGAAAGCAATAAGTTCCTTCCCATCTCCATTTCCTCTGCAAATCAGGGTAACCTGTGTGCTAAAGCACCACTTATTAGACCCCTCAGCTCCTGGAACACAGGTGACTCCGTGTTCTAGTGGCACTCTGTTCATGAGGCTAGCAGGGCACTCACCTCCGTTTGTTATTCTTGGTTGTTTAAGTGTCTGTTGCCCTAAGAAAGTAAGTTGACAGCAGGGGTCACACCTTGCTCTTCCTTGCAATCTACAACGCAGGGCCCAGGACTCCACAGGCACACAACACATGTCTAAATGAATGGCTTCCAACTTTGTGGTTCATCTAGGTGCTGAAAATGTCTAAGGGAAGGAATCCCTAGGTGCTTCTGGACAACAGCCACTGAGAAGCAATTAAGCTCATTTGCATAAGTTTAATTAAACAGGTTTACTGCTCAGAAAGAAGATCCTTCATCAATAGGATTAGTTTTGGGAGCAGGCGTCAGGTAAGTGATTGTCAACCTAGAAAAGGAAAACTTTGTTTCTATTCCAACTATGTCCTAAAGAGGATACTCCTTCACTCCGTCATATTTTTCCAGGTCACTGGCACACAGGTCCACCCATTCCTAGCTACCCTGCTCTAAAGTCTTGATCCATTGCAAACATGTGACTCCTGCCTTGAATTCAGAATACCAACAAAAGCAGAACTGGATCTGCGTGCTCTTCCCATGAATTCTAAACAGCCTCATCTCCTCTCTTCATCCTCAGATGTTTGGCTAAGAGTACAAACTCTGGAGCCAGATTTACTGAGGTCTCAATGCTGCCCTGCCATTGATGAATGACACTGGGCAAGTTGTTGAATCTCTCTGTGCCTCAGCTTCCTCATCTATAACATAGGGAGATGAACAGTACCTACTTCATAGAACTGTTTTCTGTTAATATGTGTAAAGCACTGAGAACAGCTCCTGGCATACAAGAAGTGCTATTGTATAGGTGTTTGCGAAGATTACAATTCCCTCTGAGTTCACTTTTCTGAGACTCAAGCCACGAGTGCTTTTAAAGAGTCCCAGAATGGACCCCAGGCTGTTACCTTCCTCTCCTCCAGAGGCCCAGAAAGGAGGACAAACCAGTGCTTTTTCAAGCCTGGACTATTGAGCTTTCTGGAGACACGTTCATAAGAATCTGCAAGCACGCAGGTTGGAAAGGCATCCTGCAATGCCAATGCATTGACTCTATGTGTCCAAAGAGGCTAAGACTTGCCCAAGTTCCCTCAGCAGGTGAGTGTAGGGTGAGTGCAGAGGAAAGAAAGTCAGCCAGGTCTCTGGATTTTCTGGGACTAGGAACTGCCTGTGTCTTTCAGAATTTCTGTTATGAGACAAGTTTCTTTTCTTTCTTTTTTTTTTTTTTCCCAGGAGAGACGGGGCTTCACCTTGTTGGTCAGGCTGGCCTCGAACCCCTGACCTCGGGATCCTTTCACCTCAGCCTCCCAAAGTGCTAGGATTACAGGCGTGAGCCACCGCGTCCAGACAATTTCTTTTCTTTTCTTTTCTTTTCTTTTTTTTTTTTTTTCTTTCTTTTTTATGAGACGGAGTCTGGCTCTGTCTCCCAGTGCAGTGGCCGGATCTCAGCTCACTCCAAGCTCCGCCTCCCGGGTTTACGCCATTCTCCTGCCTCAGCCTCCCGAGTGGCTGGGACTACAGGCGCCCGCCACCTCGCGCGGCTAGTTTCTTGTATTTTTTTTTTAGTAGAGACGGGGTTTCACCGTGTTAGCCAGGATGGTCTCGATCTCCTGACCTCGTGATCCGCCCGTCTCGGCCTCCCAAAGTGCTGGGATTAGAACAAAGTGAACAGTCCTTTTTGGGCCAAGTCCTTCACTCTTGGATTCTATTTTACTCCCCATAACACCCCCTTCCACATACATAGACTAATAATATTCCAGTCTGATGGATTGTCTGTGCTGAAGGAGAGGGAGTCACACCGACGTTGGTCGTTTTCTTATTTGGCATCCCTAGGGAGACATTTAAAACTACTCACCCAATTGCCCAAGTAGCCTCCAAAGAACGAGGTTATCTCTAGGGGAAGAACAGAAATCCAGTCACCAAAGATTGTCCTCTAACGCCTTACATCGAAGGCCCTGAGCCAAGGAAGAGGCGGAGATGTCCCGCGGTCCCCTATTCTCGGCTGTTACCTGGAAAGGATCATTTCACCTCCACTGAAGAGAAAAGGAATGGGTTCTGAATGGAACGCTGCCCGGCAGCTCCCAGCTTCCGCTGGTAGAGTACCCGCCGCTGTCCCTGGGTGGCTCCGGGGCTTCGCGCCTGACCGTCCTCTTGCGGCGCGCCTGGAGGCTGGGAGCTGTGCGACCGCTCGAGGCAGATCGACTGAGGTCCCAGTGGCCGCAGGGCCCACGAGATGGACTACGTGCATGCTCAAGCACTAGCAAAGCTGATGCACCATTTCTCTGTTGGAAAGATATTTCAGAAAACATTCACTAAGTCGTCGAAGGAAATCTGAATGTGGTTGGACTTTGTTTCCTCCTTATCTTTCCACTTAGGACTGTGTTTTTGCAATTCAATTACCTGAGGACTGGGTCCCGATTTTTTCAGGGTCTGTGCCTCTATAAGTCTTATCAGGCTTTACCTCTCAGTGACTGGGGTAAAATGATGACAGTAAAACAGTAAAACCCACAGGGTGGGGCAGTCTGGAATTTTTAAAACATTATTTTATTTTTCTGCCCTCTCCCCCCCATTTTCTTTTTTCTTTTCTTTTATTATTTATTTATTTGGTCAGGAATATTTCAATGAAATATTGGTGAAGCCCTTGACAAATGGTAGATATTCATTAAGTGGTGGCTTTTTTTTTTTTTTTTTCCCAAAGGATTCGGTCACTCTTGTTGCAAGTTCCTCATACGTTTGTCGTTGCACTAGGTCCTGTTATGTTTCGGAGCTGAAATGGATCAACTCTGGCAAGACGAAATTTCCTTAAGTGTAAGGTACTGCAATACTCAGGATTGTGCAGAGGGAAGCAGAGACAAGATAGGAAAGATCGCAAACTGGGGCCGGAGAGCCAGATGCAAAATGCACCGCAGAGATGAGTCTGCCTACGCCCCACCTCCTTCTATTCCGTCTCCTAGGACTACTGCATTTTATTTGTGTTAAACAAAAGATATAGCCTGTAGATGAAAGATGTTTTCAGTGGTAAACCGTGCACCGGCGTATAAACGTGGTGTAAAACAAACAAACAAAAACAAACCTGGGGCGAAAAATATGGAACGCTTCACGAATTTGCGTGTCATCCTTGCGCAGGGGCCATGCTAATCTTCTCTGTATCGTTCCAATTTTAGTATATGTGCTGCCGAAGCGAGCACGGTGTCCAGAACTTGCCAGAAGATATATAAAGGCAAGAAATAGAAATACTTTACATTTACGGTAAGTATGTCATGGTCCATTTTAAAACATAATTTTAAAATTACAAACTACCCAAGAATTTATTACTTTCTGCATCAATATTTTGTACTAATATCTTTATGTTTACAGCCAACTTAATTCTAATTATCTCTCTAACATTCTTGCATCGTATATGCAAATATGAAGGACTCATGGGAAATAGGCCCTCTTCCCGCCCGACCTTTGCGCGCTCCCGGCGGACGGTCACGCTCCGTCACGTGGTGCGTGCTGTCTCCGCGTCTTTCTGCGGGGGCAGAGGAGGCGCGGAGGGATCAGAACCGGGGTTTTAGTCGAACGCTGCGCGGGGGTGATGTAACACCGACCCTCGAAACTACCGAGCAGCGTCTGCGCGGCGCGAATTCATTTTTGGAGCCAGGGGCCATGGTGCCCATGGGGTCCGCACGGGTGTTGGAGACCCCATGGGCACCATGTTGTTGTTCGACTCGGGACCCCGAAGAGGTTGCGAGTCGCTGCTTGGACCCTTCCCTGCGCCGGGACCCGAGAGGCGTGACCCTAGCAAGGCCTGGGGCCACCCACTGGGGGCCGGAAGGGGCCGACAGGGGCTGCGGCGGGGGTTCGTGGGGAGGGTGGGCCAGGGCGCGCCTTCATTTTCCCCTGGGCTTCTCTGGACTCGCTCCCTGCATTCGGAGCCAAGGGAATGAGGGTGTCTGCTTTGGGACCCAAACTTCCAGTAGTGATGGAAGTCTGGGAAGGGTCACCACCGTTTGAGCCAACATTTAGAAAGAGCCAGGCGCTTAACTTAATTGGTGTCATTTCCTCCGTTTTCCGGTTTAGCAAACAGGCTCTGGGAGGTTAAACCATCTGCCCCAATGATCCTGCCACTGGTTAAAGTAGTTGGGATTTGGATGCGAGTCTGATTTCAAAGACTGATTTTTTTTTTTTTTTCTTTTTAAAAACACAGTTTGGAAAAGATTTGAGACAAGTGCAGCCTCCACTTCCCGTGTGAGACTTATTCCAGAAGCCCTGAGCAGCTCAGACTTTCCTTCCTACTTCCATTCCTTCAACAAATCAATTGAACACCTTTGGTGTCAGCACCGGGGCTTCAGGGGTGCATGAGTGGTCAGGGTTGCTGTGGTCATGGAGCTCGGTTCCAGCAAGGGAGCCAGGCAGACACGAAAGAGCCCTCTGGATGCTGAGACGTGCTATGAAAGTGTGGCATAGAAAGTGCCCCGTTGATGATGGCCACTTCATTGGGGGACAAGAGAGAAGGTGACATTGGAGCTGTCATTGATGATAACTGCAGCAGCGCTGGGAGGACGGGGACCGAGATCCAGGCAGAGGACCTTGCAGCCACCTGAGTTAGTGTCACCCATCTGGGCCAGCCCTTCAGGGGAGGCCACTGTGGTGGTAGTTGCTGCTCCCAGCAGTGCTGTGGCTCCGGGGGCCGCTGCCAGGGAGTTCCGCCTTTAGGGCCTTGAGTTCTCCCCACTCGCTACCCCTCTTCAGTGAAATGGAAGTCATTTGACTAGCTTCTCATCTGACCTTATTAAATAAGAAGTAGGCAAACGCAAACCTCAGAATGCTAATATGGCGTTTATTGAGTGAAAAGAGCTAATTTGGACAATGATGTTTCCCCCAGATTTACAAAGAGGAATTGCAAATAACCAAAAAGCATATTAACATTGATGGCAGATGATACTAATCTTCAATTAGCATCCACATTTTTATTCAGTTATTTAGAACAGGTAGGTCTGGTGGTTTCATAAATGACTTGTTGGGGAAACTAGCATGAGATAGACCTAGTTATTAGTTCAGAATTTCTGGCTACATGAGCATGTGTTACTTTGAGCCAGAGGTAGATTTTTTTTTGTTGTTTGTTTGTTTTTTGAGATGGAGTCACTCAGGCTGAAGTGCAATGGTGCAGTCTCAGCTCACTGCAACCTCTGCCTCCTGGGTTCAAGCAATTCTGCCTCAGCTACCATGCCAGGCTAATTTTTGTATTTTTAGTAGAGATGGGGTTTCACCATGTTAGCCAGGCTGGTCTTGAACTCCTGACCTCAGGTGATCCACCTGCCTTGGCTTCCCAAAGTGCTGGGATTACAGGCGTGAGCCACCATGCCTGGACTTTTTTTTTTTTTTTTTTTTTTTTGAGATGGAGTCTCATTCTGTCACCCAAGCTGTACTGCAGTGGTGCCATCTTGGCTCACTGCAACTTCTGCCTCCTGAGTTCAAGAGATTCTCTTGCCTCAGCCTCCCAAGTAGCTGCGACTACAGGCTCACTTGTTAAAATTAGACTATGCTGGGCAAATTTTTATTTTTATTTTTATTTATGTTATTTATTTATTTATTTTTGAGACAGAGTCTCAGTCTCTTCCCCAGGCTGGAGTGTAGTGGGGTCATCTTGGCTCACTGCAAACCCCTCCCCCCGGGTCCAAGCGATTCCCCTGCCTCGCCTCCTGAGTAGCTGGAACTACAGGCGTGTGCCATCGCCCACAGTTAATGTCTGTATTTTCAGTAGAGACAGAGTTTCGCCATGTTGGCTAGGCTGGTCTGAAACTCCTGACCTCAAGTGGTCTGCGTGCCTCAGCCTTCCAAAGTGCTGGGATTAAAGGTGTGAGCCACAGCGCCCTGCCAATTTTTCGTTTGTCTGTTTTTTCTTGTCGAGCAATTTTGCAGAGGAGAAAGATCTGAGTTAGTTCTCATTCCACCTGAAACTGTTTGTGACCTTGGCCTGCTCCCTGTACCTCTCTGTCTCTGGTTCTGTTTTATCTTCTGCAAAGTGAGGAAACTACCCTAGAGATGATCCTTGACATTTTTCAGCATTGAAATGCTGTCATTCTTGCAACTGGATAACTGAAGGATGTTTTTGGATAATTATAATTTTCTGATATTCTGCATTCTCCAAGTACCATGAAAAAAATAATAATTAGCAAGATGTAAAAATTCAAGAGGGTTTGTGTTTTCTCTTTTAGAAGGGTGAAGCAAGCTGGTCATCCTGGAGCCATGGAGGACCCCAGGAACAGACCACAGGGGCGGCCTAGGACCTGCTGAACTGTATCACAACACGCTTCTAAGCTCCAAAGGCCAGTGCAGAGGAAGCGGGAGGCGGGTGAAGGGGAGGGGATACACTGGATGTAGCATGGAGGTGGAGAGGAGGCAGCACGGAGGGGCTTAGGGAGGGGAGAGCCGAGTGCACCATGACTTCGTGGGAAGTCCCAAGCCCCCACAGACCTTGAGGGAATAGGCATTGCAGGCAAGGAGAGTGTAGGTGCCAGAGAGGACTGGACTGGTGGGCAGGCTTGGAGTTGAGGTGGGGGCCGGCTCCTGCCGCCTTCAGAATTGCTGGCTTCTCTTCACTCTGCAGGCCTGAAAAGAACTGAGTCCTGGCAATCTTCCCTGAATGTTCTGGACTACAGAACCCCAAGAGATGAGGAGTGGTCCCCCTATCCTGTCTGAGGTGGTACTTCCCACTACCCTGAGTAGGAGAGGGCAGAGCCAAGTTTATTTTGAGTAATTAAGAAATGGGCTGTTTCATATGGAAAAAATGTCAGTGAAGACATGAACTTTAGGATTCTCTAAAATTATGTAGTGTTTCCTTTACAGACATAGAGCATTGCGTGTTTTCGTGTATCATTTTATTTGAAGCAGGAAGGGCTGGGGACTCCCATCAGCCCCACCGGAGGGAGGGAGGAAGGAGCGGGGATGTGGAGAGAGGCCCCTGTGGCTTTGTTGATGTGCAGGCCTGGGAGGAATGGCATTAGTGGTTTCAGGAGGTGTTGCCCTGGGATTGTAGCACGGGGACAATGCGCTGTTCACATGCCTGACCCTGAAGCTCCAAAGGCCCCAGACACAGAGCATGGCCAGAGCGGGGTTGGAGGGGGCCTGAGAGTGGGGGAGGACCCACTCCCCCAGGCTGCCAGAAATTCCTTTGAGCTCCTCATGCTCTGAGTCAAGCCTTGTTCTTATAACATCTCTTTTGAAGTGCACTCTGCCACCTAATTCACCTCAATGGGAATGAGTTTTTCCAAAGTTAGGCTGAAGGAGGGTGGAGTAGGCAAATTGGTTTGTGTGCCCACAGCTCAGAGGGTGGCCTGGAGGAAGAGGCAGAGTCAGCTGCGGCCAGCTGACCTCTCAGAGGGAGTTTCTTTCAAGCCTTCTCAGCCTGGTGTGCCCAGAGCTCTTGCTCTGCTGGTGTGGCCCCTGGTGTGTTGAGATCAGTTCTAATCCATCCCAGATGCTAGGCCTCAGTGGAGCCCTCTGGTCCCGCCTGTCCCCCTGCACAGCCCAGGCTGCCCCTTTTACTCTCCCCCAGATCTCATATTTGTGCCCAGAATGTCTTAAAAGATGTTTCCTCACCTGTGGGATGGTGATTGTGCTGCCTGCTTTGCGGGGTCATTTCAAGGTTAAACGCAGGATTGGGTGTGAAAGGCCCTAGTGTGTTGGATGAGCTGATTGATGCCAAGTGTTTACAATAGTCCTGGGCTATTCTAATGCTCAATACATAACCACTTCCTTACCCTTCTTCTTTCCTTTATCTTGCAACTATCTGCATGAAATAAACTTTCTTTAAGGTAAAAGTCTCAGGGTAGAGAGGAGTCCCTAAGTTTTGCTCCTTTTAGCCACGACGGGGAGTATTTTCGCCCAGATGTCTTTAATCCTTTAGATTTGAGTTACCAAAGGCCCTGGTTGATATGCAGTTATGCTTTGAGACAGGACACTACATAGACTCAGTAATACCTGTTTACTTAGCTTAGTACGATTCCTTGCCCTTTAAGACCAGCACAGAGTCTTCTGGCGTCCTATTTCATGTGAGTATCTCTGAGACATAAGCATGGGGGCGCGGGGGTGGTGCTGGTTATTATTCCTCTTTTACTGATAGGGAAAGCCTAGAGAGGTTAGGTGACCTATCTAAGGACACAGCTAGTTAGTGACAGTCCTGGAATTTGCTCTCGGATCGCTCTGACTCCAAGGGCTCACTTTACAACAAGATGTAATATGGGAGTACAGTTTGAGGGGTTCTGGGGTGCTCTCTCCAAATAATCTCTTACTCTTGCCTTAAATCCTGCCACTGATGCATCGTTATTTTGAGCTGTTGCTCTATCGAGGGTTCACTGTGATTTATTTCATCAAGACCTTTTTCTCTGGCAGTCCCAGGATGGCCTAAGGGCATAAGGTTCTTAGGTTTAGGGTGTGGAGGACGTGCTCAGAAAGAAGGTTCAAAAAGAGGAATTGCCAAGTCTGAGCACGGGGTCTGCCGCTTCTCTCTAGCTCTCGGTTTCCCTATGTGGGTTTGCAAGGATGGGAGGAAAAGTGTCACACCTCCTCCAAATCCTGGCTGCCCTGGAGTCCAGACATCGCTCCCTACCAAGGCTGCAGTGACTATAGCAGTGGTACGGGGGAAAACTGCAATGACTTTCAGCCAAGAAGGTCCGTATTTATGTCTCATCAACTGTGACTAGCTGGGTCACCAGTCTCTTCCAGTTGCTGATTCTGTTTTCTCATCTCTAAAATGGAAGTGATGATTTTTCTACTTACCATACAGGGTAGTGAGGCTCCATGAGAAATGCCACTGTCAATTGCTATACAACAAAAGACAGGAATATCTAGTATTGTGAGACACCCAATGGAGCCTCAGGTGGCTCAGCATTCCCCTTACCTGATGAGTGAGGCATTTGTGCCTTAGGAACAGACCTACAAAATCAGAGCACCAAGATGAACCATCACATTGTATTAATATTTTCACACCACTTAGCTCTCATTAAAATGTACTTTGCTGAATTTAATATGTGATTTCAAATGACACAACATATTAAGTGCTTAATATACTAGAAATTATGAAACTATTATAGTCGATGCCATATGAAATAATTACACTGAATTAAACTTTAGCAGCCAAGTGAAGGAAAGACTTCAACTCAAAATGTCTTAAAGAAGCTTAAGCTGCCACTGTAATCCCCAAAATAAATGTCCAGAAATTAGGATCTTTAAATAAAAACTGGAACTTAATCTGTACTTACACCGGGAAGCTCTTCTGGGCTTTGGTGATATGGAGCATTGTTCCCTTGGGGAGGTGACAGGCCCCGGGACCCACCGCAGGCCAGGGTGTTGGAGTCGGGGCTTCAGTGGGCTCGCTCCATGGGCCTGGCTGGGGGTTGGCTCAAACAGCCTGGAGTAAAGCCTTCTGCTGAAGTGACAGATTAGTCTTTGCTCCGGATTAGCGTACTGACAAGTTAAAAACAAACCCACCTTATGGAACATCTATTGAGTGCTTCCTTTGTGCCAGCCATTTTATATGCAGTTCCTCATTTGATCCTCACAATACATCTGTTTTAAGAGCCACTGTTTTTCAGATGAGGAAACAGGCTCAGAAAGATTAAGTGGATCATCCAGGGCCTTAAATCAGAATCCGTAGTGTTCGCCCCTGCATCACGTTGCCTTCCTCTAAACTCTTCAACCTCCTCATTAGTGTGTGTGTATGTGTGTGTGTGTATGCATGCATGTATGTACTACTCCCTATTTTAATAATGATTCAGTGACTGATACGATTTGGCTATGTCTCCACCCAAAATCTCATCTTGAATTGTAATCCCCATAATTCTCATGTGGCAAGAGAGAGACCAGGTGGAGGTAATTGAATCATGGGGGCAGTTTCCCCCATGCTGTTCTTGTGATAGTGAGTTCTCATGAGATCTGATGGTTTTATAAATGTTTAGTAGTTTCTCCTGCATTCATTCTCCTTCCTGCCACCTTGGGAAGAAGGTGCTTGCTTCCTCTTTGCCTTCCGCCATGATCGTAAGTTTCCTGAGGCCTCACAGCCATGCAGAACTGTGAGTCAATTAGACCTCTTTATGAATTTCGCAATCTCAGGCAGTTCTTTGTAGCAATGTGAAAATGGACTAACACAGTAACCAAACACATTAGCTTGCTATATGACAGTGACATGACCTATATCTTTATCACATTCCAGTCATGGAGACTAGGGACCATGGCTTGAGAATTTCACCTTGAACTCTCTTGATACACTTAGCCTGACTAACTTACACAGGAAGTGCTCTATGGATACTTGCTGTTAATTCAATTCAAGAAGAACTAATTCATTACCTCCTCAGTATCCTGACATATACCTTTGTGTGCTTGGTTAAACAAGATATCCTCTTATAAAGAGCAAGGATGCTTTCTCTCATAGGGGATACCAGTGTCTTAGCTACTTAAGGTGCTATGTCTCAATTACTTATATCACATGAAAATACCCAATGGGCTGTTTGAAAAATATAAATTTTGTGTGGACATTTAAATGTATTATTTACTGACCAGCAAAAATGATTTTCATGGAGACAGGAAAATTTGGCTCAACCAAACACATGTTTGTAATGAACTGAAAACATCTATTTCTCATAACTATCAGGATTAGGCTGTCTTGTATCATAGAAAAGCAAATAACAGTGACTTTAAGATGATAGAGGTTTATTTCTCTTTCACATGAAACAAGTTGTCTTTTAAGGACTTGTCTGGTGGCTCCATTGTGGCAGACAGCCGGGCTTTTTTATCCTTTAGGGCCATAATTCATGGTCCAAGATGCTTGCTGGAGCTCCAGGTTCCAGGCAGGAAAGGCAAGGGGGGCCGTTACTACCCCGAGTGAAATCCATAACTCAGCATACCACCTAGCACTCAGGAGCACTCAGTACATGGTACTCTTGGCTGTTGCCCATTTTCCATTCCACACAGCAACAAGAAGGGGGAAGGGAAGTCATATTTACTAATACCATACGGGGTTCTCAGGACCATGCTGGACATTTACACATGATTGCATTCAATTTTCATAATCCAGTGAGGGTGGTGTAGCAGCAGGTTAAGTAGGAAGTGAGGCTCTATCCACATGTGGAGGTAGGAAATTGGAGGGAAAGGGTGGAATGTCTCCATAAGAAGTCCAAGGGCTTTCAAGAAGGAATTGATGAAGCCTCCAACACTTGCTCTCTGAGATTCAAGCTAATACACATTTTCAGTGTGGATCAAATGGTTCTAAGGTGCAGTGGCAGGAAAGTGTTAATTATGCCCTTAAAATAAAATTGCTGTGAGCATAGAAAGCGAAGAGATTAAAATTTTAATAAGACATTAGAAAAGCTAGCAAAAGACATGAACAGGTATGTCACAAATTAGGAGCTCCAAATGGTGAATGTGAAAGTGTACTCAACATCTTTAATCATCAGGGAAATACAAAACCACCTCACAATTAACACTGAGAAGTGTGATAATGCTGTTAACTAAAAACTCAATATATAAATTTGGAAAGGAGAGCTTTGTTTCTTATAAAGGGTTATAGCCAGCAAGGTGGCCATTCTGACAGGCTGGGAAGTGTTAGCCTTGGTCGAAGCCCAGAAACACACACTCCGAGGGAGAGAGGGAAGGGTAAGACAGGAATTTAAGTTGAATGGTTGGCCAAGCGTAGGTATGCAACAGGATACAGGAGGAGCTATGAATATTCATGTAAGTGGTCCTAATCCTTGCATACTTGAATAAATATGCACATTACATATGACCCATGTTCTCTTTGCAATGGAGACTTTTAAGTGTAACATTTAAATGTAGTACAGTTAGGCTTTATATGTCAAAAGGCCTTTTCAGGACACAAAGGCACTCAAGTGTGCAGCCTCTGTAAACCAGCCAGACCAGTCCATGGTTGGTGGTCTTCTCATCAGGAGAAAGTTAACTGAAATAACTCTTGTCCAATCAGAGCTGTAGTTATGCAGCTTGTGGAACAGGGGGTCAGTTAGGTAGCATCTGGCGGTGGATTGAGTTGCAGCTTATTTTAATATTGTTTATTTCAAGGACAGTGCTTGTTTAGCTGCTAGAGAAGAAGAAAAACCTTGTGGCAGTTAGAACAGAGTTTATTTTTTAAGTGCAGGGGAGCATAGTGACTTAACCCTAGCATTGCATGGCCTTAGGTGTTGTATATAGTTTGATATAAAGAGTCCATTCTATCAGTCTTGTGATCTCTATTTTAACATTAAGGCTGATCAGTTGGGCCGGATGCAGTGGCTCACACCTGTAATCCCAGCACTTTGAGAGGCGGAGGTGAGAGGATTGCTTGAGCCCAGGACTTGGAGACTGCAGGGAGTTATGGTCATGCAACTTCACTCCAGCCTGGGTGACAGAGCGAGACACTGTCTCTAAAAAATAAATAAATAAATACAATGCTGCTCGGTTGTTGTGTCCAAATTGCAATCTGACCTCCTGTCTCGTCAAGGCCAGGAACTCAGTTTTTAAGTACTGCTGGCCAAGAGTAGGGGGTCCATTCAGTCAGTTGCAGGGCTTAGAATTTTATTTTTAGTTTACAATGCCAAGTGCTGAGGAGGAAGTAGAGCAACCAAGATATGAGAATATATGGCTGGGGCGTGGGGAAATTGGTATGCCCACTTTGGAAAATTGCATAGCTCCTAAAATTGAAGATAAGTATACCTTATGACTCAGTTGTTCCTTTCCAGTTACATACCCTAGAGAAACTCGTGCACATGAGCACAAGTTACAGGTAAAAGAATGTTCAAGTTAGCATTGTCTGTAATGGTCCCAAACTGGAAACAACTCAAGTGCCCATCAACAGGAAAATGGATAACTACACTGTGGCATATTCATGAAATAGAATATTATGCAGTCATGAAAACGAATCAACTACAGTTATTAGGTTGGTGCAAAAGAAACTGTGTTTTTTGCCATTGAGAGTAATGGCAAAAACCGCAATTACTTTTGCACCAACCAATACCTCCAGTGTTAGGGGCTGAATTATATCCCCCACTCCTACCTCCAAATTTGTATGTTGAAATCCCAGCCCCTAGTACTGCAAAGTGTGACCATATTGGAGATTGGGTCTTTAAAGGGGTAATTAAATTAAAATGAGGTTATTGGATGGACCCTAATCCAATATGGCTGATGTCCTTATTAGAAGAGGAAATCTGGACACAGACATGCACAGAGAAAAGACCATGTAAAGATACAGAGAAAGGGTAGCTGTCGCCAAGCCAAGGAGAGGACCTGAGAGGAAACCAACCCTGCCAACACCTTGATCTTGGGCGTCTAGCTTCCAGAACAGTGAGAGAATTAATTTCTGTTGTTTAAGCCACCCAGTCTGTTGAACTTTGTTAGGCCCCACCAACCCTCCAGCAGACTAACACACCAGCAATGTCGACAGGTCTTGTAAACATGATACCGAGTGGAAGAAGAAAGGCACTAATAATAGATACAGAAATATACCATTTATTTAAAGTTCAAAATTAGGCAAGACCAAACTATTGTTTAAGGAAGTGTATACAAATGGTAAAACGATGAAATCAAGGAAGCTACCAAAAATAAGAAAATGGGAGGCAACACATAAAGGCTTCTGGGAGTGGTGGCAATATCCTGTTTCTTCACTTGGGTGCTGGTTACTCGGGTGTTCTCCCTAGAGTTGTGCACTGAAGTGAACCTTTATGTGTTGTAGATGTTGCAGTATTTATAATAAAATGCTTTAAAAGGAAGACAGAAGCAGGTAGGGGAAGAGAAGAAGCAGAGAGAGAAGGAACGAGGAGGGGGAAAAGGAGGGAAAGGAGGAAGGATGAGAAAGGGGAGGGGAAGAAATAAAGAAATCAGTGGGCTGGCCCCATACCAAGTGGGGTGTTCTAAGAAGTGTGAGACCATAGCTGTCAGTTAAAGGTGAGTCCAAAGCTCAGGTGCTGCCTCTGAGTGTGAACCTAAGCCCAGAATCTCTCCATTAGAAAAGGGCTTAGATACTTTGTAACCTTGGGAAAACCAGAGTATTTTTCTGAGATTTGTTTCTTCATCTTTAGACTGGGGAAGACAAATGCCTCTCAATTAATGTTGTAAGGTTCTTCCTTTTACTAATTCAGGTCTCTGCTCTGATGTCACCTCCTCCAGGAAGCCTTCCCTAATGATCTTTTGAAAATAGCACCTCTTGGCTGAGTGAAGTGGGCATGCACCTGTGGTCCCAGCTACTTGGGAGGCTGAGGCAGGAGAATCTCCTGAGCCCAGGAGGCTGGGGCTGCTATGAGTCATGATTGCACCACTGCATTCCAGCCTTGGCAGCAGAACAAAACCCTGTCAAAAAAAAAAAAGGGAAAAATAGCACCTTGATGTGGCTTGGCTCTGTGTCCTCACCCAAATCTCATCTCAAATTGTAATCCCCACATATTGTGGGAGGGGCCTGATGGGAGGTGATTGGATCATGGTCGGACATCCCCCTTGTTATTCTCCTAATAGTGAGTCAGTTCTCATGAGATCTGGTTGTTTGAGAGTGTGTGGCACTTCCCCCTTTGCTCTCGCTCTCTCTGCTGCTCTGCCATGGTCAGATGTGCTTGCTTCTGCTTCACCTTCCAGGATTGTAAGTTTCCTGAGGCCTTCTAGTCATGCTTCCTGTTAAGCCTACAGAACTGTGAGTCAGTAGAACTTTTTTTCTTCATAAATTACCCAGTTTCAGATAGTTTTTTTTTTTTTTTTTTTGAGACAGAGTTTCCCTCTGTCGCCCAAGCTGGAGTGCAGTGATGCAATCTTGGCTCACTGCAACCTCCGCCTCCTGGATTCAAGTGATTCTTCTGCCTCAGCCTCCTGAGTAGCTGGGATTACAGGTGCCCACCACCATGCCTGGCTAATTTTTGTATTTTTAGTAGAGATGGGGTTTCACCATGTTGGCCAGGCTGGTCTTGATCTCCTGACCTCAAGTGATCCACCCACCTCAGCCTCCCAAAGTGCTAAGATTACAGGCATGAGCCACCATGACTGGCCTCAGGTAGTTCTTTACAGCATTGTGAAATGGACTAATGTACCTCCTTTCATTCTTTTTCCATTTATTTTTCTTTACAGTACTTAATACTATTGATTAGTATTTATCTCTGAAATTATGTCAAATATTTGTGCATGAGGAGCAGGATTTTTGTTTTGCTCCCCACTGTATTCCTACTGCCTGAAACAGTATCTGATACATAGTAGATGCTCAATAAATATTTGCAGTTAGTTTGGGTGCGGTGGCTCACATGTGTAATCCTAGCACTTTGGGAAGCCAAGGCAGGAGGATAACTTGAGGTCAGAAGTTCGAGACCAGCATGGCCAACATGGCAAAACCCTGTCTCTACTAAAATATAAAAATTAGCCAGTGTAATGCTGCACGCCTGTAATCCCAGCTACTCCAGAGGCTGAGGCATGAGAATTATCTGAACCTGGGAGACAGAGGCTGCAGTGAGCCAAGACTGCACCACTGCACTCCAGCCTGGGGGATAAGAGCAAGACTTTATCTCAAAAAGAAAAAAAGAAAAGAAAAGAAAAGAAAAAGTTTGCAGTTACAAACATTAGATAATGCTTCTGTGATGCCAGGCACTTGAGGCACTCAATCAATGCTGGTTCTCTCCTCCCCTTTTAGCTGAGACCCCCACCCTCATTTCCTGAGGCTGGTGGCCCCTTGTCTTTTTCCTGCCCCCCTCCAACCTGGGACTGAGAAAGTGCCCACAACTCACACCTCTGATCAGTAGCAACACTTCAACCCCTGGGGCCAATCTAATCCGTCATCTGTCCCCTCCCCATGCCCTTGCCAAGGGTCACAGTCTCCCTCCCTCCCTGAGGGTCCCTTTCCCTCAGAGGGGTCAAGCTACCCCTGGGTGACCCAGGCTCCAAGTGCTTACAGCACTTTGGGTGCATGGGCTGTTGCCTCCATTGATAGTTCACTGTTTTGGGCTAAGAGTGAGGCCCTGAAAACCCTCCATAAAGGCTTCTCTCATTCCTTCACCCTCATTAGTTGCTCCCTCCTCCCTGTTTTTCCCACCCAGATGCCTATATTTAGTGCTGATTTTCTTCTGCCTTGTGTTAGAGTTAGTTGTTTACTTGTTTGCTTCCCCTACCCCCTCCTAGACCATGAGCCCACCTGTGAGGGGCCAGACTATTCATTGCTTTACTCCCAGTGAAGTGGCATCATTCGTCTGGGATGATACCCGAGGTTCATTGTCTCATGCTAGGGAAATCAAGGACGTGGACACACAAGGAGTGAGGTTAAGAGCAGAGGTTTAATAGAAAAAGGAGGCCCAGCGTGGTAGCTCACGCCTGTAATCCTTGCACTTTGGGAAGCCGAGGTGGGGGAATCATGAGGTCAAGAGATCGAGACCATCCTGGCCAACATGGTGAAATCTCGTCTCTACTAAAACTACAAAAATTAGCTGGGCATGGTGGCACGCACATGTAATGCCAGCTACTTGGGAGGCTGAGGCAGGAGAATTGCTTAAACCCGGGAGGCGGAGGTTGCAGTGAGGCGAGATTGTGCCACTGCACTCCAGTCTGGCAACAAAGCAAGATTCCGTCTCAAAAAAAAAAAAAAAAAAAAAAAAAAAATAGGCAAAGGAAAGAGAAAAGCTTTCTCCTACAGAGAGGGGTCCTGAAAGGGTTTCCAGTCCATGGTAAAATGCAGGGGTTTTATAGATGAGCTTGAGAACATAGTGTCTGTTTACATAGGGCATGAAAGATTGGTTGGACCAGGTGTGCAATTTGCATAAGGCATGAAAAAGTGGTTAGGACTAGGTATGCTATTTGCATAGTGTGCAAAAATCTGGCCACCCCCACCCTAATCTTTTATTATGCAGATGAACTTTCTACCTGGCTGGCACCATGTTGCCTGTTCCTTTACTGTACACATGGTGACAGAAGGGAAGTTGAAGCTTCTATGTTGAGCATACCTGGCCCTCAGGTAGCCCTTTTCTATTGGCACAGCTGCCGGCATTCACCTGTGCAAGCTTCCAGCTTGCTTATCTGTTTGCAGCTCGATTTTTCAGGCTGCTCTTTGTTAGAGAAGCAATGATTTGGGGGCTGCTTTTTGTTAAAAGGGAATTTCTGCCGAGGACTCTTACCCTCACTATCTGCCTAAATAACTTCCTTCTATCTCCTGTGTCACCAGCACCTAGCACAGCGCCTGATTTTTAAATCTTATTTATTTATTTATAGAGACAGGTTCTTGCTCTGTCGCCTAGGCTGCAGTGCAGTGGTGTGATCATACCTCACTATAACATCAACCTCCTGGCCTCAAGTGATCCTCCCACCTTGGCCTCCCAACGTGTTGAGATTATAGGTGTGAGCCACCACACCTGGCCTTAATAGACTTTTTTTTTTTAAAGCTTCTGTTACAAAGGACAGATAGTAGGACTTCAAGAGTTAAGATGAGCACAGACCAAACTTCCTAGATGTGCCATCTTCCAACTTAAATTCGAAAGTTCCTTGAGACATAGAGAAGGACAAAAACTGAGAACCATTCAGAAAACTTAGTGGTAAATTGTTGGCCAGAGTCCAAGATGGAATTTTCCCTAATGACCTGCCAGTGGGGCTGGGTGAAGTCACATGGTAGGAGGCCTGTGCGTAGCTCACCCTCTAAAGTGGCCCAGAACCTGCAGGCAGGAAACTTGCAGGGAGAAGCTTAGGCCCTCATCCACTGTACAGGGCTGCACTCACCAGCAAATGGGCAGCACACTCCTAACACTCAGGTATGGTTTTCTCAGGCAGTCACTTCTGTCCACCTTCGCCCCTTCCATTAGACTGTCTCTGCCTGTAGTCTGTGGGGACACTGTGGCACTCAGTACCTATGAGCAGGGAGGGAGCAGGGCGGGATTGATGAGGAGGTGGCCTAGAAGCCACGCTCGCCTAATGCAGGGACCCTACAGATGGAAAGCGTGGAGGTTTATTTCGCAATATCTGATAGACAGTAATATAAATACATTGTAGTAATTAAATTGTATTAACCCAGTTTGAGGGTCTTTGGCTTTTAGTATCGTGCATTTATTTTTATTCTGGTGTGTTTGGTCTTATTTCTTTTATTTTGGTTTATGCCTTCTCTTTTCCATGTTTGTTTTTGTTTTTGCCTTCTGTGATAGGCAAGATTGCATGATGATGGATTTCTTAGAGTCATGGTCTCACTATATTGCCAGGCTGGACTTGAACTCCTGGTCTCAAATGATTCTCCAGTCTCAGCTTCCTGAGTAGCTAGGAGTACAGGTGCACCACTGTGCCTGGCTGATGATTTGTTTTTATCTTCTGTAATTTGGAAAGTATATAGCCTATTGTTTTAATTCTGCCAACACCTTGAAGATTTTTAAAAACTTTCTTGAACCCATGTAATATAGTTTGGACTTCCCCTGCAAATCTCATGTTGAGATGTAATCCCCAGTGTCAGAGGTGGGGTCTGGTGGGAGGTGTTTGGGTCATGGGGGCAAATCCCTCCTGGCTTGATGCTTTCCCAGAGATAGTGAGTTCTCGTGAGATCTGGTTGTTGTAAAGTGTGACGCCTCCCCACACTCTCTCTTGCTCGTGCTCTGCCATGTGAAACCCCGGCTCTCCCTTTGCCATCTACCATGAGTAAAAGCTTCCTGAGACCTTCCGAGAAGCCAAACAGATGCCTAGCACCAGGCTTCCTGTACAGCCTATAGAACCACGAGCCATTTAAACCTCTTTTCTTTATAAATTACCCAGTCTCAGGTGCTTATTTGTGCAATGCAAGAAAAGCCTAACACACCATGTTTCTCTATCAGACTGAAACTAAATCTACCTTGTTTGCCTCCCTTCCAATAGAAAGTGAGAAGTTTCTCAGGCCCTCCTTCCATATCTCTTCATTAGCGGCCTAGGTGATCACACCTCTCTTTTTAAAAATGACATAGGTCTTCTTTTTGCAAAAATTGGTTTTAAATTTGGGATCCAAATTTTGGCCTTTTTTTTTTTTTTTTTTTTTTTGAGACAGAGTCTTGCTGTGTCACCCAGGCTGGAATGCAGTGGCACGAACTCGGCTCACTGCAAACTCCACCTCCTGTTTCACTCCATTCTCCTGCCTCAGCCTCTGGAGTAGCTGGGACTACGGGCGCCCGCCATCACGCCCGGGTAATTTTTTGTGTGTTTTTTAGTAGAGACAGGGTTTCACTGTGTTAGCCAGGATGGTCCCGATCTCCTGACCTCATGATCCACCCACCTTGGCCTCCCAAAATGCTGGGATTACAGCGTGGGCCACCGTGCCCAGCCAGTCATGTTTATAATTATTTATTTGATTCTCTATATTTACATGGTTTCCACATTTCCTGCAGGCTCCACTTACTATGGCTGCACAACAAATTATCCCCAAACAGTGGCTGGGTGCAATGGCTCATGCCTGTAATCCCAGCACTTTAGGAAAGGCCGAGGCAGGCCAAGCACTTCAGGCCAGGAGTTCGAGACCAGCCTGGTCAACATGGCGAAACCCCGTCTCTACTGAAAACACAAAAATTATCCAGGCAAGGTGGTGTATGCCTGTAGTCCCAGCTACTTGGGAGACTGAGGCAGGAGAATTGCTTGAACCCAGAAAGCAGAGGTTGCAATGAGCCAAGATTGTGCCACTGGGTGACAGAATGAGACTGTCTCAAAAAATAAAATAGACCAGGTTCAGCAGCTCACGCCTGTAATCCCAGCACTTTGGTAGGTCAAGGTGGGCGGATCACCTGAGATCAGGAGTTCAAGACCAGCCTGGCCAACATGGTGAAACCCTGCCTCTACTAAAAATACAAAAATTAGCTGGGTGTGGTGGCACGTGCCTGTAATCCCAGCTACTCGGGAGGCTGAAACAGGAGAATTACTTGAACGCGGGAGGCAGAGGTTGCAGTGAGCCGAGACCACACCACTGCACTCCAGCCTGGGTGACAGAGTGAGACGCTGTCTCAAAAAACATAAATAAAATAAATAAAATAAAAATAAAAATAAATTATCCCAAAGCTTAATGCTTAACACAATAATCATTTGTTACCTCTTGCTCTTTCTGTGCATTACAGTTTAGACAAGGTATAACAGGGATGGCTTATCTCTCCTCCAAAGGAGACGTGAAATGTCTGAGGCCTCAGCAGTAAAACTCCAAAGTTGAGCCTCCAGCTTGGCTAGAATCATCTGAAGGCTTGCTTACCTGCAGGTGGTGCTGGCTGTCACTCAGCGGAAGGCCTGGCTGGGGCTATTGACCAGAACACCCACACATGGCCTCTGGTGTGCCTGGCCTCCCTCACAACATAGTAGCTGAGTTCCAAGGGCAAGCATCCAGAGAGAGCGAGCCAGGTGGAAGCCATTGCCTTTTATGACCTAGCCTCAGAAATCATTCAGTGTCACTTCTGCTGCATCCTGTTGGTTGGGACAGTTACAAAGTTCTGCCCAAGTTCCATGGAAGTGTGTCAAGATCACTTTGTAAGACAAACACGTGGAGGTGCCCACATATGTACACACGTGTGTGCATGTATACACATGTACATACATACATATGTATATGCTGATACGGTCGTCTTTGAAAAAAGACCATCAGCCATACTGTATTTTCTTAAATTCTTGATTTTCAACTTATGTTTTAGGCAGTTGCAGAGTGTATTTGAGTAACTCTTTCAGGAAGATTGCATGAGTAGATACCTGAAAGTGTCTATGAGTCTCAATGTGCAGTAAGTAAAACGGTTGTCTTCTTTCTTATTTTAAAATTCATAGCCAGGTGTGGTAGCTCACCCCTGTAATCCCAGCACTTTGGGAGGCCGAGGCCGGTGGATCACCTGAGGTCAGTCTCTACTAAAAATATAAAAATTAGCTGGGGGGTGGTAGGGGTGTAGGAATGGCACATGCCTGTAGTCCCAGCTACTGGGGAGGCTGAGGCAGGAGAATTGCTTGAACCCAGCAGGTGGAGGTTGCAGTGAGCCGAGATCACGTCATTTCACTCCAGCCTGGGCAACAGAGTGAGACTCTGTCTCAAAAAAAAAAAAAAAAAAAAAAAATCATAAGGCCAGGCATGATGCTTCATGCCTGTAATCCCAGCACTTTGGGAGGGCAAGGTGAGAGGATCGCTTGAAGCCAGTGGATGCTCAATGCACTGGCCTCCCCCACTGTGGAAGAAGCCAGTTTTGTCTCCATTTGCATAGGCATTTTAGTCTTCCCCATCTATACGTGTGTCTGTTCTTTGCATCTCATTAGAACTGGTTGTAGGCGCCTACTGGTCCCCTCATTAATAATGCATTAGATGAAATCCAGAACACATGTACGTTTTATATCTGCATGAGAATCATCATCTTTTATGAAATTATCCTTTAACATTCCTTTCCTGAAAAGTTGAAATGATGTATTCAACACTATCTATGACAGTGTAACAGCCATGATTTAATGATACTGATGGACAGTAGAATGCACATATGCAGATAGAGTGTGGTTAGAACTACATTTAATATTAATAAGAAAAAAACTCAAAGATATATAACAGAATGTGTTGAACTGTTTAATATTTTTCTTCATTATATTTTCCAAAAATTTAAAAATACAGGCTGATGCAACCTTGGTAGAGAAATCCAGTGAAGCTAAACTCTAAGCCTCTGTTTTATTGAGGGATTAGTAATTGTTTTATGGTTCTTGAAGGGCTGGGAGGGGCTTCCTGGTCTCTGTATGTCACTGGGGTCAGTGGGAGTGCTGCTGGAAAGTGAGGGAACATATGATGATTAATATAATCATAATAAATCAGTAGTTGTAGTGTCCCAGGAATTGTGTCAGGCAGTATCTCATTTAACCTTTACAACAGCCCTTTGAAGTAGATAGTGGTAGATGGTATTCCCATTGGCTAGGTGCAGTGGCTCACGACTGTAAACCCAGCACTTTGGAAGGCTGGGGTGGGAGGATTGCACCATGAGACCAGCCTGGCAACATGGTGAGACCTCATCTCTACAAAAAATAAAAAAAATTAGCCGGGCATGGTGGCGTGCACTCCTATAATCGCAGCTGCTGGGAGGCTGAGGCAGGAGGATCCTTTGAGCCCAGGAGGTAGAGTTTGAAGTAAGTTGTGATCACACCACTGCACTCCAGGCTGGGCAACAGAGCGAGACTCCGTCTCAAAAAAAAAAAAAAAAAAAAAATAGTATGCCCATTTTATAGATGAGGAAACTAAGGTTAGGAAACTTAGGTTAAGTGACTTGCCCAACTAGTATATGGTGGAACGGAGACTGAGACATGGGCTTTTAACCCCTCTGCTACTGTGTGTCATGTGAGAAATGTTGGAGAGGAAGTCCTGAGGATCTCCTCCTGAAGAATTGTCCCCCCTACTGGATCCAAGCCCTCAGAATCAATTCATCCGTGAAACATTCACTGAGCCTCCTCTGTGTTCCAGGCCCTGAGGATAAAACGTGGTCTGAGTCTTCAAGTAACTCAGGAGCCAGGGTGAGCAGCCAGGGATGGGAGTTGGCCAAAGGAGGGGCCCTGGCTGGGGTGGGGAGGGTGAGGAGGTGCTTCCAGAAGGAGGCAGAAGCCCACTTGAGTCTTAAAAGATGGGAAGAGCCAGCCTGGTAAAGGGGTGAGGGTTGGGAAAGGGCATTGAGGGCAGAAGAAGGGTTTGAGCAGAGAGGGGAAAGAAACCTCCGAGAAGCACCATCAGCACACTCACTCCAGCTCTGCGGTTCACCTGCCTCCACTGTCCCCCCTTCTGCTGCTGCCCTGGTTACCAGAAGCCGTTTTGTTCGGTGGGAAGGTGGGCGGGCACAGTGCATTGCTAGGGGTGGGTACCTGAACATGCCAACAGAGCCTCCTTTTTCCAGGATGTTTGAACGTGGGTCAGATGGTCTCTCCCCAGGGCCTGACGGTGAGAGGTGCATCCTGCAGAAGGCCTTGGCAGTGGGTGTGCAGAGGGCACAGCAAGAGTGGGCAGACCAGGCTGTCTGAGTAAGGACTCAACACACCTCTGAGGTCCCGCTGCATGCTCAGCATGGGTTCCAGGACACATGCCAGGGCCGCCTTAACACATTTCTTGTTTCCTTTAGATTGTCCAAATTGGGTTTCTGTTACCTGTAACCAAAGATCCCTGCTGACACAGCCCCTGAGTTCCTCAGACTCAGGAGAGGGACCTTTAAACTAAGAGAGGCTAACCTATAGATCAGGAAGTCAACCGACTCATTTCCCGTGAGAAATGTCACTGCTCATTGGGTCAGCCTTTCACATCATTACTGCCGGTGTCTCCTTTCCCCGGAGAAAAGCCACCTGCATTGACACCTGGCCTCTTGGAGCAGGCCACAGGCCCAGCGAGGATCTATAGCTAGAGGCATCAAGCAAGGACTGCCCAAGGGTCAAAAAACTGTTTCTGTTAAGATCCAGACGGTAAATATTGTAGACTTTGCAGTCTCTGTTGAAACCATTCAACTCTACTACTGCAGTGTGAAAACAGCCAAAGACAGCACATAAATACATGAGCATAGCTGTGTTCCAATAAAACTTTACTTATAAACATTGAAATTTGAATTTCATACAATTTTCATGTGTCCTGACATACTACTCTTTTTTTTTTTTTTTTGAGACGGGAGTCTTGCTCTGTTGCCCAGGCTGGAGTGCAGTGGCGTCATCTTGGCTCACTGCAACCTCTGCCTCCTGAGTTCAAGTGATTCTCCTGCCTCAGCCTCCTGAATAGCTGGGATTACAGGCACACAACACCATGCCCAGCTAATTTTTGTATTTTTAGTAGAGACAAGGTTTCACCATGTTGGCCAGGCTGGTCTTGAACTACTGACCTCAGGTGATCCGCCTGCCTCGGCATCCCAAAGTGCTGGAATTACAGGTGTGAGCCACCATGCCTGGCCAATATATTACTCTTCTTTCAACTTTTTCCAGTTGTTTAGGAATATAAAAGCCATTCTTAGCTCTCAGACCAAGCAGAAACCAGTGGTAAGGGACCAGATTTAGCTTTGCAGCCTGCAGTCTGCCTACTGTTGGCCTAGGACATGAACACTTATGCCAAGAAAGAAGATGGTTGACAAGGAAGCTGGACAACTGGGTCCATGGGCCAGGCCAGGGACACTGCTGAGGCTGCTATCTAGGCTTGTCACTCTAACTGCTGCTTCTCGAGCCATTCAGACCACCCTCTTCAGTTTACACCTTCCTGAAGAAGCAACTCAAGACCCATGAGTGGGCTTAAGTGCTTGGAGATGATGACATGTCTAGTCTTGCCTCCCAAAATTTAGCCTCGGACCACCTTGATGCAGCCGCTCCTGACACTTCTATGGGCAGTTGTCCTGCCCCCATCCCCTGTGAGAAGCAGATTATGAAAGCCCACTCCTCCCACCCCACACAACCCAGGACCCAGAGGCCAGGAGGGAATAGGCTGGCTGTAGCCGCTGACTCGTGCCCTGGCGTGAAGGCATGAGCTCTTTTGAGAGGGATCTTAAAAGACACAGTAGGAAGCTGCAGTTACAAGCTGGCTCTGTGGCTGGGCGCAGTAGCTCACACCTGTAATCCCAGCACTTTGGGAGGCTGAGGCAGGTGGATCACTTGAGGTCAGGAGTTCAAGACCAGTCTGGCCAATATGGGGAAAACCCATCTTTCCTAAAAATACAAAAATTGGGGAGGCATGGAGGCATGTGCTTATAGTCCCAGCTACTCGGGAGACTGAGGCAGGAGAATTGCTTGAACCCGGGAGGTGGAGGTTGCAGTGAGCCGAGATTGTGCCACTACACTCCAGCCTGGGGAACAGAGTGAGACTCTATCTAAAAAAAAAAAAAAAAAAAAAAAAAAAAAAAAAAAGTGGGCTCTGTGCTGGAAGATTGAGTAGACTCAGGGGCCAGGGTGGTTGTAGGAGGCCAGATGTCAGTGGAAGTTGGGGGAATGGAGATTGGTGGAAGAGATAACAGTGGGTATCCTGGAGACAGAGATAGATCGACTGACTGGCTGAAAGAGAGACAGACAGTAGGTGAGTCCCAGACCTGTCCCATTTCTGGCCCTTCCTGAGGCTTGACTAGGGGGTCTTCACTGTAACTTCATAGCCCCCTCACCCTATACCTGGGGTAATCTGGGTAATTTCAATGCTTCTCTGATACATTCTATCAAACCAGAAGCTGTGGAGCAGGTAATTTCTTTTTATTTATTTTAAATTTGTATAAATTTATGGGATACAAGTGTAATTTTGTTACATGCACAGAATTCATAGTGGTGATGTCAGGCTTTTAGGGTATCCATCACCCAAATAACATACGTTGTACCCATTAACTGAATTCTCATCATCCATCCCCCCATCCCCTTCTCTGCGTCCACTATTATTCCATACTCACACCCACGTGTATACATTATTCAGTTCCCACTTGTAAGTGAGAACATGAGTATTTGTCTTTCTGTGTCTGACTTGTTTCACCTAAGATAATGACGTCCAGTTCCATCCATATTGCGGCAGAAGACACGATTTCATTCATTTTTGTGTCTGAACACGATTCCACTGGGTATACGGACCATATTTTATTTATCTGATCGTCTGTTGATGGAGACGTAGGTTGATTCTGTGTCTTGGAGGAGGTCATTTCCGCTGTTGGCCGAGGTCATCCTGAGTTTCTGATCTTACTCTCCCAGGGAACTCTGCACTTCACGTTGGGGACTTTTTGCTGTCTTGGTGTCTGCAGGTTGGAATCTTGCTTCAGCCACAAAAATTCACAGTTGGGTGGTCTGGGTCTCACTTCCCTCATCTCTTAAATGGCTGTCCTGCATCAGGCACCGTTTACTATGACAATGTTGAACTTTATCTGAGCCCTGTGCCGCCAGAAGGCAGCGACAGTAAAGTTCTCCAACCTCTTTAAGTTCCGAGGAAAGAGCCACAAAGGACCACCTTAAGCTAGCATCCCGAGGAAAGACGGATCCTCACCCTTTCTTACTATTCCGTAAGACTCGCCGATGACGCCTTTGTTTACCTGCCTCTCTAAAACCCCAGTCCCCTTTGAGATGCTCCTCATTAATGAACGTTCTCCCTATTGCAATGACCTGAATGAAATCTTAACTGTCTGGGGCCTTTTGCGTTCACAATGACCATAATTGTGTTGTTGTAAGCGTCAATCGGGGGCGCAGCCGGAGTCCCAGGTCCCAGTCCTGGCTCCCCCATGTCAGGCTTCCCCTTTGGGCCGGTTTCAGGTCTCAGTTGGGAGCTCCCTAAGGGCCCCTAGCTTAGAATATGTGTGAGTGGCAACCCAATCCCTCAACCCCTGAGCGGGGAGTCCGGGCAGAGCGAGCTGCTGTAACTTTTGCACGCCGCCACCAGAGGGCGGCGGCTCCGCGGAGGAGGGCCCCAGCCTCTGCGCCCGCTCGCGCCCACGGTGCCTTTAAAACGTGCGTTGGAAGTGGACGCCACGCAGCCTGCTTTCCAGAGCCCCGGCGCTTCCCTTCTTCCTTCGCTGCACTCCAGGCGCTTTCCTTACGCGTCCGCGCGCGGCGAGTCCTTCCGCTCCGCAGGGCGCGCCTCAGGACTCTTGAGTGGGCGGGAGGGCTGGAAGGCCAGGCTGGAGCTTCGGGTCTCTAGCGCTGTGCAGGGCACAAGGTCCCTGCCCCTCTCACGGTCGCTGGCCTCTCTACTTAAATCTCGAAGGATTTCTGAGGCAGCGGGAAATGGGGAGGAGGGACGAGAGCCCAAGACCACTGTCTTGGGTGCGGGGTTTAACCAGTCACACCCATCAGCCCCTTAGAACGTCACAGCGTTTCCTTAAAGTGGGCAAGACAGGAACTGTTGCCTCTTCTGAAAGATGGGCAAACGGGCTCCCAAAGAAAAAAGTTGATTAGCAGAACTAGTAAATGGCAGAATTAGGACAGGAACTCAGTTCTCCTAGGCCCAGACCCGGAGCTTTTGGGGTGGGGTGGCACAGAGATGGCTCCTTGCCTGGCGTAAGTGAACTGGTCGCTCCAGCCGAAAGGGGCGCCGCACATCCTCTCCCGCAGGACGGCCACCGCTGGACATCAAAATGCAGCCGCTTTTGGACTCAAATTGTAGAGTTCTTTTTGTTGTTGTTTGTTGTTTATTTATTTATTTATTGAGACAGAGTCTAGCTCTGTCACCCAGACTGGAGGGCTGTGGCACGATCTCGGCTCATTGCAACCACTGCCTTCCGGGTTCAAGCGATTCTCTTGCTTCAGCCTCCCAAGTAGCTGGGATTACAGGCGCCCGCCACCACGCCCGGCTAATTTTTGTATTTTTAGTAGAGAAGGGATTTCACCATGTTGATCAGGCTGGTCTTGATCTGCTGACCATGTGATCTGCCCGCCTTGGCCTCCCACAGTGTTGGGATTACAGGCGTGAGCCACCGCGCCCGGCATGTTTGCTTTTTAAAGTGCTTATGTCCACCTACACATTTTAGAGGAAAATAGAAATACTAAAGCCAAACTGTCCACAGTGACCGTCTGTGGCAGTTGAAGTAGCAGTAATGGAAATTGCGTTTTATCTGTATTGTTCAAAATATTCACTACTAGCGTATATAAATCAGAAAGAGGAACAATGATTCAGGACTTCTGTTTGACAAAATGATAATAATACTTCCTCTTTAAATAATTGGAAAATACGGGCTGGGTGCGGTGGCTCATGCCTGTAATCCTAGCACTTTGGGAGGCCGAGGTGGGAGGATCCCTTGAGCCCAGGAATTTGAGACCAGCCTGGGCAACATGTCAAAACCCCATCTCTACAAAATAAAAAATTAAAATGTAAACACTGGAGAATAAAGAGAATGAAGAAAATAAAATTCATCAGTACCTCCTCCCAGATATTGGTATTTTTCTTTCTGGTTGGTTTCTTTCTGTACAAAATGTGAATAACAGTATTAACTGTACAGGAATGTTGTGAGGATTGAGCGAGAGAACGTATGTAATAGTTAACATTCCAGAAGTGTTAGCTATTTGTATATGCAACAAAATCAGCACCAGACTGTATCTACCACTTCTATGCTGCTGCCTTCACATCCAGCATTGCTTCATGAACGGTTTCCCATTCAATTCTTCTTTTAAAATTGTATTTTTAGTGATGGTACGGTATTTTATTACATGTAAGTACAATTTATTTAAGCTATCCCCTATTGTTAATCCTTTAGAATGTTTCCAATTTTTGCTGTTAAAATAACAGAGAGATTAACATCTTTAAACATCTACCTTTGTCAGCATTTCTGATTATTTCCTTAGATGAATTTTTAGAGGTAGGATTACTGGGACAAAGGGTGCAGATATTTTTCAGGCTTTTGAATCAGGTTACCAAATTGCTTCCCAGAAAGATCTTACCAGTTTACACTCCCACCTGCAGTGCGTGAGAATGTCTGCCTCACGGCACACAAAGGAGTGATTTTTTGGGGGGGATGGGTGAGATTTGGGTCTGTTGCTGAACTGAGGAAAATAAGCCCCCCAAGCCCCATATAGCGAGGTAGAGTTTAAACTTCGGGGCAGAGAAGGGATGTCAAAACAGGCAAAGTCCATGGGAGAAAGGGAAGGGATGTGGAGCAGGTTTACAGAGATTGTCTTGGATTTAAGAAGAGATACCTCATGTTTGGAGCCTGGTGGAAAGAGGTGTGATTGGGTGTCGACAGAGTCATTGTAAGGAGGTAGGTGAATTCAAGAGGCTAGTCCCTAGGGGCCACCTTTTCTCAGTCAAGTAGGAGGCTGGGTCATCTATCCCAAAGGTAATAGGTGAGCCCGAGAAGGGGACTTGAGGATAGAGGTGCAACCCTTTAACTTGAGGACAATAAAAGAGTTGACTGTCCAGTTGAGGGTGATGACTTTGAGTTGTCATGGCACCATTCATGGCACCATTCTGCAGGGCTGTGGGTACTTTCTCTACAGCATGCAGTTACCTGGGGAAAGAAAAACTGTATATATGAATTTAAACCAAATCTTTCAAAATGTGGTAAACAGTAGAAAACTCTTTTTGGGGAGCTGGAGGGATTCATGGTAATGAAAAGCCTGTAGGTTTCTGGAGTTGTACCAAACTTTCAAGGAACAGTTAATTTCTATCTTATATAAGTTGTTACAGAAATTGCCCAGATCATTTGATGAAACCAGTATAATCTTGATTCCAAAATCGGTGAGGACAAAGCAATAAATAAATATATCAAGTTCATTTCAGCTGTGAATGCATGTATAAAAATCCTGGCCAGGCACGGTGGCTTACACCTGTAATCCCAGCACTTTGGGAGGCCGAGGCAGGCAGATCACTTGAGGTCGGGAGTTCAAGACCAGCCTGGCCAACATGGTGAAACCCTGTCTCTACTAAAAATACAAAAAATTAGCTGGGCATGGTGGCATGCACCTGTAATACCAGCTACTTGGGAGGCTGAGGCGGGAGAAATGCTTGAGCCCAGGAGACAGAAGTTGCAGTGAGCCGAGATTGCTCCACTGCACTCCAGCCTGGGCAACAGAGTGAGACTCTGTTTAAAAAAAAAAAAAAAAAAAAAACTTAAATAAAATATCAACTAATCTAGTTAAATGTTTTTTGAAAGTAGGTTTATCCCAGGAATTCCAGCTCAACATTGAAAATCACCCCACTTTAATAAAGGACAAAAATCACATGAAAAAAATCACATGAGTATCTCAAATGGTAAAGAAAAAGTAGCATATTGATAAAGTTTTTCACCTATTTTTTAATTTGTGAGTAACTCAGCATATGACTTCCTTGGACTTATGAAAATGAAAAAAAAAAAACTTAGCAAACTGGAAATAGGAAAGATATCTTTAATTTGGTAAAGGTTATATAGGGCCAGGTGCAGTGGCTCACACCTGTAGCCCCAGCACTGTGGGAGGCCAAGGCAGGAGGATTGCTTGAGCCCAGGAGTTTGAGATTAGCTTGGGCAACATAATGAGACCCCATTTCTATCAAAAATACAAAAATTAGCCAGGGGTGGTGGCACATGCCTATAGTCCTAACTACTTAGGAGGCTGAGGTGGGAGGATGGATTGAGCCTCGGAGGTCGAGGTTGCAGTGAGCCATTATTGCACCACTTCACTCCAGCCTGGGAGACACAGCAAGACCCTGTCTCAAAAAAAACCGGTTATATAGCAAAAACTTAAAGCAAACACTACGATTAATGAGCATTCACTTTGAGATCTGGAACAAAATAAGGCATCCAACTGTACAGATATCAACTATATAATAATAGAAGTTCTAGACAAAGCTATGAGTGAAGAAAAATATAAGACATACAAGATGAGAAGAGATAAAACTATCACTATGTGAAGATATTTTCATTTGTCTTGAAAAGCAAAGAGAATCAGCATAGACTTTTAAAATTAAGATAATTCAATAATTTAGTAGATAGAAGATTGACCAAAAATAAATCCTTAACATTTGTCTTCACCCCAAACAACCAACATCTAGTCACAATAGCAGCAACAAAGTATAAAAAAATCTAGTAATGAACTTAATTAAAAATATCTATGGAGAAAACATTAAAACTCTAAAAAGGATGTAGAAAATAACCTGACTAAATGGAGATAAATTTTAGGTTCTTGGATGACATGATTGAATATTATATAGAAATCAGATCTTTATGAATTAATCTATACATTCAATGAAATCCCAATAAAAATTCCAGCTCTATTTTCCAGGAACTTGATAAACTCACTCTCAAATTTGTGTTGACAAACAGGACTAAGTCAACCTCAAAAAAATAAAGAGCTGGAATTTATCCTACCAGATATTAAGTACACTACAAAGCTATGTCAAACCAAACCAAACCAAACAACATTGTTTTGGCACCAAAACAGACCAATAGACCATGGAATGGAATAGAAAACTGAAAGTCAGACCATTAGTATACAGGTTGGGGGCATCACAAATCAATGAAGAAAGCAGATTAAACTCGTTCACTATATGGGGGAAAAAATTCAGAATCTCTGCCTTACACTGAAGGGAAAGGAATACACCGTGTGGTGTTCTGATATATATATTGGTTTTCATCCATATATTGGCTCCTAACTCCCATAGCCCTTGTTACAGTCTTGGCTCCTAACTCCCATAGCCCTTGTTACAGTCTTGTTATAATGTTCAGCGTGTGAGGCCTCAGGAAACAGAATCTCTCTTCTGCCCTCCTTTCACCTGCTCCAAGGCAGACATCTAATCTACCCCCACCTTTCTGATTGTGGGTCTTAAGATCCTCCCTGAGAGGATTCCACCTCATACCCTGAAGGGCAAGAATGCTTCCATAAAAATCCAAGAGGACTGGGTTCAGAGAGATCCAGATGGCTGAACACATGCAGGCTGACAGGAGGAACTCATTTGCGGGCCTGGAGGGTGGTGTACCCCAACTCCATGGGGACAGAAGCTCCTGTGCTGGAGACCCTTCCAGAACTCGCTAGAAGTCTCTTTATCTGGCTGTTTATTTGTATCCTTTAAAATATCTTCCTTAGTAAACTGGTAAATGTGTTTCCCTGAGTTCCGTGAGCTGCTCTAGCAAATTAATCAAGCGTAAAGAGACAGGCATGGGAACCCCAACTTGAAGTCAGTTGGTCCGAAGTTCTGAGGCCTGGAGTTGTGGCTGCGGGGAAGGAGGGAGAAGTTTTAGGGACTGAGCCCTCAACCTGTGGGATCTGACACTATCTCCGGGTAGATAGTATCAGAAATGAATTGGAAGACACCAGCTAGGTGTCTGCTGCTTGGTGGTGGGGGAAACCCACACACATTTGGTCACAGCAGGTTCTTCTGTGTTGATGATTGTTGCTGTATGATGTAAAACACTAAGTGATGTAAAACTTTAAGGTGAGAAATAAAACCAAAGTTGATAGATGAAAATGTAAGAGACTATCTTTGAAACTTGGGTTGGGAGAGGGACTCATTAAACAAAACTTCAAAGCACAAACTAAAAGGCAAAAAATGCATTAGTTTGATGACATCCAAATTAAGTATTTCTGTACAAAAGAGGATACTATGGACAATAGGTGACAGAATAGGTGAAGATATCTGTAAATCTAAAAATGATAAGGGATTAATAGATAGAATATGCAAGTACCATTGACACAGGCTTTTATTCTCAGTCTCTTTGCAAGCCAGGAACCACCAGCCAGCAATGCCACACGCAGGCCTCGCTTGACCATGCTACCTGTTGCAGGAGATGGCCTGCCCACTTGGCCCACCCAAGCTGAGTATGGCTTGAGCACCTGTTCCTGAGTTCTTGTCCTGTGCCCAAGAAGAATGAGGATGCACTGACAATCAAAGAATGAGCAAGGCAGGGAGTTTTATTGAGTGATGAAACAGCTTTCAGCGGAGAGGGGATGCAAGGGTTGTCCCCCTACCTGAAAGCTGGAAAGTGCCCATAATATGGCTGAGTCCAGGGCTTTTTACAAGCTCAGAATGGGGGAGAGGCAGGCCACAGGTAGTATTGGAGAAAGCAACATTCTATTGGTTAATAGGCATTCAGAAAGAATCAGTCGGGAAACGGAAGCAGAAAGAACAGAAGTTCTCACTCTGGGTTGTGGTTTCATCTAGGACCAGCAGTCTGGTCTTTCAGCCTTCAAGCTGTTTTTGGCTTGAAGGTGGGGTTTCGCTGGGGACCTGCCCCTATTTGCCTAGGCTGCCATCTGTTGCTATCACTCTCATCTCTCCATATACATTGGGGATAGGTTCTAGGCTCCCCCTTGGATACCAAAATCCAAGACTGCTCAAGTCCCTTATTAAAAATGGCATAGTATTTGCACAAAACTTGTGCACAAGTCCTGGATACTTTAAATCATCTCTAGATTGCTCATAGTATCTAATACAATGTAAATGCTATGGAAATAGTTGTTATACTGTATTCTTAAAAAATCATTGTATTGTTGTTGAGACAAGGTCTCACTCTGTTGCCTGGGCCTAAGTGCAGTGGTGCAATCACAGCTCACTGTAGCCTCCACCTCCTGGGGTCAATCGATCTTCCCACATTAGCTTCTTGAGTAGCCAGGTCTACAGGCACACACCCTGACACCAAACTCATTTTTTAATTTTTTGTAGAGACAAGGCCTCACCGTGTTGCCAAGGCTGGTTTCAAACTTCTGTTCTCAAGCGATCCTCCCGCCTCAGACTTCCAAAGTGTGGGGATTACAGATGTGAGCCATTGTGCCTGGCCTAAATGTTGTATTGCTATTTTCTTCATTTTTATTTATTAAAAAATATTTTCAATCCATGGTTGGTTGAATCTGAGGATCTGGGACCTGTGGATATGGATGGCCAACTGTAACTCATGCAAACCAATAAGCAAAAGGGGTATTCCTGGTTTCCCATCCAACAAGTAAGAAGCTTAGAAGTCATCACTCTGTCCTAACAATTAAAAAGCTGAACAAACGAAAATCAACAACTCTTCTTAGATCCATCAAAGAATTAGGTCATGGGGAAAATCATTACCTCCCAAGTTGAAGGCAGATGGATACTTCCAACTTACTGGAACAGAAAATCACGAGCGGAAACCTCCCTGGGAACCAGTACTAGGATAAGAAAACCTGACCTGTAATTGATGAATTGCTGGAGGCCTCGTTGTGGACAAATCTGACAGTTGAAAGCTTCAGCAGGATCCCAATCTTAGCAGAGACCCACATTTTTGTGATTGTAACCCCCAGAGCTCTATCAGGTTCTCACAGTGAATATCAGAGAAAAATCTTTAGCTTCTGGCAAGGGGGAGAGGAAATGTAACCATTTGAAATAGCTAGAGGGTTCTGATCTTCTTGACAAGGCCTTCCCTCAGGAGAAATTATTTCACCAGAGCCTGACCAACCAAGATAAGGGAAATACCCAAATCCAGTTCCCTTTAGCCTTCCTGTCCTACCTAAGGAGTGAAACAACCCCAAAACACAAGAAAAACACAAGACAAAACACAGAAAACACAAGACAAAACAATGGAACAGGATATCCAAGAACTGTGGGACAACTGAAAATGATGTAACATACATGTAATGAGAGTATCAGAAGAAGAATAAGAAGGAACAGAAATATTTGAAGCAATAATGACTGAGAATTTCTTCTAATTAATGTCAGATACTAACATACAGATCCAGGAAGCTCAGAGAACACCAAGCTGAATAAATATCAAAAACCTATACTAGACATATCATATTCAAACTGCAGAAAATCATAGATTAAGAAAAAAAATTGAAAGAGACCAGAGCAAAATAACAGCTTACATATAGAGAAGCATAGATAAAAATTACATCTGGGCCAGACATGGTGGCTCATACCTGTAATCCTTTGGGAGGCTGAGGGAAGGCAGGTTGCTTGAGCTCAGGAGTTTGAGAGCAACCTAGGAAACATGGTAAACCCTGTCTCTACAAAAAATTTAAAAATTATCTGGGGCTGGGTGTGGTGGCTCATGCCTGTAATCCCAGCACTTTGGTAGGCTGAGGTGAGTGAATCATTTGAGATCAGGAGTTTGAGACCAGCCTGACCAACATGGTGAAACCCCATTTCTACTAAAAATACAAAAAATTAGCCAGGCATAGTGGTGGGCGCCTGTAATCCCAGGGACTCAGAGGGTGAGGTATGAGAATT